>NC_048220.1:28555225-28724442 GCF_002007445.2 Ailuropoda melanoleuca
ATATATACACACACATATATACATATATATATATATATATATATATATATATATAAACATTTATGAAAGGGCACCTGGCTGGTTCAGTCAGTAGAGTGTGTGTCTCTTCATTTTGGAGCTGTGAGTTTGAGTCCCATGTTGGATGTAGAGATTACTTAAAAATAAAATCTTAAAAGGGATTCCTGGGTGGCTCCGTCGGTTGGGTGTCTGCCTTCAGCTTGGGTCATGATGCCAGGGTCCTGGGATCGAGTCCCGCGTCAGGCTCCCTGCTTGGTGAGGAGTCTGCTTCTCCCTCGGCATGCCTCTCCCCCTGCTTGTGCTCTGTCAAATAAATAAATAAAAATAAAATCATTTTAAAAAATTGCATGACATTTCAACTCAGATTGAATGTGCTGTTTTAAATTGTCTTAAAAATGAGATCCCAAGGCAAGATCCGGGATTGTGGTATCCAGTGGCCAATGACACACTATCATCATTCATGACTTTTATTAAGAACAATGAAGAAAGTAGAATCTGTATGTTTTCCAACCTCAGCCTTGAGTAGCTCTCTATTAATCCTCCAGTTTGCAATCTTTGAATATAATAAGATATCTTTGTAGTAAGATTATTTTGTTGAGGGGTTTTTTGGGTTTTTTTTTTCTTTTTTTTTAAGTAAGCTCTATGCCCAACGTGGAGCTTGAACTCACAACCCTGAGATCAAGAGTCACAGGTTCTACCGACTTAGCCAGGTGTCCAATAGGGTCCTTTAATGTAGATTTTTAAAGAACTCCTTCAGTGAAGCATATGCTTACCATTGATTAAAAAACCCAATCATGGGGCGCCTGGGTGGCGCAGTTGTTAAGGCGACTGCCTTCGGCTCAGGGCGTGATCCCGGCGTTCCGGGATCGAGTCCCACATTGGGCTCCTCCGCTGGGAGCCTGCTTCTTCCTCTCCCACTCCCCTGCTGTGTTCCCTCTCTCGCTGGCTGTCTCTCTGTCACATAAATAAAATCTTTAAAAAAAAAAAAAAAAAAACCAATCATGTCCATGCTACCCAGAGCAATCTACACTTTCAATGCTATCCCGATCAAAATACCAAGGACATTTTTCAAAGAACTGGAACAAATAGTCCTTAAATTTGTATGGAACCAGAAAAGGCCCCGAATCTCCAAGGAACTGTTGAAAAGGAAAAACAAAGCTGGGGGCACCACAATGCCGGATTTTGAGCTATACTACAAAGCTGTAATCACAAAGACAGCATGGCACAAAAACAGACACATAGACCAGTGGAACAGAATAGAGAACCCAGAAATGGACCCTGGGCTGTTTGGACAACTAATCTTTGATAAAGCAGGAAAAAACATCCAGTGGAAAAAAGACAGTCTCTTCAATAAATGGTGCTGGGAAAATTGGACAGCTACATGCAAAAGAATGAAACTTGACCACTCTCTCACACCATACACAAAAAAATAAAAAAACCAATCAGAAAATTACTACATAGATCATACAATTAAGATAGCTAAAATCTAATCTGATCATAACAGATTCTGACAAATTCATGACTGTTTGGCCTTTAGAAAGGAGTTAGTATATGGGGCGCCTGGGTGGCACAGCGGTTAAGGGTCTGCCTTCGGCTCAGGGCCTGATCCCAGCGTTCTGGGATCGAGCCCCACATCAGGCTCCTCCGCTATGAGCCTGCTTCTTCCTCTCCCACTCCCCCCTGCTTGTGTTCCCTCTCTCGCTGGCTGTCTCTATCTCTGTCAAATAAATAAATAAAATCTTAAAAAAAAAAAAAAGGAGTTAGTATATCAGTATTTTGAATTTCTATGCTTATAACTATTAGGTACTCACAACCCTCGAAAAACGTAGCTTATGTAGAACTCTTTATAGTCAGACAGTGGCAGATCTGGTAGTCATTTCAAATTTGAAAGGCTAGAATGAAATTCTCGTATTTTCTCCTTGAACTGCTTCAGTTATATTTCTTAAAATTTAATGGAAATTTACATTTTTGTAATCTATGAAATTAGGAAGTATAGTTTTCCTGAAATTTTTCATAGCACAAAGAAAAATGAATCTTTCCTGCTATCCAGTTTGGTTTTTTTGTATTACACATATTCAGTGTGGCCGACTTATCTATTAAAAGTCCTATAGAAATCCCATTATTACTTTGGAAATGATACCAGTAGGAAATGTCTCTTGGCAAAAGTTTTAGAGATTAATAAACAAAAGATACATACACATAAAATTTATGAAGTGGTATTTTAATCTGTTTTCTCCAGGTTTGAATAGGATTGAAGGAATTCATCCTGAGTTATTTAGCAAACTACATTCTCAGATAAATATTTTAAACAGTTTTCCCATTGAACAATGTGGTTTATTTTTCTTTTTATTCATTTTTCATACCTGCAGTTATTGTCTCGTGTATAAATTTATAACAGTATAGAAGTTATGAAATTGGTTTTTTTTGTATGAGGTGGTATGTTATGATAAATGAATTCCTTCTAGCATGTCTAATTCAATCTAACAATTTTCATTTCTTGTTTTGTAAAATTGAAGATTGAATATTGCGTAGCTCTTTTATGAGAGAAAATCAGAAATAGAATCCACTTATGAGTCAGATGTTTTAGTCTGTTAACAAAATTTTATTAATGTACTTGCATAAATTTTTGGTTTAAACAGACTGGTCTTACCCCCTTGATGGAAGCTGCTTCTGGAGGATATGCAGAGGTTGGAAGAGTTCTCCTTGATAAAGGAGCAGATGTCAATGCCCCCCCTGTGCCTTCCTCAAGAGATACTGCTCTAACAATAGCAGCCGACAAAGGTCACTACAAATTTTGTGAGCTCCTGATTAATAGGTGGGTACATTTTATGTACAGAAGTTCTTGTGATCCTTTTCACTTCTCAGTGCCTTTACAGTTAATAAAATTGTTTTACTTTACTGACATTTTTAAAGAAGAGATTATTTTGAAAAAAATGAAGAATGTATTATTTGCATGCTGTCTTATAAAGATAAAAGACAAATAGAGGAAATAGAAAGTCAGCCCCTTCTTGTAGGAAACAAACTATATTAACTTTCTTTGATTTTATAGGGGAGCCCATATTGATGTTCGAAACAAGAAGGGAAACACACCACTTTGGTTGGCATCCAATGGTGGTCATTTCGATGTGGTGCAGTTGCTAGTGCAAGCTGGTGCCGATGTGGATGCAGCAGATAACCGGAAAATCACACCTCTTATGTCAGCATTTCGCAAGGTAATTTGATGTGTAGGGAAAAAGGTAAAATGTAATCATTTTTAACTAATCCTAAGTTAAAACCATGTGAGAAAAATGAATTGCTCTTGGAGAATAGACTGAATTTCCATACATAAGTCACTGCTATCTTTCCATTCTCTTTGTGGCTAAATCTAAGAGCTATATGGTAGTTCACTATAAGCAACTCCGTTGTTAAATCACTAGGTGTCTTGACTAGTTTTGTTATGTTGTACATAAAACACGAGATTTAAGGATGCAGGGGATTTCTTCTCTACCTAAGAAGGAACAAAAAGGAGTGGACTCTTTCATTAAAACTCACTATACCTCCTATATGTATTAAGGTTTGCTTGTCTGCTATATTTTTAAAAGCTTTCCCATTACAATTACAATGAACTGTAAACTACCTAACATGGCTTACAGAGCCCTTCATGATATGGCTCATGCCACCCTCCCCAAACCAGTCTTTTATGTTACCCTTCACCTTTGCTCACTACACTTCAACTACTGTCTAGAATTCACTAAATTTTTATCTGCCAGAGGGCCTTTGCTCACTGGTTTTCTTTCCCTTGCCCTTCACTGGCACATTTCTGCTCATCCTTTAGCTCCCATTTTAAACGTCACTCCTTAGAGAGTCCTTCCCTAATACCCATCTGAAAAAGGTCCTCTTATTCTTTTTTACAGTACCCTATTATTTTCCTTATCCCATTTTGTAATTATACCATCAAACATGTATTTACTTTTTTAATGCTTATCTCCCCAAGTAGATTGGAAGATCCAGGAAGATCAAGCTTCGTGACTATCATTGTTTATACACATTGTTTAGCATGGTGCCTGACACGTACTAGGTAGTCACTAAATAGTTACTGAAAGAGAACAGTGTAAGTTTTGTAACTTAAAAAGAGAATTAATTCTTTTTTTAATTTTTCCTTTCCTTTTAATTGAGGGATCATTTACATATAGTGAAATATATAACCTAAGGTGCATAGTTTAATGAGTTTTGATAAATGCATATACCTATGTAACCCACACCCCATAAATATATAAAATTCTTCTATAATCCTAGAAAGTTCCATCATGCCCGTTCTGAATTCCCTGCCCTGGAGGCAACAACTTTTCTGATTCTTGTCACCATCAGACTAATTCTTGAAGATGTTTTAGAACTTGGTAGGAGGAAAACTATGCAAGTTTGGTTATGTTAAAATAGATGGTACTCCGAATTAATTACAGATCATTCGCCTCTGATCATAGCTTTTATTTTTATTTATTTATTTTTTAAAGATTTTATTTATTTATTTGATAGAGAGTGAGAGAGGAGACACAAGCTGGGGGAGTGGGAGCAGGAGAAGCAGGCTTCCCGCTAAGCGGGGAGCCTGATGGAGGGCTTGATCCCATGAGCCGAGGGCAGACGCTTAACAACTGAGCCACCCGGGCACCCCTGATCATAGCTTTTAGAAAGCATTTTACCTAGATTCAAGTCATGAGACTCATATAAATGTGAGAGTCTACCTTGTTTAGTAAGATGAACCAAAATTAATGCTTTGAAATCTAGAACATCTCTCTGTTTTAGGACTACCTTCCCTCTTATATAAAGGTTTATTTCACACCACCAATTTTTATTAATAGATTTACTCTAGGAAACACTTGTTTTCTACAAAAGTTTTTCTGTTTTCAGTGGGGAAATGTTAGATTAAATTTAGGAGTACGTTACCATGTTGTTTTTATTTCATAATTTCAATTTTCAGTTTAGTAAACTACCTGGAAATATTACTATACCTTTTACTCTTAAGTTGTTAAGCATATGGGCAAATTTTCAAGGAGTTCTTTTGTGCATTTTTTGTTATACTTCTTACAGGGTCATGTAAAAGTTGTTCAATATTTGGTGAAGGAAGTCAATCAGTTCCCTTCTGATATAGAATGCATGAGATACATAGCAACAATTACAGATAAGGTAGGTTTAATATACTGTTGAAACACATTTTTGTTCTTCGTGGAATTGTATGCCAAAGTGTGCAATTAGCAACCTTCCTTTTGTCTTCTGTGAAACTGAGCACCTAATCTATCTACGCTTTAGTTTCTCCATGGAGAATGGAAATAATAATTTTGATGAATTATTTTGAGATTTCCTTCCTGTTATAGGCTATAAGCACAGTGCGTGTGGCTAAAGGTTATTGCTAGACTATTAGCCTGATTAGAAAGTTTTCTAAGAACACAAACTTTTTAGGAAATAGTACCCTTTTTTGCTGAAAGATTGATATATGACTAGACTCAAAGGATAGCTTATATTTGGCTTAGTGAATTCTCATTTGTTTGGGCTTTAAGTTCTGGACTTCACTGTGCTCATCAGTTCAAGTTTTATTTGGCCTGTTGATGTTACGTGTTCCTATATTTATATAACTCCATTTTCCACTATAGGAACTCTTGAAAAAATGTCACCAATGTGTTGAGACAATTGTGAAGGCTAAAGACCAGCAGGCTGCAGAAGCAAATAAGAATGCAAGTATTCTTTTGAAGGAACTTGATCTGGAAAAGGTAAGAAAAATAATTTTTCTTTTTAGAAATTGTTGAAAATTAGGGCACCTGGCTGAGTCATTTGGAAAAGCATGTGACTCTTGATCTCATGGTGGTGAGTTTGAGCCCCACATTGGTTGTAGTAGAGATTATTTACTTGTAAGTAAGTTTTAAAATTTTTCAAAAAGAGTTGTTAAAAATTTGCTGTAATAAATTTACCATCCTTATGACCAATGACCTTAACAAAATCTCTTTCAAAGGAAATGATTAATTGTCAAATCACCATCAACTTTTTGATTGTGACCTCTGTTCTTAAAACATATTTTGAATCATATAAGAGACTAGTTTTCAAGCAGATCATAGTTTACCAAATGACATTACTACCTAAGTGGGGTTTTTTTAAGATTTATTTATTTGACAGAGAGAGAATGAGCAGGGGGTATAGGGAGAAGCAGACTCCCTGCTGAGCAGGGAGCCCTACACGGGGCTCGATCCAGGACCCCAAGATCATGACCTGAGCCAAAGGCAAACGTTTAACCAATTGAGCCACCCAGGCATCCCTACCTAAGTGGTTTTAACATTGGTTTGAGAAAAAATTTAGCAAAGCATTGGAAATCTTTTGGTAATTATAAGATGTGTGCTATTAGTGGTTTATTAGATACTCAAAGAGTAAGTGTCTAATATCCCAGGTTGTGTGGTATAATGGAAAAGGTTAAAAAAACAACATTTCTTTTCTGAGGGTTAGTCTGCTTACCTGGAAAATGAGGGTGTTGCTGTTCAATCCACAAGTCGTATTAAAAGAACACTGTGATCAAGTAGAGTTCTTTCAGGAATGCAAGAGATAGCTTAACATGAAGAGACTTTGTTGATGAGTAGAAGAAGAAAAAAGTATACAATTATTTTGAGAGATACTAAAAGTCTTGAAACCACGTCTGAGTTTTAAAAAAAGAGCAGGGGCGCCTGGGTGGCACAGCAGTTAAGCATCTGCCTTCGGCTCAGGGCGTGATCCCGGCGTTATGGGATCGAGCCCCACATCAGGCTCCTGTGCTATGAGCCTGCTTCTTCCTCTCCCACTCCCCCTGCTTGTGTCCCCTCTCTCGCTGGCTGTCTCTATCGCTGTCAAATAAATAAATAAAATCTTTAAAAAAAAATAAAAATAAATAAAAATTTAAAAAAGAGCAGGGGCGCCTGGGTGGCACAGCGGTTAAGCGTCTGCCTTCGGCTCAGGGCCTGATCCCGGCGTTATGGGATCGAGCCCCACGTCAGGCTCCTCCGCTATGAGCCTGCTTCTTCCTCTCCCACTCCCCCTGCTTGTGTTCCCTCTCTCGCTGGCTGTCTCTATCTCTGTCGAATAAATAAATAAAATCTTAAAAAAAAAAAAAATGGGGTGCCTGGAAGGCTCAGTCAGTTAACTGTCCAACTCTTGACTTTGACTCAGGTCATGATCTCAGGGTTTTGAGATCAAGCCCTGCATTGGATTCCGCACTGGGCATGGAGTCTACTTGAAATTTCTTTCTCCCTCTCCCTCTGCTCTTCCCCCCCACCCAAAACAGACAAACAAACAAAAAACCTAAAGAACATAGTAAGCTAAGAACAGAAGAGAAGGTTGCTTATAAATTAGTGAGAAAAACAACTTTCCCAGAATAAAAAATGATCACATGAATGGGCAATTCACAGAAAAAGAAATACAAATGTTCAGTAAATTTTTTTTTACCACATTGGCAAAGCTTAAAATTTAAAGATTAGATAATAGCTATTGGTGGCAAGGGTGGGGAGAGATTAGCACTCTAGTGAATGATTTTTGATATATGATGTAAATTACTATAACTATTAATGGAAGTGCCTTCACAAATAAATTAAAAGGGTGAATACCCTTACTCCCACCATTCATTCCATTTATAGAAATTTAGCCTAAGGTAATTAGACAAATGCTCAAAAGATGTGAACATATAAGGACATTCATTGCTGATAGTAGGGGGAAAAGTGTAAACCTTAGGATTATAGTTAAAATCAGAAGGGAAAAAGTTATATTCATTTTAAAATAAAGCAGAGTTCATAGTTAGATGACTATTAAGGTACCTTTCATGTCTATAATTTTGATTTTTGCGTAACTACCCAGGGATATGGTCAGCAATCCCTAAATAGCTAGCCTTTGTTCTTAATGCCAACAGAGTGATGAAATTCAGTTTTTAGCTGAATATGCAATCTCTTCTCTCAGTCCTTTCTCACTTACATAGGGAATTGGCAAACTTTTTCTATAAAATGCCAAATAGTAAATATTTTAGGCTTTGCAGGCCATATGGTGTCTGTCTTAAGTCCTCAGCTCTGTTGTTGTAGCACAAAAGCAGCCATAGGCATTAGCTAAATGAATGAGTGTGGCTGTGTTCCAATAGGACTTTATTTTTGAACACTGGAATTTGAATTTTGTATAACTTTCAAGTGTGATCAAATACTCGTTTTATTTTTTTCAACCATTTAAAATGTCAAAGCCAGTCTTAGCTTTCAAGCCATATAAACACAGGTGGTAGACTGGATTTGGCATTCAGGCCATAGTTTGCCAACCTCTGATTTGGATAAATAAAAACTTCAAAGAATAATCAATTTATGCCTCAAAATGGTAAATTATAATTTTGAGGAAAGTGCTTTACTTAATTTCCATAGAAGGATAAATAAAATTGATGTGTTTTGTACTTGCTTCAAACTTTCATTGTGATGCTAGCAACTTATTACCACGTTCCCCTTTCTGAAAAAAACGACATTTTCTAGTACTAGCCACAGCAAAACCTAAAAGTGATCAGAATTATGTATGTGGCTTTAAAAAATTCTGTAAAGTAGGAAAATAATTTTTATAATAGCCTCTGGTCAGTATTTTTACAGTGAAATATTTTAGTAGTTATAGATCATGATAGCTGCATTATATAGCTGACTATATAACAATAAACAGATGCTACATAAATGTATTTTTTAACAGCATTACTAAGATTTAATTCACATATCATACAATTCACCCATTTAAAGTCTACAATTCACCCATTTAAAGTCTACAATTCAGGGGTGACTGGCTGGCTCAGTCAGTTAAGTATCTGACTCAGTTCAGGTCGTGATCTTGGGGTCCTGGGTTGGAGCCCCGTGTGGCACTCCCCGCTCAGCAGGGAGTCTGCTTTTCTCTCTCCCTCTGCCCCTCCCCCTGCTTGTGCTCTCTCTGTCTCTTTCTCAAATAAATACAATCTTAAATATGTATTTTCAAACAAAGAAAGGAAGTATATAATTCAGTAGCTTTTATTTATTTATTTTTAAAGATTTTATTTATTCAACAGAGATAGAGACAGCCAGCGAGAGAGGGAACACAAGCAGGGGGAGTGGGAGAGGAAGAAGCAGGCTCATAGCAGAGGAGCCTGATGTGGGGCTCGATGCCGGGATCACGCCCTGAGCCGAAGGCAGACACTTAACCGCTGTGCCACCCAGGTGCCCCAATCAGTAGCTTTTAGCATATTCACAGAGTTGTGCATTTATCACTACAGTTAATTTTAGAATATTTTCACAATCCTAAAAAGAAACCCTACACCCTTTAAGTGTCACCCCCTTCAGTCCCTCCATCCTAGGTAACACTAAACTATTTTTTGTCTTTATTGATTTCCCTATTCTGGACATTTAATATAAATGAAATCATACAATATTTGTCTCTCCGTGACTGGCTTCTTTCACTGCATTATGTTTTCAGGGTTCAACCATGTTATCACATGTATCAATACTTAATTTCTTTTTATTGCTAAATGATATCCCATTGCACACACACACATTTATTTATCCATTCATTAGTTGGTGGACATTCAGGTTATTTCTACTTCATAGGTATGCAAGTTTTTCTTTTTCTTTTTTTTTTTTTTTAAATATGGAATGCCTTATGAATTTGCATGTTATCCTTTGTGCAGGGGCCATGCTAATTAATCTTCCCTGTATTGTTAGAGGTTTTTTAGTAATGTGCTGCCAAAGCAAGCACAGGGTCCAAGTTTTTGTATGAACATGTTTTCATTTCTCCTGGGTATATATATATATATCTAGGAAGGGAATTGCTAGATCATATGGTAATTCTATGTTTAACCAACCATTTGAGGAACTGTCAGATTGTTTTCCAAAGCAGCTGTACCATTTTACGTTCCTACCAGCAGTGTGTAAAGGTTTTAATTTTTCCACATTTGCTATTATCTGTCTTTTTGATTATAGCCATCTAGTGGGTATGGAGTGGTTATCTTGTGATTTTTTATTTGCTTTTCCTTGATGTCTAGTAGTTATTCAGCATCTGTCTTCATATGTTTTGGCTATTCATATGTGGTCTGTGAGGAAATGCTTGTTCAGGTCCTTTGCATATTTTTTAATTGAGTTATTTTTCTTTTTATTATTGAGTCATGAGACTTCTTTATATATTCTTGATATAAACCCCTTACCAAATTAATGATTTGCAAAAAATTGTTTCCCATTTTATGCGTTGTCTTTTTACTTTGTTGATGGTTCTGTTGAAGTACAAAAACTTAGTTTTGATGATGTTCAGTTTATCTTTTTTTGTGTGTGCTTTTATAAAGATGTTTTGAGAGTGATATCCATGGGAAGCCACATCTATCATAAAAATATTCATTCTTTATTTTAAGTGATTGCATTATTGGTGAAATGATATACCTACTTAATTTGCAGTCAAGAGAGGAAAGCAGAAAGCAGGCTCTTGCAGCTAAAAGAGAGAAAAGAAAAGAAAAGAGAAAAAAGAAAAAAGAGGAGCAGAAAAGGAAGCAGGAAGAAGATGAGGAAAACAAACCTAAGGAGAATTCAGAACTACCAGAGGATGAAGATGAAGAGGAGAATGATGAAGATGGTAAGAAATGACTCTCCCAAATTAGTGATAAAATTGTGTTTATCGACTTCATTTTGAGTACTTTTTATTCTCATTCTAGTTAGATATTTCATACTTTAATCTGCAATTGACAGTTGGCTTTTATAGTAAATATTTCTGAATATTTCACTTTGTAAAGTGATACAGAGAAACAGAAAGGGAGAGGCAAGCATGTAATTTGAAGTTTAGTTGTAATTTAAGTTATCCTGTAAAACATCATGTATGTCCTAAATGTGATACAGTAAAGAGATTTGCCAACTTCTCTTCAGGTTCTGCCCTACTCTTTCCTCTTCCATTTGGAAACTGGGGAGAGGTCCAATTCCTCAATAAATTTTGAGCTAAGGTTTGGGCTCAAAGCTACAAAGGGCTGGGGTTCATTATTCTTAGAGTTGTTTTTTGTACATTCTAGCAGTGCTTGTAGTAGACAAGTACTTGTTCTCTATTTGAATTCTAATTCTAAAATACTATCTGAAAATTTCCCTGAATTTATAATTTTTTTTTTAAGATTTTATTTATTTATTCGACAGAGATAGAGACAGCCAGCGAGAGAGGGAACACAAGCAGGGGGAGTGGGAGAGGAAGAAGCAGGCTCATAGCAGAGGGGCCTGATGTGGGACTCGATCCCATAACACCGGGATCACGCCCTGAGCCGAAGGCAGATGCTTAACCGCTGTGCCACCCAGGCGCCTCCTGAATTTATAATCTTTTAAAATTTTTATTTAAATTCCAGTTCATTAACATAGTATAATATTAGTTTCAGGTGTATAATTTAGTGACTCAGCACTTCCATACATCACCCAGTGCTCATGATAAGTGCCCTCCTTAACCCCCATCACCCATTTCACCCATCCCCCCTGCCCACCTCCCCTCCAGCAACCCTCATTTTTTTTCTCTTTAGTTAAGAGTGTTTTTTGGTTTGTCTCTCTCTCTCTCTTTTTTTTCCCCTTTGCTCATTTGTTTTGTTTCTTAAATTCCACGTAGGAGTGTTCTCCAACTGACTTATTTTGCTTACCATAATACTCTCTAGCTACTAATTCAGAGGGGAATATGCACCCCAAAGTTTATATCAGCATTATCAACAGTAACCAAACTACGAAAATTCCCCTAAATTTAAACTATATTGTGATCTTTGGTTAGTTCATGAGACTAGCACCTCAGATCTTAAGAATGTTATGGTGTGAATGTTTTTATACCAAGTTAGACATCAAAATAGGATATATTACATTTGTTCTAACAGTGAAGATTTCTTTATTTACTGGTGAGTATTGGTGAAAGAAAAAGATGACTTAGAGGACTGAATTATTATTAATTATTATGTATATCTTGTCGTCGTTTGCTTTGAGATCTGTGGCTGTCAGTGTGATTTTTTTCCTTTTGATAATTTCAGTGGAGCAAGAAGTTCCCATAGAACCACCTAGTGCAACGACCACCACCACGATTGGCATCTCTGCAACATCTGCAACATTCACAAATGTGTTTGGGAAAAAAAGAGCCAACGTGGTGACAACCCCTAGCACCAACAGGAAGAATAAGAAGAACAAAACAAAGGAGACCCCTCCCACTGCACATTTAATATTACCAGAGCAACATATATCCTTAGCACAGCAAAAAGCTGATAAAAATAAAATAAACGGAGAACCCAGAGGTGGTGGTACAGGTGGGAACAGTGACTCGGATAACTTGGACAGCACAGACTGCAACAGTGAGAGTAGCAGTGGTGGTAAAAGCCAAGAGTTAAATTTCACTGTGGATGTGAATTCCTCTAGTGATAGGAGATACCCCTCACTGCTACTGCATTCCCAAGAAGAAAAGACAAGTACTGCTACTTCCAAAACTCAAACACGGTAAATTTTTCTGATTTGTTAACTCTACGTCCACCTTTCCTTTTTCATGACTGGCACAAGAATTTGCATACATTTTTTAGCACAAAGTGTATTGAACAATTTAGGTCTACCACATTATCTGTCTTCTGTATTCAAAACTGAAATTCACTAATGTCCTAATCGTGTGCAAGTTATGAAGAGAGGTTATTAGAAATTTTTATGATTCAGTTTTGAAATTGAACACACTAGCATACATTGATTTTATTTTCACTATGTCATTTTTATTGATTATAGTCCAACTTCTTCTGATTCCGTTTTCATACTGAAGTAGATGAAGATGAATTCTTTGCCCCGTTTTTCTGCTTTTCTGAACTGATGTGCCTAATTTTAATTCAAATATTTCAGCATAACTTTGTCTATAAATGGTCTCTTGAGTTTCTATGTTAAAATTTGTTTTATTGGACTTGATAATTCTTTCTTCTCAGACTTGAAGGTGAAACGAATACTAATTCCTTATCAACAAGCTATAAGTCAGTGCCGTTGCCTTTAAGTTCTCCAAACATAAAGCTGAATCTAACTAGCCCCAAAAGAGGACAGAAAAGAGAAGAAGGGTGGAAAGAAGTTGTACGAAGGCAAGTAGAATTAGTCTTATCTTTTTACTGTCATAAACCATGCACAGGTTCTTGTCTAATGAGGTAGTTTACCCAGTTAATTAATGAATAACTTAAATGTGGTTATTATTTGTGCCATACTCAATCCAGAGTCGGCTGAAGTAAAATGAGAAGCAAGGCATAAATTTTGTGGCATATTTTATATGACACAGCAAATGTTGGCTTTTCAATAACAGAAAGTATTTACAGACAATTCCAGACAAACCATACAAAATGGTCACAAGCCTATTTTAAAGTGAAGGTTCTAGGAGCGCCTGGGTGGCTCAGTCAGTTAAGTGTCTGCCTTTGGCTTAGGTCGTGATCCCGGGGTCCTGAGATTGAGTCCCTCATGAGGGAGCCTGCTTCTCCCTCTCCCTCTGCCTGCTGCTCTGCCTACTTGTGCTCTCTCTCTCTCTCTGTCAAATAAGTAAATAAAATCTTCAAAAAAATAAATAAAGTGACGATTCTATACTTGACAGCAAAGTCACAGTGTTACTAGTGAGGGCTGTGGTGTTTGTTTAATGGTCACATTTTGGTAAAAATAATCAGGTTTGTCCATATACAGTGTTTAAATAAAGTTAGGCTTTGCTGGAGAGCATATTCTAAAGAACTGGTTAGCCGCTATTAACCAATGCAATTGCTATCACCATAACAAGGGGGAAAGGAGCCCATAAAATTAAAATAAAACTACCCTCACCCTCAAAAAAGAAAGAGGAAAGAAAAGTACTTTCAATCGCTGTGCTTTATACTTAAACCATGATGGGGGGAAATGAAAAAAGCAGACAGGCCACTGCTTTCAAATGTTTTGTACAGATAATACTTTTTGCCTCTGTTCATGCTTTCCAACAGGGAAGCAGGACAAGACAGATTTGCTAATGTGCATTAAATCACCAAAGGACCAAGATGTCTGGGCTTTTATTCAGTCTGTTGCTAAAGATTGTGTCCTTTAAATGCAAACAAAAAGAAGTTTTGGCCGAATAGGAGAAATGATGTACAATTGATGATCAGATCGATTTAGGTATTACTCATGGCATATAGCCTAGTCCATGCTTTAGCTTTCAAAATATCTGAATATATCCCGCCAGCATTAAGGCGTGATAAATTTTGATCATGAAAAGTACCTTAAGTGCACCCATTGATATTCTTCTGGACATAAGAATTCAGGTTTTTGAAGGTCCCTCCCTAGAAAGGGGAATCCTGGAGCCCAGCCCTGAGAGCTTGAAAATAATGAGTGTTGCTGTCATCTGGTTCTGCTTTCATGCTTAAGAACTGCTTCTGCCAGCAAACACCGGGTTTCTTTGATAGTTCTTAGGGGCAACCAGGCCATCTTATCAGATCCCAAGATCAGCCTCTGATCTTCTCTCCAGCTCTGCTTAGCTCACATATAAGTAGAGGTCCGGGGTTCTACTTGTGACTTGCTTTTTATGTGGTTGAGATCTGAGGCTTTGTTTTTTTTTATTGCTAAGTATAAATTATTGATATAGATAAACTAGCCTCTGTTATTCAGTATGACGTTTAACACTGCTTTATGCATTATTTAAATTTAGGAAGAGTCTGTGCATATGGTTGTTACAGTTTAGCTGATGTGTGATGTTTCGGGCAATTTAAATGCTTAGATCACGAGATATTTAAAATATAATTTTATTTAAAGTGACAAAGGAATTTTTACTTTCACTAAATTAAATTTGATATGAGAAGAGGTCAGTTTCTAAAACAAAACCTTTTAGGGGTGACTGGCTGGCTCAGTCGGTTAAGCGTCTGCCTTTGGCTCAGGTCATGAACCCGGGGTCCTGGGATCGAGTCCCACGTCGGGCTTTCTGCTCAGCGGGGAACCGGCTTCTCCCTCTCACTCTGTCCCTCACCCGTGCTCATGCTCGCTTGCTCTCTGTCAAATAAATAAATAGTATCTTTTTTAAAAAAATCTTTTAATACTTTCCCCTTTAAGGTTTGAGAAATATTAGGTGTCCATGAACATACTCACTGAGACATCTTTTTAAATAAAGACATTTGCTTTCATAAGCTCATGTGTAGTCTTCATTTTCTAGGTCAAAGAAATTGTCTGTTCCAGCTTCCGTGGTTTCCAGGATAATGGGAAGAGGAGGGTGCAACATCACTGCAATACAAGATGTTACGGGTGCCCATATTGATGTGGATAAACAAAAAGACAAGAATGGCGAGAGAATGATCACAATAAGGTAATTGTGAAAAATGTATATTACTCATTCTGTGTGGAAATGAAATGTCTTTAGAAGCAAACTTTTGTTAGGTTATGGTACAATCAAGAGTTTTATTTTATGGTTAAGATGACTTGTTTTTTATGTCTTTGATCTTGTTTTTGTGTTTTCTTTGTTTCTCGCCAGGGGTGGTACAGAATCAACAAGATACGCAGTTCAACTTATCAATGCACTTATTCAAGATCCTGCTAAGGAACTGGAAGACTTAATTCCTAAAAATCATATCAGAACACCTGCCAGCACCAAATCCATCCATGCAAACTTCTCATCGGGAGTAGGCACCACAGCAGCTTCCAGTAAAAATGCGTTTCCTTTGGGTGCTCCAACTCTTGTAACTTCACAGGCGACAACATTATCTACGTTCCAGCCAACTAATAAACTTAACAAGAACGTTCCAGCAAATGTACGTTCTTCTTTCCCAGTTTCTCTACCCTTGGCTTACCCCCACCCTCATTTTGCCCTGCTGGCTGCTCAAACTATGCAACAGATCCGGCATCCTCGCTTACCCATGGCCCAGTTTGGAGGAACCTTTTCACCCTCTCCTAACACTTGGGGACCATTCCCAGTGAGACCTGTGAATCCTGGCAACACAAATAGCTCTCCAAAGCATAACAGTGCAGGCCGTCTACCTAACCAGAACGGGACTGTCTTGCCCTCAGAGTCTGCTGGACTAGCTACTGCCAGTTGTCCTATCACTGTCTCTTCCGTGGTTGCTGCCAGTCAGCAGCTGTGTGTGACTAATACCCGGACTCCTTCATCAGTCAGAAAGCAGTTGTTTGCCTGTGTGCCTAAGACGAGCCCTCCAGCAACAGTGATTTCTTCCGTGACAAGCACTTGTAGTTCCCTGCCTTCTGTTTCCTCTGCACCTATCACTAGCGGGCAAGTTCCCACCACATTTCTGCCCGCAAGTACTCCTCAAGCACAGCTTTCTTCACAAAAGATGGAGTCTTTCTCTGCCATGCCACCCCCCAAAGAGAAAGTGTCCACACAGGATCAGGCCCTGGCAAACCTGTGCACCCCATCTTCAGCTGCAAATAGTTGCAGTAGCTCTACCAGCAACACCCCAGGAGCTCCAGAAACTCACCCATCCAGTAGTCCTGCTCCTCCCTCCGGTAACACGCAGGAGGAGGCACAGCCCGCCGGTGTCTCTGATTTAAGTCCTATGTCAATGCCTTTTGCGTCTAACTCAGAACCTGCTCCATTGACTTTGGCATCACCCAGATTGGTTGCTGCTGATAATCAGGACACCAGTAATTTACCTCAGTTAGCTGTACCAGCACCTCGAGTTTCTCATCGAATGCAGCCCAGAGGTTCTTTTTACTCAGTGGTACCAAATGCAACTATACACCAGGATCCCCAGTCTATTTTTGTTACAAATCCAGTTCCTTTAACACCACCTCAAGGCCCACCTGCTGCAGTGCAGCTTTCTTCAGCCATGAACATTATGAATGGTTCTCAGATGCACATTAACCCAGCAAATAAATCTTTGCCACCTACATTCGGCCCAGCCACACTTTTCAATCACTTCAGTAGTCTTTTCGATAGCAGTCAGGTGCCAGCTAACCAGGGTTGGGGAGATGGTCCACTGTCCTCACGAGTTGCTGCAGATGCCTCTTTCACTGTTCAGTCAGCGTTCCTGGGTAACTCTGTACTTGGACACTTGGAAAACGTGCACCCAGACAATTCCAAGGCACCTGGCTTCAGACCGCCTTCCCAGCGAGTTTCTACTAGTCCAGTTGGTAAGTTATGATAACTTTTACCGTAGCTCAGTATGTGGCTCTGCCAGCATAATTGACTCCCCCGAGATAATAAAGCCATTCTTTTGTACATAATAGTGCATGATCTTAACGAAACGAGAGTGTTTCATGAATACCAAAGACCCGTTAAGATGGAGTGGGCAGAAATCTACCGGTAGGTAAATCACTCACATACAGTGAGCTGCTTTGTATTGTCTTTATGATGTTTCTGTCCCTCATGGCAAGGAGGTTGTACCTTGCGTCAGTCCATTTTCTAAGAGCTGGTACGATGATATTACTAAAAAGGGACTCAGAGGATGCTTCAAGGATTCCAAATTTAGAGACATTTTTAAAATCATAGGGTTTGCATTTCTCAGATTTAAAAAATTTGTGTTACAAAGGTGTGTAGGTACCAGTCCCTAATCTATGTTATTCTGTGTTCTCAGTCTTGGGTCCTCAGACTGAATGTTAAGTGGTGTTTAATAGTCTTCTTTATTATTGACAGTAGATGGAGCTGACTGAAGAGATCTAATCATTTGTGGGCTTTTACTGTAGAAAGACCAACTTAGATTCAGCACTTTGGTTTCTTGAAATTACACATTAGCTGCCACGGCATTATAAGGAAGATATAGATAGACAGGAGTCTAATGTTGGCTTGAAGATACTTAGAAAACCAAAGTCTGTTTTCCACAATCTAGCAGCCAAATTTCAGTCTATTCTGCACTATTCTGAAAAACAAATTAGAAGTTGCAGCTGACATGGTGTGGGGGTAAGCAGCTCTGTGTCCACTTAGCATTTTTCTTCCATTGGAAAACTGTATTTTACGGCCCATCCTTCCTTTTTGCTGATTATAAACTGATCCGTGGTGTTGAAAATTTGGGAGTTTATGGATATGGTGTAGACTTAGCTTTCATTTCAGATATGTTTTTATTTACTTGGCTTTTCAGGAAAACATAGCTATTATATCATCTTCCAAGTAGATGTATAAGTCTATATAAGATTATCTGCGGTCCAGAATATTCTCTAGGATTTTTTTTCTTCCATTTTTCTATTTCTTTTTCTATAAATCAGTATGTATTTTAAGTTTTCATTTTGGGGAAGCTATAATGGAGGTTTTCAAAGGCCACAGGGTGAAAGAAGACATTGCCAGTGCTCAGGCAATCGTGTAAAAAGTATTAATCTTTGACTTGACTGGCACTAACGTCTGAATTCCCAGTGCCTTAGCCAGTTTGACTTCAGGTCTCTCACGTTCCAGTGTTTGAGCTCTTTAAGCTCTTTGAACATCACATACTGCATCCCAGAAGATGTACGGATTATGAATTTCTAGAAAAAAGAAAAAAAAAAGGGAATCATCTATCTGGTTTGGTAGAAAACAAGGTTTGCGGACCTTAAGTACTCAGATCTATAGCATCAAAATTATTTACTGCTAATAAAAAATAAGCATTTTTTAGAAAGCAAGCATTCATCCTGGACCTTTCCTCTGGGGTACAGGATTGGTAAGCTTGACCTTTTATCTTAACTGCCTATCTGGTTTCTTTTGTTGATCCTCTTCTTTCATGGATATAGTTTAATTCTCCCGGTTCACAGGTAAGAAATAGTAATACTGAAGACAATAGAGAAAGATGTGGAGAAATTGGAAACCTCAAATGCTGCCAGTGGAAATTCAAAGTGATATAGCAACTTCAGAAAAACAGTTTTTGACAGTTCTTCAAAAAGTTACATGAAGTTACCATATGACCCAGTAATTCCACTCTTAGGTGGAAGTTACACAAAAAACTGGTACACAGACGTTCATGGCACCATAATAACCCAAAAGTGAAAACAACCCACTGTCCCTCAGCTGATCAATGCAAAAACAAAATGTGGTGTATTGATACAATGGGATTACTACTCAACAGTAAAGAGGAAAGAAGTACTGATGCACACTACAACATGGCCGAACCTTGGAAACATGATGCCAAGTGAAAGAACCACTCTCATAAAGAACCTCTCTCAAAAAGATCACAGACTATGTAATCCGTTTATATGGAGTTTCCAGAATAGACCGATCTATAGAGACAGAAAGTATATTATTGGTTGTTTGGAGGATGGGGAGTTACAGGTAATGGGTACAGAATTTCTTTTAGGGAAGACAAAAATGTTCTAAAATTGATTGTGGTGATGGTTGTACAACTCTGTGAATATGCTAAAAACCTTTGAATTACATACTTTAAATGGATGAAGACCTGCTTGAGAGAAGTGTTGTTGTTGTTTTTTTTAAGATTTTATTTATTTATTTGACAGAAAGAGCGAGAGAGGGAACACAAGCAGAGGGAGTGGGAGAGGGAGAACCAGGCTTCCTGCTGAGCAGGGAGCCCGGATGTGGGGCTCGATCCCGGGATCCTGGGATCGTGACCCGAGCCGAAGGCAGACGCTTAACGACTGAGCCACCCAGGCGCCCCTTGAGAGAAGTTTTGAACAGTTCTTTTTATGTTGATATTAACTATTTTTTCCTGAAATGAGCACCTATAATCCTTTTCCAGACACTTGCACCCTTTCTCTAATACATTCTCCAGAGAAAGCAGTGGCATTTGAGAAGACTGCTAAATTCAGATTTACACAAACTAGATAGAAACTTTCATATGCAACTGTTGATTTTTTTTATCAGATGGGATACTGAAATTATCTGTAATAGTCTGCTTTTCCTCATTGGGAAGGAAACATTGGTAGATCGTGCTATTCATCTTCCATAGGAAATGACTATATTTATTTATGTTGATGACAGCTGTACTTTGAGATTTTCCACAGACAGAAAAGCAGAAATTATTGATGGGTACCACTTAGCCACAACATGCTCACATTTCATGTCCCCTGTAATGACAGCTTTGAGATTTATCCAGAGCGTTATTCCAGGTGATTGCCATTCTTAAACATTGGGCTCGCTCTTCTATATCTAGTGCTGTTTGGTGATGATTCTTCTGACTGCAAGAATAAAGTGGGTTTGGGCCATGATACAGTGCCACATAAGTGGATTATTTTTGCTGTGATCTACAAAATAAACTGCATGCTTTCTCCTTTTTTAAAAAGGAATTAGGTAAACTTTGGACTTCCGGTTTTAAAGCCTTGGCTAATTGGATATCTTGGACCTGTTTTCTTTCAGGCTTACCATCCATTGACCCATCAGGCAGCTCCCCATCTTCCTCTTCTGCTCCTCTGACGAGTTTTTCCGGCATACCAGGAACACGGGTTTTCCTGCAAGGGCCAGCTCCTGTTGGGACTCCTAGCTTCAACAGACAACATTTTTCCCCCCATCCTTGGACAAGCGCCTCAAACTCATGTAGGAGTCCTGGAGGAATTCTTCCCAAAGAGTCTTGAATAAGCTATTAAACCATTTGTTTCAGGGAATATGACATAGTAACTCTAGTAAACTAAAGTTGAGTAAACTGAAGTAAATGGTGTGATGGTTTGCAGGTACCAAAGGTTTGTATTGCAGTCCTGTCAAAAATGGTCAGTCATTTGTAGGATAGAAAACTTCAGAAGGGTCAAGCTGTCCTTCCAAGCCAGAAATGTTTACACTGGGAGTTGGAGCAAGAAAAGAGGTACTATACGTAGTTTTATAAAAGGACCCTTTGAGGGTAGTATTGCAAAATAATTTCTCAAGACTGAAAAGAAGTAGATTTATGTATCCAGTCAATTTGGTATGATTCTTAGTTTATTTTTACATTTTAGGAGATCATATTATTGTCGTTTATAAGTGAACACATGCCTTTGTTCTTCGTTTTTTCAATATTTAGAACAGATGAAGTTCTCACAGTACTTGAACAGGATTTGATTTTTTAAAATGAGCATCGGCCCTTACGACAAAGAAAACTACCAACAATACCTGAGAGTCCTGTTAAGAAACAAAGCCATGAATTGAATCCAAGATATTTGCTAACATTTAACCTTTCTTCCTTATGGAAAAAAGGGGCTGTAGAAAGAGGAAAAAAGAGAACAGCTAAATATAGAGGGCCACCAGCTCTTTTCCAAACAATATGCTAGTTATTGTACAAACATTCAAACTTCAGTTAATTTAAAATTTGACAGGTTATGTTTTGAGAAGATTATTTAGAACTAGAATAAAAATTAATATGGCCGTCATCCTCTCTAGCTTTGTTCAGCAATCTGTAAAACAATTTTTAGACTATTTGTTTATACTTCCTACGTGCGGAAGTAGTGTAAGATAATATTCATAGAACTTACATGTTTTCATTTGAATGATCTTTTAAAGTGAAATTTTTCTTTACAGAACCTGTGTTGTGGAATAGATCTTTCCAACAAGGTTTCTCATATTCTTATAATTAGTTTTTAATGTAATAAAACAATAGAGAAATATTTTGCCACCAGGTGACTCTCCTATTCCATCTGTTTCTTCGGGATCATCTTCACCTCTTTCAGCCACCTCTGCCCCACCAACTTTGGGCCAACCAAAAGGAGGCAGCGCCAGTCAGGATCGAAAGATACCTCCCCCCATTGGAACAGAGAGGCTAGCCCGGATTCGGCAAGGAGGGTCTGTCGCACAAGCCCCTGTAGGGACCAGTTTTGTCGCTCCTGTTGGACACAGTGGAATCTGGTCATTTGGCGTCAACGCTATGTCAGGTATAGTTACCTTGTCCTCTTTCTGGAGGGATATCTCCAGTAAGTTGTGGGATTTTGCCATTAAAACTTAGTTCCTTAAAACAAAATGGCTTCGTTCCTACACATAACAATAAGTAGGGGTGTTTGTACCTTTGAAGAATTCAATCCAGTCTCAGAGTTTGGAATATTAGTTTGGTTTTTACATAATAATATATATAATACATATAATAAAAGTAAATATAGATTAGAAGTAAAAGATTCAAAGTGTACTTACTTTCCCTTTTAAGCTTTCCAGTGTAGAATGGGATAATCATTTATGTTCTTTCACAGAGCACTTGGTGTTTTGAATGACTAGGTAGAGTATTTGGGGTATTCAAAGGACTCCACTCAGTTTTACAGGAACTGTTTTTTTCAGTTTGCAAAGATTGTCATGAACACGCACTGAGCTTTTCAGAGGAATGAGTTTGATAAAATTTAGTATGAAAAAAGTTCAAGTAGTAATATTTTGTCATTTTACCCAAATAAATATCAAACCCTGTCCTCAATTCTTCTTTCCAGAAGGCTTATCAGGTTGGTCACAGTCTGTGATAGGGAACCATCCAATGCATCAACAATTATCAGACCCAAGCACATTCTCCCAGCATCAACCAATGGAGAGAGATGATTCTGGAATGGTAGCCCCCTCTAATATTTTTCATCAACCTATGGCAAGCAGTTTTCTGGATTTTTCTAAAGTGAGTCAACAAACATCATTGTAACTTGTTTAACACTTTGCCAGCCAATGTTAAGGAATAGTTTATATTGAAGTAATTCTCCCTTTTGGTGTAACAAGTTTGTTTTCATGACTTGCCCAGGTCTTTTAGTAGAGTTTCCCTTTTCTTCTTAGCACAAGCTTATTGGTGAAACTAAAATATGGGAAAGTTGAGGGTATTATATGTGTTCATCAAAGTTGGGAAATTTCCTGATGATTTGATACTGGATTTAGTCGGGGTTTTTTTCTACTTGTTGAAAAGTATTGCTGATGCAGGTAAACCACTTCTGGTTTTTCAACACTGTATGATGCTGTATTTTTAAAGGCTCCTCGGGAGTTCTGTGGATGAAGGGAAATTAGGGAGATCTAAGCTGGTATTATAGAATCATCATTTCACTTCAGGATTAAACTTTTCTTTCTGCTTTCTTTCATAGGGTCTGCCAATTTCCATGTATGGAGGCACCATAATACCCTCTCATCCTCAGCTTGCTGATGTTCCAGGAGGACCTCTGTTTAATGGACTTCACAACCCAGATCCTGCTTGGAACCCTATGATAAAAGTTATTCAAAATTCTACTGAATGCACTGATGCCCAGCAGGTAAAATAGACTTAGTGCTCTCTTACTTTGTCATGTCATTCTTTTAATTCTTTGGGTAATGCAAATTCTGAATATCAAATCATGACATCTGACCACCTTCATCTAAATTAAGTTTTTCAATATCAATATGATGCTACTAAACATTTTATCTCATGTATGTATATTCTTCCTAGGCAGAAACAGTGAATTGCCATTGCATTTATATATTCATTTTGTAAATGTCTAAAGATTCCTAATTAGAAATTCCAATTTTTCCTCCCCCTTTTCAGATTTGGCCTGGCACGTGGGCTCCTCATATTGGAAACATGCATCTCAAATATGTCAACTAAGTTAGAAGGTCTTATTCTTTAGCCTTGTTGAGAAACCTATGAGCTTGGAAGAACCCTGGGGATTTTTTTTTTTTTAATGTGCCTAACTAAGAAATTTTCTCTGAGGCGTTAGCAATGGAAATTTGATTGCCCATTGTATAAGAACAAAGTGATTTCCTATCCACCTGATTATGTTCTCTGGTTAGTTTAGCCATTTTGAACCTAGTGCTTTTGGCTAAACATACTGAATGCTACTTGTATGCAGAAGAGAATTAGATGATTACATGTTTCAACCTTTTAGGGTGGTAAATACATGTACAATTGTTTACATACTTAAAAGGAAAAAGTTGAGTAAATTTCTTGTCATATAGTGGCTCTACTTAATGTAGCCTGTATTAATGTGAAATATTTACCAGAATATTCAATAAAAAGATGAACAGTGTTTAGAAGTGGGGTGTGATCCTTTCAGTGGTCATGCAGGTATTACCCAATCTACAATCCTATTGAACCAGGTTGTTAATACTGTATTTCTAATAGGCGTCCACGTTTTACACTTTAGAGATCATTTTTAGACTGCCTTGAGAAAGCGTTTTGAAGACTAGTTATCTGCCTATTCTGTGTTAAGCATTCCTTATTTTTTTGCTCTCTGCCATCTCATTTTGTAAGTGGGAAATTTTCAAGCCCCTGCAATGTGTCTTATGTGACTTTAGCAGATAGGCCTTTGCCGGGGTTAACTCCTTATGGATCATGAATGTCAATAAGGACCATAGGATTGCAATCAGATGACACTGAACAAACCTAGGGACACCCAAATCCTCAACTTCAGGTTCTTTTTTGCTTCCTTTTATCTAAAAACTTATTTGGTTATAGTGTTTTATGTTTTATTTGGGTTGAGACAGGAGTGGGTGGGAGTGCCTCCTGTAATACTGTGGTATTGTTGAATCAGCGGAGTAATCTTTATAAATATGTGACTAATTCTGGGCTTGGTTCCACAGCCCCAAGTATGAAGAGCCAATATGTTTAACAAGCTAAACACAGGAACACTAGAATGGATTGCCTTGGCCAAACTATAGGCTATGCCAAGAATCTGATGCAATATAGAAGGAAAAACAACCCTCTGAAAAGAACAGTCATCAACTTTTTCATGTTTTAATATAGTGGAATTTCCTGGTTTTATGTATAGGCACTCTAGAAAAGAAAACAAGAAAATGCTTCAGGCCAATAGAGAAGTCAAAACATGTATCAAGGCAAAGAAGAATGTACAACAAAATAGTTACTAGTGGCAGAGCCATACAAGCAGCACTTTTCAACTTTCATACCACCAGGAGTTCTTCCTCTTCTCTCCCTGGCTCCTAAAGCCACCACTAAATGAGACACACCAAGTTCTGTGTTAGACATGCCTGGTTCTTTTGTCTTCCCTATCATCTTACATATGAGAGCTACTTTAACCTCATTTCTTGTTTTCTATTTTGAATGGATTTGGAAAGTATCACAGGTGTTGAAGTGACTGCTTTTTTAGTGCTTGATAACCACATCAAGTATTCTCAAGAGACCCCTTGGATCACCTATATATCTTGCTTTTTCTGTTTACCACTAACAACAACAAAAATCACCTAATATTAGTGAAATGAATGAAACTACTCTTGATGAAACATACACTAGTACGAGATAATATTAAGTAAATTATTCAGTGGGACAAAAATGTTTTTCCTGTCTTAACAGTCTACAATACATTTGAATTATCTGGGAGAGCCCTTAAACCCTATCTTCTGCACCGTGAGAATAACAGAGTGAGAGATTGTATCTGAGGTCAGGAACTAGAATCCATGAGAAGAGGGGACAATGAGGAGAAACCCCTAGGAGAATTAGGAAAAAACAGGAGCTGTGTGGTCGGTGGTAGTTATTCAGGATGCCCTCCTCCTTGCCCTCTTATCAGCACGGCCTTCTTTTCTTTCTGTTTGGATCCCTCCTCCCCAACCCATTTTGCCTGCTATAATCTCTTCTTCCTCTGTCTTGCCTCTTCCTGGCATTACTTTACTGCTCTTTTACCAACCTGAACCTTGGATTAATACTAGCTCAGGTAAGAACTTAATTACTTTAAAAACATTTGAGGGATTTGGGGGGAGGCAGCATGGGAACAGTGGAATAAGACAAGCCTAAATTCTGTTTTCGTTTCTGTCGCTTGAAGCTCTATGTCCTTAGGCAAGTCATTTTTCATTTCTGGGCTTGCTTCACTTTCCTCATCTGAAAATAAAATTGAACGTAAATGAACTCAAAAAAGTCTCCTAGTGCTAACACAGATTTTCTCCTTTTTCTTGTCAATGAGAATATACGGGATGGGAGTACTGGAAGCCAATAGAGTGTTTACATTACTGAACTTTGAGAGCCCCTACCATTGGGTCTCACATGGAATCAGAAGCCTGCTGTTGTGTGGGACAGTACTGATTTGAGATTTTAATAGAGGCAGAAGAAAACCTTGCACATTCATAGTGAGACCTCAGAACATTAAGAAACATCCTGTTGAGGCATAGATCAAACCCCATGAGAATAACAGTTCTTTCAAGGAATAAAACTATATCATCGAGGTTTCTGGACCCACTTATTTCAAGTAGTAGTGTAATAAAATTCCACCACCAATAAAATTATTGATGTTTTAAGACCCTTTAAACCTATTGTGGCTACAGTGTGCTGACTTGCCCTTTTATAGGCCAGTCTGCTTCCTTCAGTCCCTGCTCTCAAAGGGGAAATCCCATCACCTCAGCTAACCAGACCGAAGAAGAGAGTTGGACAGCCAATGGTGGCCTCTCCTAACCAGAGGTAAGAAGTCTCAGGACTTGGAACTACAATTTTCATCTCTTCTTGTAGGTTCTGGCCAAATCCTCCTCCCATCCTCGAAGTTAGCCCATGAGGGGACCAGCTTCAGTTTGAGGCGGCTTGTAGAAGGGGAAAGGCTAGTCATATTACAGTTTCAAGCCAAACAAAAAGGAGTAGTTAGTATACTTGGTTCTGTCCCACTGTTCAAGACCTTTGGACTGCATTGTAAACCCAGGAAGTGGCAAATAAGCCTGTAGGAAAACAGCTTCTGAACATCTTGTTCTCTAGCCTAGATCTCTTCTACCAAGAAGCGTTGCTGGTTGTGACATCTTCCCAGTGGACCCTGTGCTGGGGTGAGGGGCTCTGATAACACTGTATTTTCTATTCATCCTTAAAGATTTGTCACCATTTGCCATCAGGCAGATTCTTCACCTTTACTTTATTCTGTAGCAAATGAGAGAAAGATGGTTTTAAGTATCCAGAACTTATGTGTATTAAGACCACTTCCAATAAAGAGCCTAAGGCTGGACTCTAAGACCTAATAAGGAAAATAGGGTCGTGAATCTCACCACCAGACTGCCAACCTGTTTTGATTACTTTCGCTTCCTGTTTTATCTTTAAGCTACTGGTATAAGTCCAAAGTAGTTTGTCTGGTAGCAGAGACCTGATATTCCCTTAAAGGCTTAATCATAATCAGATCACTGGGGTTGGAGCCTGGGCATAGGTCTTTTCTTTTCTTTTCTTTTTTGCATGCTTGTCTGTTTTAAGCTCCCATATTCTAATGGGTAATCATTGCTGAGCCTCTGATTTAAACTCTCGGTCCTTCATCCAGATTGCATGCATGATGTATCTGGCTTTCTCTCTAAGGCCAACAACCTATCTCTAGTTCCCCACCCCTTAGAGCACACAACACTGCAAGAACAGTACGCGTCTAAGCAATAGTATTAGTTTTTTTTTTTTAAGATTTTTTTTTTAAAGATTTTATTTATTTATTTGACAGAGATAGAGACAGCCAGCGAGAGAGGGAACACAAGGGGGGAGTGGGAGAGGAAGAAGCAGGCTCATAGCGGAGGAGCCTGATGTGGGGCTCGATCCCAGAACGCCGGGATCACGCCCTGAGCCGAAGGCAGACGCTTAACCGCTGTGCCACCCAGGCGCCCCTTTTTTTTAAAGATTTTTATTTATTTATTTGACAGAGACAGCCAGCGAGAGAGGAAACACACGCAGGGGGAGCGGGAGAGGAAGAAGCAGGCTCATAGCAGAGGAGCCCGATGTGGGGCTCAATCCCATAATGCCAGGATCACGCCCTGAGCCGAAGGCAGACGCTTAACCGCTGTGCCACCCAGGCACCCCTAAGCAAATAGTATTAAAGTAGTAGTACCTGCTGCTGTCATTTTGTAGTAGATTAACAGAAGGGTGACCTCACTGCCACAGTGATCCTTCTTGAAAACTTTTTAGTCTCTTTTGGTGAACCCTCTTCTTCCACTACCTCTTAAATAAATGTTAATGTGCTCAGGCCTCTTCTTAGGCTCTATCTTCTGTCCAGGTGATCTCATCCCACACTCTTGGATTTCATAGGCACCCAGGTCTGAATCACAGACCAGATTTCTCCCCCTGAGCTTCGACCCGTGTATCTACCTTTTTACTGTGCCATTCCATCTCAGCATTCCACACATATTATACATTCCCCAATATAAGATACACTTCTCTTGTTTTTCCTGGTATATTAGGGGGTACTACTATTACCAAGACTTTCAGATCAGAAGACTGGAAATTATCCTAGCTTAGCTCCCTCTCTCTCACCCCGCTCTTAATCCATCACCTTCTCTTTCCCTCTCTGTGTATGGGGATCCTGACCACTTCTCTCCATCCTCATAGCCACTGCCCTTCGGTCCACCCCATTTCACTAGGCCAGAATCTTCACCTTCAGTCTCACTGTCCTCCATCCTATTCCTTACTCCCCCAGCCAGACTTATCTCAAAAACTGAGTTGTGATAGACGGCTCCCCACAGTCTGCTCCCAAGCCTTACTCTCCAGCACTGTAAGGAAAGACCCTTCTTCTAGGCATACACGCCACTTTGTAAGAGGCTCAAAAACATTTTGGAACAATAAAATATAAATATCCTTGCTACCTGAAGTGTTACTGCAGACCTAGGGACTGCATCATCTGGGATCTTACTAAAAATTTAGAATCTCAGGTCCCACCCTAAACTTACTGTATCAAAATCCTCATTTATAAGATCTCCAGGTGATTTATGTGCACATTAAAGTTTGAGAAGCACTGAGTTATTAAACACAATTTTTTTTTTAATCAGTGGAGAAATCAGAGTTAAGGGAAAATCTGATGAAGTCAGAACTGAAGTAACATTAATACTGTTAAATACATGAAGTCCAGTGGTCTGTACTTAATTGGGGGCTGGGTGGTAATACCAAATTTGAGGAAATTGGAAGACAACTTGATCAACATTTTTAGTATATGTAGGTACTAGGCTTAATACTTTCTCTTCCACCACCCCTCTCCTGCCTCCTTTCATATTACAGTGCCTACATCAAAAAATCCCCTAAGTCCAGACTGTCTGATCTTCCTTTCCAGGGGACTAAAGAGCAAGCACTCCTCAACAACCCCCTGCCCTTCCTTAGTTTCCGGAGGTTCATTAGCTGTGGCAGCAAGATCAAAGAGCAGGCCTCTCCTATCCCTCAACATCAGTTCATCCTTTAGTCAGTCCTTCTTCCAAAAAGGCCACCCTCCCTCCCTGACCTTCCCGTTCCAGCTGTGCTCCAGGCCATCGGGCCACTTTTTACGCTGGACTGTAATTGATTAATGGGAGGCAGTCCCCAGCTGTGCTGAAAGGCACAGGCTTTCGAATCAGATACACTCAGGTCTGAATCTCAGCTCCCCCTCCTACAAGATATGACTTTGAACCAGTGACTTAACCTCTCTGGGCTTTCCTTTCCTCACCTGTAAAATGTGGCTATTAATGGTACTTTACTGTCCAAAACTGTTGGGAGAAATGGGTGAATTAACACATGGCAGTAATGTGTGCCATACCTCACCGGTCCCGGCGCCCGGTTTAAACAGTAAATAGCTGAGTGGCTGCAGCACTCATGGTCACGCTGGCCAATGTTGAGCCAGGAGGAACTGGAGGCCTGTGCGGGGCTCGGGACTCCTTTACCCTTCGCCCAGTCGGGCCTGCCCCCTCGCGAGTAAGGCGGGACCGTCGGATTGAGTGACGGCTAGTGGCCCGCCCCGGGCGTGACGTCGTCCTGGTGTTGTTGCTGCGGCCGCACGTGGTCCGCTGAGTCCGCTTCAGAGTTAGCTGCACTCCGTGTCCTCGGCAGCAGCCGATTGCCTTCCTGCTCGTCCCGCTCGCTATGTCCACATCCACGAGCTGCCCAATTCCCGGGGGCAGGGACCGGCTGCCCGACTGCTACAGCACCACGCCGGGGGGCACGCTATACGCCACTACCCCGGGAGGTCAGCGGGCCGGGCTGGGGGTCCGCGGGCATTGGGCACGCGAGCGCGTTCGTCCTGCTGCGCGGGGCGGGAGTGAGGAGGTGCAGGCCTTGGATTCTGTCCGCAGGCTCTTTTGCAGGTTGTAGCTTTTGCAGGGGGTGGGGGATGTTTGGAGCTGAAGGCAGTTTCCTGAAACCTCAATAATGCACCGTCGCTTAAAGCCTAGCTTCCGGGTGACTGTGGCCTGGGTTCTGGGTGCCTTGCTCACCCGGCCCTCCCGACTTGGCCGACTGGGATTAAGAGCCGAAGCCTCAGCTGAGCGTGGCCTGAGCAGAAAGCACCCGATCTTACAAAGCGTCTGGAGCAGGACTCAGGCAGTGGGGGCCGGACGCTTTCGGTATCTGTGGCTGGGCTGGCTAGCGGCTGTTTGGTTGGGCTGGTTGCCTGGGATCTGGAGCTGCTGGGCTCCTGACCCAGGGTTTCCTGCCACGTGGAGGCAGAGGGGAGGGGCAAGAACAGGGTAGGGCCCTTTGAGGACAGAACTGGGGCCAAATTTCTGCAGGCTGGGGCTGAGCCTGATAGGACTTGGGAGGGGTCAGGATAAGAACAGCCTGTCCCTGTGTTTCACACGGAAAGCAACTGTCCAGAGGAACACAGCTTCTCCCTGCAGGGTATTGGAATTTAGGTGGCAAGCAGGGGTGAAACTCCTTTTTACATCGGCTGTTTGGCTTCCTTAGCCAACTGCCTGAAGGGCTAACGCCCCCCACCCCCAACCAAAGTAGGGAAGTCCCAGAGCCAGCAGAGTCAGACAAGAACAGTCTGAAGTACCTGAGTTCTCCCGTTTTGTGTTCCTCCTAGAACTGAGACCTGAAACTTCCCTAAACCAAAAGCCCCTGCCTGGACCAGCTGGGAGGCCCCACTTGCTTTATGGCACTTAGTCACATCTTGGTTAGGCCTGGAAGTCTTTAGGTGCTCTGACGCCTAGTCAGCTGAGATCCCAGCTGGGCTGCAGAGGAGCAGCCCTTTAATACATGGGGAAACATGAGTCCCAGGTCCCTAAAAGGCCTGTGTGTGACACCCCATACAGCTCTGTACCCAAGCTTCAGCCTCTTTAACTAGTCCCTACCCGTTGACAGGCACCAGGATCATCTACGACCGAAAGTTCCTGCTGGAGTGCAAGAACTCACCCATTGCTCGGACGCCCCCCTGCTGCCTCCCTCAGATTCCCGGGGTCACAACTCCTCCAACAGCCCCACCCTCCAAGCTGGAGGAGCTGAAGGAGCAGAAGGAGACAGAGGAAGAGATACCCGGTAAGGAAAGCAGGGCCTAAAATTAAGTGTTTGAGTCCAAATTGAGCCCCTGTTAAGTAGAGTGGGGATTTAATGCTGAGAGGGGTTTCTGCACTGATGCTAAGCTTGCTGAGCTTGGAGACTCAGCCCAGCAACCAGTCCTCCTGCCTTCTCTTTCTCCAGATGACGCACAATTTGAAATGGACATCTAACCCAGTGCAGATGATCCGGTGTGGAATTAGAGGAATCCCTCATACCGCTGCTGCCATCACCTCTTCCTGGTGTATTCCAAACATCAGGTGGCCTCATGTAATCTGGAAGGGAGTGACTTGTGGTTCCGGGCCTCCCTTAGTTCTGAGGCAGCTAGACCAGGGATAGGAGTGGGCAACGTGCCAAGCCCTTAGCTCTACTTTCCCTTCGGTCTGTAGGTACTCCTCCCAACCCCCAGCCCTCCATCATCAGAGGCTGAGGCTAGGACTGAGGGATGGAGTATGTCACTGTCTGATTGCTTAGTAAAAATTCAAAGAAATGCTTTGACTCTGGTGTTCTCAACACTGATCTTCCCATCTCAGCCATACAGCTGAGGCCCCCAGCGACCTGGTTAAGATCAGAGGTCCCAGGTCCCTTCCCAGCTGTCATTGGGCCCACCTCTAGCAGCAGTTAGAGCCTAAGGTAGGCCATGGGGGCAGGCTATAGGAGCGGCCAAACCATAAAGAGCAATAGCCTGACCCCTGCCAAGGGCTGTTCCAGCTTTTCCAGTAAGCAGCCTTCCTGGAATTGGGCCTCTCCAGCCGTCCCTCCCTATCTGTTCCACAGCAGGAAAAAAAGAGGCACTGTCCTAGAGTTTAACCTTCTCCAGGCTCTCCCCATGCCTTTTCTGCCTTCCACCTGTAAATATCGTCCCCTATTCCAACACTGAAAACCTATATCCTCCCTTCTCAGCATGATTTGAACCTCTATGGCCCCTTCCACTTGGCTCTCTTGTCCTCAGAGGGTTAGAAGAGACTTTAGGGCCCAAGATGAGGTAGCAGCTTACTTGACAAGTCAGATAGAGTCATGATCCTACTCCTGACCACCCCCCCAACCCCCAAGAAAGTCATGATCCTGTATATCAGCAATCTAGTCTTTTTCTCCTTCAATTAGCTGTGTTCTAATCTCTGTAGCACTGTGTAGCTCAATGGTGACAGTGCAAACAGGGCAGTCTCCTTTTCTAGAGGGAAAATTCTCCCCTGCTATTTGAGCTTCTGTTTTTATGCTGAAACGAAATTATCTAAAAATAGAGATACTCAGCCCAGCAAGGAATGTGTGTTTCCGTCTATTTTGGGGGAAAGTGGCAGACAATAATTGGTCATGCCTAGCAAAGCCATTCATGATGAATGGAAGAAGAAGAGAGTAGGGTACACAGGGAGCAAGGCAGTCAAGAACACCACAAGCGACTAGTATGGCACAGGAAGGGCTTCTCTCTCCTACCCAGGGCCCACTATTAAGATGTTTTTATTGAAATGCATATGTTATGGGTAATAGGTGACTTTCCTGTTACCCAGGTGGCTGACACCTCTTCCCCCAGAGATGGGTGGGTCAGGCCAAGGATCCCAAAGAGGCAGACAGTCTCCCAAATGGTAAGAGGGAGCCAGGTGAGAGAAGGCCTCCCTGCCAAGGTATAGGAAATGGTGTGAGGTGAGTTGGGATCCCACAGGATTATGGAGCCTCTTGGACGCCTGGTGCCATCTGGTTCTCCTCAACTGTGGCTGTAGATTTCTCTTCGTCAGCCTCTTCCTCTGAAGACAGATTCCTCTTTTCTGCAATTAATCTTTTAACTCCCACCATCCACTGACTGACCTCAGTCACATGGTCGACCATGAGTGAACGGTGGATGTCATCTGCTGCATCCCACTGGTGACTTGAAAGCTCTGAGGAAAGAGAGGAGGTAAATAAGCAGCTTGGGGCGAAAGACCTAGCTCCCACTCCTCTCTTTGCAACCAGTCAGAATCTCAGCATCTCTTCCAGCTCAGCCATCCAGGACAAGTTGAGGGAGCTAGGCTATACCAAAAGACCTACCCATACCTCGCACCAGCAGAGCCATCCTCTTCCTCACAGGCACTGACAGCTTCCCTCCGGCCCACTGTTCCCGCAGCAGAGCCAGGCGTCGGCTGATGTCATCACATACTTGCTTCTGAGAGACAGAAGCCCCCTCCAAGTCAGTGCTGCTAGCCCAGCAAGGGCAGGGGAAAGGCAACACCAAATAGATAGTGGACCTGGTTTCTCTGGCCCAGAAAAATAATCTTAAGAGTTCTGGTTAGAGGCCCCACTGAGAATCTGATAAAACTTAGGGATCTCCTCCCAAGAAAAATGTATATATGGCTAGAATTTTACAATTTCCAGAGTTTCTCAGAGCCTCAGAAACTCATTCTGGAGTGCTGCTTTACAAGTAAGAAAACAAAGGACCGCCGTCCTTTTATGCCCCCACTGGTGTGCCAGGGCTTATTACCTTTGTGTGGCCACGGCAATCCTCCAGTGCCTCTTCCAAAGGTTTGAGCACATCTTCCAGCAGAGTTTCAGATTCGATGACTGGGAAATTTATTGGCTCCACACCAGAGGCAGGACAACTCCCCACAGGTGGGGGTCTGGAACCCTTACTTAAAGGAGGTGGAGGCCCCACAGGGGGGATCCCAGGGGAAGTCTGTGAGGTGGGGACTGAAAAGGTAAAGGGAGATCAAGCAAACATGGCTAAGACAGGCAAAAAGCTCGATTCTAACTTCATCCCTTCTAGGGGGCTACTCTCTGGGACAAATTCGTTCACTCAAAAGTGTGTATTTCTGAAGTTTCTACCAAGTGCCAGACAATGTGCAAGGCACCAGAGACAGTAGTAAACCAGATGGATTAGGTTCCTGACCTCAGAACAGAAATTCTAGGGAAAGGAAACACAAACACACATAGAGATACACACACACACACACACTAAAATTACCAAATTATGTTGCATGCTACAAAGAAAACATGATGTTATAAGAGGAATAGTAGGGGCGCTTGGGTGGCTCAGTCAGTTAAGCCTCGGACTCTTGATTTCGACTTAGGTCATGATCTCACGATTGTGAGACGGAGCCCCAAGTCAGGCTCCGCGCTCAGTCTGGAGTTGGCTTGCTTGAGTCTCTATTCCTCTCCCTCTGTCCCCACCACCCCCACATCCCCCACCCCACGCACGCCCACTCTCTCAAAATAAATAAATAAAATCTTTTAAAAGGAGAGGTATAGTACAGGGAACCACCTAGACTGAGTGTTCAAGGAAGGCCTTCTGAGGTGACTTCTAAGTTTATCCTTGGTCACCCACTATGTGGCACGTGGCAGGTTACCCTTAACCCCTGAGCTTGGGTTCCTTTTCTGTAAAATGGGGATTATCATGGTAGTAGCACTTACTTCACAGGGTTGTAGTGATGATTAAGAAAGACGATAGGTGCAACTGCTAGATTACTGTGTAGCAAAAAGTGTTCACAAAATTAACAGCTAGTGGATGAGACAGACGCAGCCACAAAAAATCATGTACTAGGCAGAGGCAAGGGCAGTGCCTAAAAGCCAGGGTAAGTCCCAACTTGTTCAGGTTACACCAACCAGCCCTGCATGGCTAAAAAATTAACACTGAAGAAAGCAGTATTAGCAGTCTCTGGGGAAGCAAGCAGGGGTCCAGACCGTATAGGGCTCTGGAAGAGTTTGTTCTTGAGCCTAATGGTCATGGGAAGCCATCATGGGCAGGTTTATAAAAGCAGGGGGTGATGTGACTAGATTTGTTTTTTTAAGACATTCACTCTGTATGGTCTGTGAAAAATAGATGAGAATAGGTCAAGAATGGAGGCATGGACAATAACTGGGAAGTTAAAGGGGTAGTCCAGGAAAGAGACTCCTGGCATGGACTAGAGAGAGAGCAGATGAGGGGAAATGGAGTGGTCTGACATTTATTTAGGAGAAGGGAGCAACAGGACTTTGTGGATGGGGAGTGAGGGAGAAAGGAATCAAGGATGACTCTTGGTTTTTGCCTGTAGTAATGGGATAGTGGAAAACACTATGGAAAAAGAGAAGAACAGAAAAGTCAATTGACTTCTAGGCATTGACATTCATATGGATGATTAATTCGTCTCATAGTTTGGCCTCTCAGTTTCTTGAGCTCCTCACCTCCAATGATGATTTTTCCCACCCTTCCTCAGCCTCTCACTCCTGTCTGCCTTGTTCTCAACAACACTGCACCATCTCCAAAACCTGACCAACCCCCCTATCCTTCCAGCCCAATCAACCAGATTTCATGCATTAAAATCATTCCTTTGTAGACACTCTTACTCACTTTATCCCCTCCCACTGTCCCACTTTCCTGGTAAACTCAACTTGCCTGCACTTGTCAGAAGGAAAAACAGAACCATGCTGTTGAGTTACACTTTAAATTCATGGGTACAGGTATTAAAAGGTACCCAACACGGCCTGGAATTCCTATCCTTTGCCTCGTTTTTCAATTCTTCTGAACTCTTTTCACATTTTCTCTCTGAATTTTACTATCTTCTCCCCCTACTTTTCCTTTCCCTGCATCCTACATCCGACAGTGTCACTACCCAGGAACTCTCTCATCTCCTCACCACCAGTTCTACTAATCGGCCTGTACCTGTGGCCACTTTCCTTCCTCTGAGAAATGAAAGTTTCCTGCTCCTATCCGAGGCCATCTTTCCAGCTATACTAATGCCAGCCTCTTGTCTTCTCTAGGTTTCTCTCCTGCAGTTACCCTGTTTTCCTGCCCCACCAGTTCTCCCACTAGAGAATCATCCAGTCAGCATACAAACATGCTCTAGTGTTTACCATCTTAAAAACAAAAATCCTCCTTTACCTCACATTCCATCCTTAGACACAGCCTCATTTTTCTGTCTCACAGCAGAATTTCTTGATGAGCTGTATAGTCTACAGTTAGTCTCTCTACTTCTTTTCACATTCTCTCCTCAGCCCATCCAGCTGGGTTTCTACTCTCATCACTCCAAACTGCTTCTGTGGTAACCAGTGTCTAATTTAGCTCGGCAAATCCAGTGGGCCCTTCTCTCTATCTGTCCATCCATCATGGTTGAGTCCAAATTTTACTCTGAGTAAATTTTACTTTTCTTCTTGCTTCTTTAGCTATTTCTCAGGCCCCTTTGTAATTCCTTTTCTACGCAACCTTGAAATGCTAGAGAGCCTCAGGGCTCCATCTTGGATCCTCTTTAGGCCTCTATCCACACATTCTTCTTAAGTAACCTTATTCAAGTCCACAACATCAAACACCATCCACACAACCATGACTCATTTCTGTAATTCTGGCCTAGACCTCTCCCCACAGTAGCCGCCCAAATTTAACATGTCCAAGACAAAGCTTGCTTTTCCCCTCCCCCCAAACCTTTATTGCCCCCCATTCCCTGGTTTCCCATATCTGTGAAAAACACCAGCCAGTTCCTCAAGCAAAAAATTTGTTACATTCTTCTTTCTCTCACCTATATATATATTCCTACCGGCTTCCTCAGTAACATATGCCATATCCATCCAATTCCTGCTACCTCTATACTCCCACTCTTGTCCAAATCATCGTTAAATCTTGCCCATGTTACTGGAATAGCCTCTTAATTTGCCTTTCCCCATTTTTGCTAAAATCTGTTTTCCATACAGCAGGCACAGTGATCTTTTTAAAGATGTACATCAGTCAGTGTTTCTCAATCTGGAGAGATTCTGCCCCTGGGGGCAAATGTCTGGAGGTGCTTTTGGCTGTCACAACTGGGTGAATGCTACTGGCATCTAGTGGGTAGAAACCAGGAATGCTACAAACATCCTACAAAGTACAGGACAGTCCCTCACAACAAAGAATTATCTGGCCCAAAATGTCAGTCATGCCAAGGTTAAGAGACCCTGGGTTGTGGGACACCTGGGTGGCTCGGTCAGTTAAGCACTCGTATCTTGATTTCGGTTCAGGTCATGATCTCAGGGTCATGAGATTGAGCCCGTCAGGCTCTGTGCTGGGCATGGAGCCTGCTTCGGATTCTCTCTCTCCCACTGCCCCTCCCCCATTCACTCCCTCTTTAAAAAAAATAAATAACAATAATAATTAATAATTTAAAAACCCTGGTTTGTGTCATTCCTCTGCAGTGCTCAGTGTGGACAACACAGGGGTGCTGAAAGAACTAAATCTGAGCCTGTTTGGGGCATACCTCCAACTGTTCGCACAGGACAAGCTCAAAAGTAAAAGCATCCTTTAAACTTTTTGACAGCTTCCAATTTTACCCATTTTAAAATACAAACTCCTTATCCTGGTTTACCAAAGCCACTCTGATCTGGCCCCTGCCTACTTCTCAGATTTTAATTTCTCTACCTAACCCACTGCGCCCTAGCCATTAGGTATTCCTTCAGTCTCTGAATTTGCCAAACTCGTTCTCAGGGTCTTTGCTCTGTTTTCAGCGTGTGGAATGCTCTTCCACCTGATCTTTGCTTGGCTAGATTTTAACCATTCAGCTTAAATGTCAGCCCTCAGCCACCTTAGTTACAAAGTCACTCTTGCATTACCCTGTTTTCTCTGCAGAGCCCTTACCACTACTTAATTTGTCTAGGCTACACTCTAGCTTTGGAGATAGACATGAAAACACAAACCTTTTTTTGTCTTGTTCACTGCTGTCTAGTTTGCTCTCAAGCAGTGCCTGGCTCAGACATGCTCAGTAGATAACACTGATTGGATGAATGAATGAATGAATGAATGAACGCAGTAAGTCTGGATGCTTATCATACAACCTAGTGAAGATGTAGCACAAGACGAATGTATCACTATGGTATTCAGGTTGGAAAAAAACGTGAAAACAATTTGAGAATAAAAACTATATAAAAAACCGTAGGTCTGGAAGAGCTCACCTACAGTGAAAGCAAAGAGATTCTATTGAAAATCACCATTTACTACTGACCTAGACAGGAGAAGAGGAGCCCGGAAAGGGGCCTCCCCTGTGCCCCTTTGTGGAGTTCAACCTCTCAGACCTCAGAGCAGCAAAAAGGGCCCTCGGGCCAAGTTTATCCCCGGCACCGCCCTCTTGGCGGGTCTCCGCGCACCGGGCCCCCACGCACCTCTGGGGGAGCCATCCTGGGGAGCGGCGACCCTCTTGGTGAGCGGCGTGCGCTTGGGTCCACCAGCCAGGGTCTGCAGCCCGTACGAGAACTGCGGCGGGTCGTTCCAGCCACGCTCCTTGTTGCCTGCGGAAGCGAGGGGACATGTGAAGCGAGCCCCGGAGAGACCAAGGCTCCACCCCCCCGTACAGGAGCCGCCCTCAGCATGGGTAGGGGGACGACCCAGCGCCCCCAGGCCGCCGGCCGCGCTCACCCGGCTTCACGTACAGCTCCGCCATCTCCACTTCCGCAAGGCCAGCAACACATCGCGTCACTTCCGGGGCGGCCGTCCACCCGAGCGGGGTGGGACAGCCCCCGGGCCGGCTGGTTGCCAGGAGCCCTCTACGTTGAGCGGCTGTTCAGAAATGCCGGGGAGCCGCTGTGGGAACGCTGCCCCAGCTCCCCGAGGAACTCGAAATCTCCAGCTAATAAGGCATCAAGGCCCTGATCAGAAGGCACTGAAGGGGGCTGTTTTCCAAGAGGCGGCGCTCTAGGAGCCCTAATCCCCTGTAGGTTCAAACTCTGTCACAGTTGCTCTCAGGAGTAAGTTTTAACCACCAGACCTCCTGCCCCACAAAAGTCTCTGCGTGATCTAGCCAGGTGGAATTCTAGAACCTCACCTCTGTCTACTGCCCTGCACATTTATACTCTCTGGAATCAGTAACTAGTACTCATTTTCCTTCAGTACGTAGGTTAAGTGTCTCACTGGAGCCTCCACAACCCTGAGATTTCCTAGTTGTACTATCTTCTACCTTATTTAATGCTTGTTCATCTCCCCTTCTGAAGGAGGAACCCAGATTTTATATCCCCACCGTCTAGCACACAGGCCTTAGAAAATACGTTTGTTGAAAGATTGAAATTAGATTTCCGCCACACCCATGTCCTCATGTGACTACAGGCAGCCACCAACACCAAGCAGAGACACAGACACTCACCTCACACGGGTGTTAACCCCCAACCCTGTCCCAGGCCCAATATACTCACACCCAGTGAGGTCACTGAGGGATTTTTATTTGTACTGATTTTGCTATAAAGTGTTGCTGAGGTAGAGCCAACTGTCCAGGGCTGGACAGGGGCAAGGAACACAGGGACCGAGGGGAAGGACAGCCAGGGGCCTGGGTTATGGTGCAGGGCCTCTCAGTCATCCCTATAAACATTAATAAACTGGGCAATAAACAGAGGGTAGGCAAGAGCCAGAGGGGCAGGCAGAGAAGTCTTCAAGGAGTGAGAGGCTACAGACCCCTGGAGAATGAAGGGGTATAGAGTTGGGCATGGATCCAGAGCCTCCTTACCCAGTCCTCCTGGATTAATTTAGGGCATATGGAGCAGAGAGGGTTTCAGGCGGAAGGCATCAAGAAAAGAGAAGACACCCCGCTTTCGAGGGGCTGCCCCTGCACCCCCAACCCCTCCTTTGAGCAGGGGGAGCGGCAGGGGACCTCCTGGGGAGTCCACGGAGCTGGTCCGCTTGAGCCGCAGGCGGGCACGGGCCTGGGCACCCCAGGCCTTGCCTCGAGCTGCAGAGGCCACAAGACACTTCTGGTACTGAACCTACGGAAAAGGGGAATGTGAGGATCCAGCTCCTTTCTGCCCCTGGACTCCCTGAAAGCTTCTGCAGAACAGGCAACTGGCCATGGCTTCAGTCTGGTATGAAGGAGGCTGGTAGCTGGCCCTATCTGGAGCCCCTACAGCACTCCCAGGGAGCTCAATAACAGAAACAGAAAATTTGACGTTTACTGAGCTGAGCATTTAAGGAGAGCTGGACACCGTGCTAAGTGCTTCACGTAATCAAACTTAATCCAAAGTTATTCATCAGGTGTTATTACCGTTTTGCAAATGAGGAAATTTTGGTTCAGAGAGAATATACATGACTTGCCCAAGGTCACCTATGCAAAAAATGATAGAACTGGAATTCAAACTTACCCATAAGGTACCTTAAGTGGTCTTCCTGATCCACAAACTTAAATTCACTGCTCAAAACCTTTCAGTGGCTCAAAGTGACTTGCGACAAAATAAACTCATGACCACAATCTCTAAATTCTTCCATGACCTGGCGTTTTTTTTCTGCCCCATCTCACTTCATCCGCCCCTCCAGATACACTAGATTCTTTTAGGTGCCGTAATCCACTAATATTGCTCTCATCTTCGCAGCTGGGCATCCTTGTATTTGGCACACCTTCTGTCCCATTCCCCTTCACCTAACTTCTTCCTCGGACCTTCAACTCTCAGCTTTCTATCACCTCTTTCAGGTAGCCTTCTGGAATGGGCTGTCTTCTCCATCATCCTGTGGTGTACAACTCCCTTCTGGTCTCTGATCCAACCTGAGTGTTTGGGTGTTCTGTGAGGGCAAAGTCTGTGCCTTCGGTATCAATGAATTCCCAGGATCAAGTATGGTGCCTGGTACCCTGTAGGCACTCATGTTTGTTATGGAAAGAGTAAGCTGAATTCATAGAGTGCAAGCATCCCACATTCCAATGCCCACAGGTGCCAGGAAATATCCTAAATGAGACAAACAGGAGAGATAGTGCCCACCCTACAGCGAACAGCCCCTACACAATTCAGCTGAATGTTGAAATTTATGTGTGTTTACCCAGTATCGAGGTTCTGATATTTTAAGAGAAACAGGAATAGTAATTAATACGTAAAATGTCCTGGCTCTAAATGTTAGCAATTAACTTAAACTTATTAAAAACAACAAGAGGGCCAAACAAGAGTAGTTTACTATAGTCAGCCCTGGGATTACTGGTTGGGGATTTCTGGAGCGTGCCGATCCTGAGCCCCAGTCACCAGCACACAGCAGCTGCAGGGCCACCCCCACCCACCCATTCCCACCCGTAACTCACCATACAAGCAGCCTGCACAGCTTCAGAGAGTCCCCCTGCATGGGGCTGGCACCAGAAGGCTGCACACTGAAAGCTCTGACGGCCCAGGTCAGCAATGAGGCCAAAGGTGTGAGGGTCACGGCCAACACCAATAAAGGTCACAAGGCGCACAGGGCACTGCCATAGTGGTTCCTCCTCTGCACCAGCTTCTGCCTGCCCACACCAGGCCTGGTCACCAGAGGACCGGGCACTGGCTGGACCCTGTGAGCTCTTTCAATAGCAAGCAATGAGCCCCTCAGCATCCATCCCACCCCTCCACATCCCCCAACTTCACCTTCTTCTGGTACCTGAATGGGATGTGCAGTCATCAGAGAGTCAGACACACTGAGCATGGCAGGGACCCAGGTATCCTGGTCCCCTCGGTTGGTGAGGGTACAAATGGCCTCATTCAGCACGTCCATGCCTGGGGGGACATGCCCACCATAGTGTCTCCCAGATGTAAAGAAAGAAGGGATCTTCAGGGAGTGTCTAGGCCCCTCTCACTGACCTGGGATTCAGAGACATGGCAATAAAAGGGCTGGGGCTGGGCTTAGAATCCTGAGTTGGGAAGGATGGCACATTCTAGGCCAGACAGGGCCATGGGAGCACTCTGAAAAATGGTGGCAGATCCTACCATACCCACCTTCCCTGACCTCATGTAGCCCACCTCCTCAGACAGCTCAGTCCTCACCCATGGCTTTGTTGACTGGCAAGGTCCCCATGTACAGCGCCTCGTACTTCTGAGCAGCTTGACTCACTGCATCCAGTAGCTCCACTGAAATGTACACACAGCAAGTTGGCCTGGGCGCTCTCTCAATGACCCCCTTACCCACCCTTCTGAGAACTGGAGCTAGCAGAAAGAAGGCCACAGGTGCTTCTCCAATTCAGAGTTTGGGATCCCTGGAACCAGCACACATCAGAAGTCCCACATCTCCAGGGAAGTACTAAACAACCCACACTTTCACTAAAGTAACCTCTTACTGCAATGCAGGACCTCCCTCCCCATACCTTGCTGTGGCAGGTCCTCAGGGGAGATGGGGTCTAGGGAGGAGCAAGGGGAATCACCATTGACACCTACACGCTCTGACAAGATCTGAAACACAATGCAACCAGCATGAGATAAAGGGAGAGGGGAACTGAGGTAAGGAGCCAATACTTCCCGAACCCAACCACCTTGGGAGCTTCAGACCAGCTCCACACCCACATTCCCTGCCCCACTCTTGGCCCTTACCTGGGCACAGAGCCCCTGCAGGGCACTGGCGATGGCCTTGGCAGGGACATCACAGCGAAACACATGGCACTTGAGCATACAGCTGTCTTTGTCACCCGCCACAAAAGCGAAGTCCCTGGCAGGGTCAGAGATGGGGCTGGGACAGGGGCAGGGATGGGCAGAGATTGGGGTAGGGTAGAGGCTGGGTAGGAACAGGGACCTGTACTGCTTGCAGGACAATGGAAAGTCAGGCAAAGGACGTGGCGGCGATAGAACAGGGAGATCAGCGCTGGGGCTCAAGGCACTGGGGCTGTCGCTCACCTGTCACTGTTCCGGAAGCATGTGGGAGCACAGGAGAGAATCAGCCCAGCCTCTCAGGCTCTCCCCCATCCGTCCCTGCTGAGCTGGGCCCACCCTCCCAACCAGAGCTGGACCAGGCAGGGGAGGTAGAGCTTGGGTCCATGTCAGAGGATCTGTGTCCGGGGGTTCAAGTACAGAGGATCAGCATCAGTGGGGATCACAGCCTGCAGGGGGGAGGGAGGAGCAATGCTCACTTGTGGGGAGGTAGGGGTCCTCACCGGCCCTTGGAGCTGCCCACACCCCACACACGGATGTGCACCAGAGGCTGGCAGTGGATCAGACTGTGGTCCAGAGGATTCACCAGGCTCATGGCATCCTTCTTTAGGATCATCAGCATGTTCTGACCCTGCCAAGGAAAGGTCAGTCCAGAGCTCAGATGAAGGTGGTTGCCACAGAGAACAGGCAATTCAGCAACAACTGTCTCTGCTGGGCCCTGGGCCGAATCCCTTGAAGGCCCAGCCAGCTCACCTCGCCCCAGGCACCCTCTGGGGGCTGGCTGCGGCTACGGCTGCGCATCTGAGCCAGTTGCTGGATGCAGTTATTGACTGCAATACTGCTCTTCCCTGGTACCAGATCCTCTTCGGGTACCTCTACCCAACCCAGGGAGCGGACTGCAAAGCACTGACGGGTTAGGGGAAAGGACAGGAGGGCCCTGAGTGAGTGGAGGCGGACATGGAAGTGGAACAGGAGGCAAAATAAGATGGGACGTGTCACAGTTTCCACACACATAAACCTTCCAGTACCCACTCCCTTCACCCTTCATAATCTCTTCTCAGCCCAATCCCACCCCTGACCTTTCCCTTGGAACAATCCACCACCGCCACCACCATTCCTTGGGCCCTCAGGCCCAAGACACTACCTTAGCCCCTGGTTCCATGCTCTGGATGTAGGATTCCTCACCATACCAGGACAGAGAGTTCCTGGAAGAGTGGAGAGCTCATAAGGTGACCACACTTCCTACAGAAGGGACAGTGGGGAAACCCTGACTGCCTGACGTCATGAGATGTAGGATAAGACCCAGAACATAGTGCCCCAAATATAAAACCAGAGTGGGAGAGGGCCCAGGACATATTATATAAATGTAACTGAGAGTGTGGTTTAAAATTTGAACAAAAAAATTCAGGACATGGGACATAGAATAAAAGTTGCAAATATGGAACAGGATCCAAAACATGGACCAGAACCCCAAATTGAGAAAAGACTCTAGAACACAGGACAGGAACCCCCACGGAAAGAGCTCAGTACAGTGGCCAAGATCTAGAACATGATTTATCAGTACCCAGAATAGGGAAGAACACGTAGCAAAACACAGATCATGGAACAAAGGACAAACTTCAAAATACCAAGACTAAAAAATGGGACAGAGCCAAAACCTGGGCTTGAAAGCAGAATGTAAGTCCAGCTGCATCACTGAATGCCACAGAACCCCAAGTCTTTCATTAGGTCTGGCCTATCCCTGTTACCTGCGGTCCAGTGAGCTCTCCAGACTAGAGAAGGATCTCCCCTTGGGGGGCCGAAGTCCCCAAATCCCTTCCGTCCTCTGTAAAGAGGGAACTAGGTCAGTGTGACAACAGGCCTAGATCCACACACGGACTCAGACCCCCTTCTCCCACTCCACCTACCGTGCCTGGGTCCTCTGCATCTCCTGTCTCCCAGGTTGGGCGCTGCCACTGGGTGCTGCCACTGGGCACATGCCAATAGTAAGTACCTGCAGCATCGCGTATCTTTCTCCAGCCAGGGGGCAGTCCTGGCTCCCCCTCAAGACTCTGGTCCCCCCACAAGTCATCTACCGGAACATGGGATGGGGAGAGGAATCACGGGATTGGAGAGGGAAGGCATATTAGTGAGTTCAGAATAACCCTGTCAGAACCCTCCCTCCAGGGGCGCCTGGGTGGCTCAGTCGGTTGAGCCGCTGCCTTCTACTCAGGTCATGATCTCAGGGTCCTGGGATCAGCCCCACATGGGGCTGTCTGCTCAGCAGGGAGCCTGCCCGTCCCTTTCCTCCCCGCTTGTGCTCTCTCTCGCTCTCTCTCAAATTAATAAATTAAAATTGAAAAAACAAAAAACAAAAAAACGCTCCCTCCATCCCAAAGGGAACAATCCTTAGGATGGAGGTCCAGAAGGTAGGTCCTTTACAGCGCAAAGATCCAGGGTTCATTTGTCCCCTGGTCCTCACCCTAAGACATACCCCGTCAACTCTTTCACCCTCAGCTCCCCATCCTCCCATTGAGCCCCTCCGTGCACACCATCGCAGTTGACCAGAATGATGGCCAGCATGTAATCCTTGCCCAGCATAGCCCCGACCGCGTCCCCGCCGGCCTTCGCCGGCCCGCAATCTCAGCCCAGCTCGACCTCCGGATCTGCTGTGCCCACAAGCCCAGCCTCTCTGCGCTGGCCGGGCCAACAGGCGCCGCACAAATACGAGATGGGGTACGAGCCAGATCCCAGGGGCGGGAAAGGACGAGCCCGAGCAGCGCCGCCCGCCGAGGGGTGGCGCGTGTAAACAGGCCTCTGGATCCCCAAGTGGGTGCGCGTTTCCGTGCGTGGCTCCGGGAAAGGCGCACCGACGCCAACGGCCCCACTGACATCACGCCGCAACTGTGAGTTCATCAAAGGGCGGACGACCAGCCAGACGAACGTGCACAGCGCGCACATGCGCACGAGTGAGCTCTTCGCTTCCAGGTCGTGTGCGCGCGCGGACACGCAGCTTGTGCCGCGCCGGAGGCGTCACGTGGGAGTACCTGAGAGACGGAGACTACCCGGGCTCCGCCGCCCGAAGAGCACCTTCACCCTTTCCAAAAATGCCCCGGAAGTGCCTCCGCCCTCAGTAAAGATGGCCGTATCACTTAGCATGAGGGGGGTGGGGCTGCGCCTGCGCAACAAGTTCGGCGGGGAAGATGGCGGATGACAAGGTGAGTGGATGTGGGGGTTTTCCGCAGTGTGGGATGGTCTTCACACCGTCCTTGGGAGAGACGACACTGGAGTCTCTCTTGCGTAGGGGTGCCGTTTATGGGGTTTTTCCTCTTGTTGGGTTTATACTCCTGTCGACTGCCTCAACATTGGGGAGTGGAGTAGCGGAGCACTACATGAGGCAAGCAGAGCCGGGCATCTCCCAGGTGTTCTCTCCCGGGACCCTCACGATCCTTAGTTACTGGCACACACTCAAACACACTCACCCTGACACACTCCTCACTCTTTCATTCCCTAGCCCCGCGAAATTTCTCTCCCAGGAAGACGACGTTTCCAAGCCACACGGATACGCACATTCTCATTCAGACTCTATCGCGCTTACGCTGAATTTCATACTTTGAGGTGATCAGAGCCACTCAGTTCATTTATCCATACTCCTGCAGACAGCCACCCCACCCCCACCCCAGCTAGCGCATCCAGTTACACATTCAGTGTGAGAAGCCCAGGCAGAAATCAGATTTATCCCAGAGCGTCCAGGGAACTGCCTCAGGCCATTATTCACCATTGGTGTGAAGCTCAGCACCATCCGCACATTTTCTAAGTACTTACCAGTCTTTGTGTTAGGCTTGGGGACCCAATAGGCCGACCGGTTGCCACTTTCAGGTAGCTTATAGTCAAGTCAGTCAGCCCGATAAATTTAATTGAAGGTGCTAGCTGTTCCTCTTGCCTCTTGCCTCTCTGCACACTGCTTGCTATACAAAATTCTGTAAGGGTTGTCACAGATGAAGATCCCATCTGTCACTCCCTCCGTGGCTCCCGTGTGAATTCACTTTTGAATGTCTTTTCTTTGTTACCACCATCTTCTCAGGAAGTTTTTGTAAGAAGAGATTTCTCATGCTCGCACCCCCACCCACCCAGCCTCTGATAGACCTGAGCGGAGAATGGGGCTGCGTTAACCTGCTGGAGGCGGCTTCTTTCTTGTTCTAGGATTCTCTGCCCAAACTTAAGGACCTGGCATTTCTCAAGAACCAGCTGGAACGCCTGCAGCAGCGTGTGGAAGACGAAGTCAGCAGTGGTGTGAGCCAGGTAAAGTCGCACATGCCTACCACCCTCCCCCACCACCACCGTTGGGCTGCATGGTCCTATATGCTTTTGAATGGGTAATAGAGATTTATTCAGCAAATGGTTATTGAGGGCTGTTTCACTGTGACCCCAAGGAAAGTTTCCCTAAGAAAATGACACTTGAACTGGCATCTTAAATAGAAGTTAACTAGGTAAAGAGGAGAGGATAGAACATTTCAGGCAAATGGAACAACATATGCAAAGCTTTCATGGTTGGAAGTAGCATGATGAACTTGGGGAGTGAAAATAGTTTAGTTTCGCTGCACTAATGGGAAGCATGATAGGAAGTGAGGCTGGAGAAGCAGGCAGGGGTCAGATTCCTCAGAGACATCTCTGTACCTTTGTGGTAGGGTTCTGTGGTTGGAGTCTTCTAACCACAGCGTTCTGAGATTGTGTGATCAGGACTTCTAGGTTCTTTTTCTGCCTCCAGAACCTTGAGAAAATCTTTGAAGAGAATACTGCAGAGTAAGGAGGAGCAGGTGGTGGGATGCTCTAGGGCCAGCTTGAGTAGATCCTGGGTAGAGAAGGGAGACCCTGGCTGAGTTTCTTCCTTCATTTTGCTCCACAGGATGGCTCGCTCATGTCCTCCCCATTCCTCAAGGGCTTCTTAGCCGGCTACGTGGTGGCCAAACTGAGGGCATCAGCAGTGTTGGGCTTTGCTGTGGGTACCTGCACTGGCATCTACGCAGCTCAGGCATATGCCGTGCCCAATGTGGAGAAGACATTGAGGGACTATCTTCGGTCATTGCGAAAGGGGCCTGACTAGCTCTGGATCTCATGGGGGAGGAAGGATGAGCACCTCGGGCCTGCAGGTAGAGGCCTTTCAACCACAAACACCATATTTGGCTTCCCCACCTCTCACCCTTTTGCTGTCTCCAACTTGCCCACAGCCTTCATCCTTGCTTTCCTTCCTGCAGAGGGTAAACAGTGGCTTATCAGCCAGCAGTTTGGACGCCCCTCCTTAACCCCATGGGACTGGCCCCAAGACTGTAGCTTCTAGGGCCACACCAGCCCCTTCCTCTTCTAGCCCTGACTGTGGAGTTTGCAGCTGACTCTGATTCTAAGTATTCTCTCTAGCGATGTACCACGGCTCCTCCCTCCTGCGAGCTGGCTCCATACTGATTTTCCCCAAACTTGTTACAATTCCCGCTACTCCCTTGCTGGCTACACAGGCCACCCAGGGTCTGGTTTGGGCATGAGTGTAGAGGATGGGGGTTCGCCAGGCCTGGGCCGACCCAGGAAGGCCCGCTGGACCCTGATGCTACTCCTATCCACTGCCATGTACGGTGCCCATGCCCCGTTGCTGGCACTGTGCCATGTGAACGGCAGAGTGCCCTTCCGGCCCTCCTCGGCTGTGCTTCTGACTGAGCTGACCAAGCTACTGTTGTGCGCCTTCTCTCTCTTGGTGGGCTGGCAGGCGTGGCCCCAGGGGGCCCCACCATGGCGCCAGGCTGCCCCCTTTGCACTATCAGCCCTACTCTACGGAGCTAACAACAACCTGGTGATCTATCTACAACGTTACATGGACCCCAGCACCTACCAGGTGCTGAGCAATCTCAAGATTGGAAGCACGGCCCTGTTCTACTGCCTCTGTCTCCGGCACCGCCTCTCTGCACGCCAGGGCTTAGCACTACTGCTGCTGATGGCAGCAGGGGCCTGCTATGCAGCTGGTGGCCTCCAGGACCCCGGGAACACCCTTCCTGGACCCCCTTCAGCAGCTGCTGCTGGCCCCATGCCCCTGCATATCACTCCACTGGGACTGCTGCTTCTCATCTTGTACTGTCTCATCTCAGGCCTGTCGTCCGTGTACACAGAACTGCTTATGAAGCGACAGCGGCTGCCCCTAGCACTTCAGAACCTCTTCCTCTACACTTTTGGTGTGCTCCTGAATCTAGGTCTGCATGCAGGTGGTGGCCCTGGCCCAGGCCTCCTGGAGGGTTTCTCCGGATGGGCAGCGCTTGTGGTGCTGAGCCAGGCACTAAATGGACTGCTCATGTCAGCTGTCATGAAGCATGGCAGCAGCATCACACGCCTCTTTGTTGTGTCCTGCTCACTGGTGGTCAATGCCGTGCTCTCGGCAGCCCTGCTGCGGCTGCAGCTCACAGCTGCCTTCTTCCTGGCCACGCTGCTCATTGGTCTGGCTGTGCGCCTGTACTATGGCAGCCGCTAGCCCCTGACCACCTCCACCCAGACTCCTGACCCTGTTGATTGGGCACCACCATCAGAGCCACCTCCCAGGCCTCCCGACCCTTCCTCAGCAGCCAGCCCTGTAACAAGTGCCTTGTGACAAAAGCTGGGGAGGTGAGAGCAGCCAGGTTAGTCTCTGGAGATGCGTAAATGAAAGGTTACCCCAGGAGACTTGAAGACTGGGTTTGATTAAAGAAACTTCCCAGAAGTTCATCCACACTAAGGAATTGGGGGAGCATCAGTACCTAGGCCTTAGAAAAGACCCTACCCCGATGGAGGAGGCTCCTTGCCTCATCCTGCATGAATGCAGTTGTTTCAATCAGGGTATGGGCAGCAGTTGGCTTTCCTTGCCTCCTGTGGTCGCCCCAGCAGACCCATTACCCCCAGGCCTGGTGTGGGCTACTCCAGCCCCGCTTTGGTACATGACTCCCCCATTAAAGACATTCACCCTTCACTGTAATGCAGGAAAGCCCAATTGCCACAGCTTTTATACCAATCACCCGGGCCCCTCTTCCAAGCTCCCCTAGATCCAGCAGCACCTGGAGACAATGCCCCATGCTCCTTCCACAGCACTGCTCTCCACACCCATCCAGCCTTTGTTCTGGAAACCCCAGAGAGGGCTGGAGCTTGACTCATCTCAGGGAATGTTGCCCCTGGGCCCTGGCTTAAGGCTACACTCCTGACCTCTCTGCTCACCCCAAGGGCCCTCTCAAAGCCCACTGCCCCTCTCTGCAGCTCCTAGGAGGTACCATTCTTCTCACTCTGGGTCCTGCCACTGCCTAGCAGTGCCCCAGCTCTCAACAGTTTAGGGAAGCTCTACACAGAGTGACCTGGAACCAGGCACAGGGAAATGTGGTGTAGCTCAATCAGTGTCTCTAACTATGTAAGCAATAAAGTCTTAATAAAGTGTTCTGGGGGTGCAGGTGGTTCCTACAATTGGCTACGATAGTCCTGCGTCTTCTTTGTTGTGTAGCTTCACTCAAACATAATTTTGTTCTCCTAGTGCCCTGAATGTCTTAATGCTCGAGTAACTTACAGACTGGGAGAAAAGATTCTTTTCCCCTAGTTGTTCCCAGGAGCATTATTTCCTTTCGGGCTCCATGGAGTGGAGACTGTCCTCTGTCAATAGAACTTTCCAAATTTCTCTGAAGCACAAAACTTGGGCGCTAGGGAATTCGGAGGGATTCTTGGGAATAGAAGGTATGGGCCCGGCAGGACAAACTAGATTTTAGGCTAGAGAACTCATGGGTTCAGTATGGTTTTGATTCACATTTCCTCTAGTTCCCTCGATATTCCTTCCTGTCATCTCTCATAGCCAGAGGAACATGAGGCCCTGCTCCCATGGGAGAATACCAAGTAAACTTAAAAAAAAATAAAAAAGAAAAATAAGAGTGAGACCTATTGGAGAATCTTAGGAAGTTGCGTAGAGTTCGGGAATCTTTTTTTCTTTTTTCTTGTTCCTTAATGTCCCTAAATGATACCAATACACTGCATCTTGTGAACCACTATGTGCAGTGTAGAACTATGGCCAGCCAGGCTTGAATTTGAATTCTGGCTCTGTCACTTATTAGCTGCCTGTCCTTGGGCAGTTACTTAACCTCTCCAAGCTTTAGTTGCCTTACCTCTGAAATGGGGGTCCAATGGCACCTACCACTGTATGGGATAGTGGGGAAGGCTAAAATGAAGTTGTGGATATTCGGCGCTTAACAGGGACTGGCACAATGAGACCTGGTTAGTAGTATTGTTAATTATCCATAATGAAGATTAGCTTGGTTATTGTGTCCCAGCTCCCTCTCCCTTCTAGGCCCCTTAAGAATGAAGAGACAGGAAGCTGCCCCTGCAGGATTACTGATCATCAGATTTCTCCCCAGGGCTGCAATCCGGCAATGACAGGCCTCGGCCTAGTCTGCTCCCTGCCGAAGCTGCTGCTTCTGGGCTTGGAGCTCCTGGTTCTGCGTGGCCAGGCTGATGTTGTCTTGCAGGACACCAGCCAGCAGGCTGCGGTGGTGATGCTCTGGTGGTCACGGCCTGCTCCTCCCACAGCCTTCGCCAGGCTCGGAATACCTGTGCCCAGATTCAGAGATGCTCGTCAGTCAGCCAGCCTTGGAACCATTTCAAGGGCTGCCTTTTGGCCTCACTGACCTGCAGCATATGGCGTGTCCGAGCTCGGGCAGCCTGCACGTGCAGGTCATAGAGGGCTGCGAGGTCCTGCTCCGCAGTGTCCTGCTCTGCCTGAAGGGCCTCCAACTGGAGTCTCAGCACCTTCTGCTCCCGGGACCATCTCTGCCTCTCCTTGCCGGCCTTCAGTGATAATACATATTCTTTGTTCAGTGCCACCTGTGTGCCAGGCTCTGTTCTAAACACTTCATGTGTATTATTTCATTTTATCCAATGAAAACCATATGGGGTAGTTGCCATTTTAGTTTTCCAAATCTGGTAGATACGGAAACTGTGGATCAGAGAAGTGACCTAACCTGCCCAAATTCACATGGCTAGTGAGGGACAGAACTGAGATGACATGTGCCTTTCAGTGGTTCTCTGTCATTCTTAGGGTAAAGTCCAAATTCAGAGGCATGGCACACACTGGTTTCTTTAGCCTCGCCTCTGACTCTGCACCTGTCAGGCCCTGCCAGCTGGGCAATTTGCTATACCCAGACTGTACCTTGCCACTGCTTCCCTCTGGACCTTTGCTCATACAGTATTGTCCTCAGAACATATCCCAACCCCCATGGACACAAATTTTCTTAATTTGTTCAAACAAGTTATATTTACTCAGTGCCTCTATGTGATGAGTACAGACTGCCCAAGCGGAGCTCAGTCTAGTGAATTCCTCTGGCTGATTTCTTTTTTTTTTTTTTTTTTTTTTTTTTTTTTCTCAGCTAAATGCCATCTTCTGTAATCCACTCCAGCCTGGGTCAGGCACACCTCTTTGTTCCCACAGGCCCTTAGCTCCCTGCATCACAGCACTTAGCACTGAAAATTGCTTCATCTGTCCCCCACAAAGCTGTGAAGACTATGAGAGAGGTTATGGCCCAGTATGTTGTGATTGAGGCTGGACCCCAGCACACTGCCTGGACCAATTAGAAGGAGCCTCAAGTCCCCTACTTGACCCTCCTTACCTCCTTTGCAGCCACCAGGCCTTTGACCTGGTCACCTGCCACCTCCTCCTCCTGTTCCAAATGCTTCAGCTCCTCTTGGATCCATATTTGGTGCTGTTCATGCAGTCTCTTCCTCCGCGCCTGGGCCAAGAAGAACTGCAGGGCCACATCTGGGACCTCCCAGGCCTAGGTGGCATTAGTCTAGGCTCAGCCAGAAGCCCATGTGTGTCCACAGCCTTGGGACTCAGGGTCCAACTTTTCAACAGAACCCCACTACCAAGACTGCTCCTAGAACTACAGCCAGGACCTAATGGCCTTTAAGAGCCTGTAGCCTGGACAGAGACTTGAAGGTCATAGGGACAAAGGGGAGGTATCGGCCCTACCAGTAGGTGCCATGGAGGCCTGAAGGATCCTATACCCCTAATGTGACCCAGTAGGAAAACAGCCTTCCTTCCCATGCCCCTCCCTTAGGAACCACGTAGCCTTTTGGGTCTTCTTTTTGCCAGAAGCTCCATATTTCTCCCTGATGTCGCGGCAGGGAAGCAGTAGACATATTAACTGGGCTCTGCAACTCCACTCCCCCAGCAGCTTCCAGCTGTTCTGGGGCACGTGAGGTATTACCTGTTCCTCAGAGTCCCTAAGAGGATGATTTTGGTGGAGCCCGAGTCCTAGAGATGCTGTTATTCCTACCACTGGAAGAAAATGCAGCTAAGCCCAGTAAAGGTGGAGAAGATACCCAGCTCCACCCCAAGCCCCAAACCCACCTTCAGGCTCTCCCTGGAAGCCTGGGCTGTGGTGTGCTGTTGAATCTATCACCTGCTGAGAAAATAGTAGGAGTGAGAATTCCATACCCTTCTTCCCAGGATAGTGTGAGTTAAGCTCAGGGCTTTAAAATCAGATAGATCGGGGTCCCAGCCCCTCCTCTCCTCAGCTGTGTGACCTCAGGCAGGTGACTAGTCTTTTGAATCCATGTAAAATAGAGCTGATGAAAGTTGTAGAGAGCATGAAATAAGATAAGGCACCCAAACCACAAGTGACAGGCACTGTTCAATAAATGGGAGCTTACATGCCTAATTCCCGAGCTGTAAAAACAAGTTGTAAGTAATTACGAAAAGGGCAGGGGAGGTGGACAGGAGCCGCATTCCAGCCGCACTGTGGCAAATCCTGGAAGACAGTGCCCCCTTCTGTACAGAACCGGCCATGCAGTCTAAACACATGCAAAAGTACCATGTTGAGTCTAAAGGCTTGGTATGTTTGCCCCTCTGTTACCTTGTATCAGTGACCCTGAGATACCCAGATCACCTCTCTGAGCCTCAGTTTGCTCACCTGAAAAATGTAAGCAGTATTATCTTCTCTGCTTAAAAAAATTTTATGGTTTCCCCGTTGACCTTCAAGATGAAGTCCAAACATCTCAATAAATTTACAAGGCCCTTTATGACCTGGCCCCTGCTTCACTTTTTTTTTTTCCCCACTTCACTCTTCAATCCTTCTCTCTTGACTCTTCTTCAAACTATTCTCCAGCAAAGTGAGCTACTTGCAGTCCCCAAAAGAGATCAAGCTCTCACTTATTTCTGAGACTTTGCCTGTTATCTTCTGTGCCTGGAATGTTCTCTCATTTTCCTGGCCACCTCCTTCAGGAATTAACTTCCTCCATGAAACATTCCTTCCTTCTCTTGCCAAGACTAACTTAGATGCCCCATAGAACCCTGTGTTGATAAGGCCTTCAGAGCATTGATCATCTTGTTGTAATTGTTTCTTTCCAGAAATTGTAAACTCCATGAGGACAGGGATTTCCCAGGGTCTACATAGCACTGTGCCTGACACATAGTGAGAAGTCAGTAAACGTCTGGGAATCAATAAATTAGTGAATGAAGGAAGGGCCTCCACATAGTGCTCTGCAAACAGGACAGGAAGCCAGACATCAATGGGGCTCCTAAGAGGTTGAACGAGAAGACCTACCTGTAGTGCTGGAAGCCCCACAGCCTCAGCTTTTACCCTTTCGAGCATCCGGCTTCTTGGGCGCTGGCTCCAGGCTTTTACCACCTGTAGAGAGAGGGTTCAGGGAGCCTCCAGCCGTTGCTTTCTCAGGCACCTCCAGGCCTCACCTTGCTTACCTGCAATTCTCGCAATGCCCTGCCCAACTGGCTGAGCCCACTCTCTTTCAGGTTGTCTCCAAGGAGGCCTGAACGCAGGCTCTTCAGGCCAGCACGGCGGACCTGGGCCTCTTCTACCGCATCCCACAGGGTAGGCCTCACCTGTTTCACCTGCATCCTCCTTCCCTCGGCCCCTAACAGAGCAGCCCAGAGCAAGCTCAGGGAGCCACCTAGTGAGGGGAGATTCAGAGTGAACCACTCCTGGATTCCAAAGGACGCCACCTGTAATACTTTTAATTTTTATTAATAGTGCTATTTATAAAGACAGCTAATATCTATCAGGTGTTTACATGTGCTTGTTGGCACCACGCTAAGGCTTTGCACGGATCCCCTTTTCATCCACATAACACTCCAGTGGGGCAGCAACTCTAATTTGTCTTACCCCCGCACTTTCTAGATGAAGCAAATGAAGCTAGCTCAGAGAAGTCAAGCAACTTCCTGGTGAGTAGCAGAGCTAGAACTCAAGTCCAGTTCTGTCTGGCATTAAGGCCTGGGCCCTTAATCATGGTACCAAACTGGCCAGCGTATACACACACTTTTGTCCTTCACTGCTTTTCCTTGAGGGCATGAACTGCCCTAACTTATCCTCCTTACTCCACAGGGCCTGGCACAGTACGTAGTCTGGGAGTATATTAGTCAAATTAATGTACTTTTGTTGATTGGGAGACAGAGAGCCAGGCTCTTTTTTTTCTTTTACCTTTGTTATAGAAAATTTCAAACATATACAAAGTAAAGGAAACCCATCTATTTATCACCCACCTTCAATAATTATCAACTCTTGACCATTCTTGTTTGATCTATACCCTCCACTTGACCTCCCACACGTCTCTGACATCATATCATTTCACAGAGGCCCGATATTTAATAAGTGTGTGAAAACAGGCAAGTTCTTTCCCTTCTCTGATCCTCCCTTTCCTCACTTATAAATTAAGCTTCCCTCTCTTTCCTCATCTAAGTTGGATGTGTCTCATGGGGTTATGGTAAGAATAAAAGGCATTGTATAAAAGTTCTTGGTAAACTGTTGAAAGTCTCTGAAGGGTGAGGAGTTGCTTTTACTACTGGCCCTGCCTCTCCAGACTTTGGCAACCTAACCATCCTGGGTCCTTTCTGAATCCTGGCCCTCCCAGAGGGTCAGGCTCTCTCTGGACTGCGGGTGGGGCTGCAGCTGATTTGGTGAGAGGGTGAGTCAGGCATAAGTTAGATCCCAGAGCTTCCCCTAGAACCCCATACCCTCCCTCCAGGCCACCTTGAGGGTCCAGGCGAAGAAGAAGGCCACTGTAGTTGTTTCCTTCCAGAAGCTGTGCAACAATCCATGGCAGAGAGCCTTCCACCGCCTCACCAATAACCTTACCAGCCAACACCTGCAGCAGGGGGCAATCTCTGCCAGAGGGAGGGAGGAAGAAAAGAGATGTCCACTGGTGGATGGGGAAAGAAACTGGCCCAAATCACACTCTGATGGAAAGGTTGACTATTTCCAGTAACTTTGGTGCACCACCAGGCAGATTTGCAATCTTGCCTAGATCTTTATTTTATTTTATTTTATTATTTTTAAAGTTATACAGTGTATTCTCCTAGTACAAAATTCAATTTGTCTATCTGATAAGGGACTTGTGTCCAGAATGTTTAAAGAACTCTTACACCTCAGTAATAAAAGACTAATCACCCAATTTAAAATGGCAAAGCAAGGCCATCATGAAAATGGCAGAGTAGGGAACTCTGGGAGTCTGTCCTTTGCAAGAAACATGTGGCAAAAATGGTCAGAATCAACCTTCCTGGAACTCTGGGGGACAGTCAAAGGTTTACAGCAACCAAGAGAATACTTCACTGAGAGAAACCCAACTTAAATATGTTGAGCTCTTTGTGGTGTTTTAACTTACCCCAGCCCCAACCTCTTCCCCAGCACAGAGGTGGTCTTGAAAGCAACAACCCACATTTCTGGTGGGGGTACTTGGCTCTGGAGGGAGCTGAGCAGACCTTGTTCCCAAGGAATTGTGTTTGTTGTTTTGACTCTCTAGGGCTTCCCCCAAAAGGACTGACAAAAGGGGCTTCCCTTTGTTTCACTTGCCTCGGAACTTTCTCAGGGCCGAACAGCTATGCTGGAGGACAGTCCCTCAAAACATTGAAAGATGAAAGAATGAGCAAAAATAACAGTTGGAGCAGGGGCGCCTGGGTGGCACAGCAGTTGGGCGTCTGCCTTCGGCTCAGGGCGTGATCCCGGCGTTATGGGATCGAGCCCCACATCAGGCTCTTCCGCTATGAGCCTGCTTCTTCTTCTCCCACTCCCCCTGCTTGTGTTCCCTCTCTCGCTGGCTATCTCTATCTCTATCGAATAAATAAATAAAATCTTTAATTAAAAAAAAATAACAGTTGGAGCAAACAACAGATGCACGGAAAGTCTGGGAAGAAAAGTTGGGGAGTGAGATTTTGGGGGAATAAGGAAAATTCCCCCACGCCCTAGGGATCCTAGGAAGCCACACACATCCCCAGGGCAGGATGCATACTGAGAAAAGACCTGAGAAGATCCTGAGTTTTCATTTCTGGCTTATTTTTAAGCTCAGTGCAAGTGGGAAGTGAGGCTAAGGCAGAGCCATAAATGTACTGGCTAAGCATAGAAGGACCAACCCAACACAGAGCCAATCTACAGAATCTTGGAAATTTTTTTTCTTTTTTCTCTTCTTTCTTTCTCTTTTTTTTCCTTTAAAAAAAGGGGGGGTTGGTCCCAGCAGTTTAAGGAATTCTATGTCAGGTCACTAGTTAACCACTGAGATAACAGAATGGAGACTTCAGTGAGCACAAAGAAAACAGTCTTTGCAAAAATTGTTTGGAAAAGTAACTAAGCAAGCAGATAGCTGCAGCCCATAGCAAGCAACAATGCCAACCCTAGAAAGGATGTAGAATCTGGTTTTCAGAATTATCACATTATCATACCCAAAATGTCAGAGCATTAAGGAAAAGAAATGGAGACTTAAGAGACTAGCACAATAAAGAATATAGTCTTTACAAAAATAAAAATTCTCAAATTGGCCAGTTTCCAACCAATTTGGTTGGAAATCCAACCAACAAATTCCAACCAAAAATATCAGGCCTGCAAATAAACAAGAACGAATGGCCCACCCACAGGAAAAAAAAAATATGAACAGAAACTTCCCTGAGGAAGTATAGACTCTGGGTTCATTACACAAAGACTTTAATTCAACTATCTTAAATATGCTCAGAAAACTAAAAGAAATCAAGAAAATGATGTCTCAATGAATTGAAAATATCAACAGAAGCATAGAAATTATAAAAAAGGAACCAAGTAGAGGGGCTCCTGGCTGGCTCAGTTGGTGGAGCATGAGGCTCTTGATCTCAGGGTCATGAGTTCGAGCCCCACGGTGGGTATAAATCTTACTTAATAAAATAAAATAAAATAGGAACCAAGTAGAAATTCTGGAGCTGAAAAGTACAGTAACTGAAATCATAAATTCCCTAGAGGGCAGATTTGAGCAGGCACAAGAAAGGATCTCAGCAGGGGCGCCTGGGTGGCACAGCGGTTAAGCGTCTGCCTTCGGCTCAGGGCGTGATCCCGGCGTTATGGGATAGCCCCACATCAGGCTCCTCCGCTATGAGCCTGCTTCTTCCTTTCCCGTTCCCCCTGCTTGTGTTCCCTCTCTCGCTGGCTGTCTCTATCTCTGTCGAATAAAAAAAAAAAAAATTTAAAAAAAAAAAAAAAAAAAAAAAAAAGAAAGGATCTCAGCAAAGTTGAAAATAAGTCAAACAGAATTATGCAGTCCAAGAAGCAGAAAGAAAAAATGAAGGAAAATGACCCTAAGGGACCGGAGGATGCATCAGGTGTATAAACATAGGCAGAATGGAAATCTCAGAGGGAAAGGAGAAAAAGGGGGCAGAAAGATTATTTGAAGAAATAATGCTCAAAAAATTCCCCCAAATTTTATGAAAAACATTAATCTATACATCCAAGGAGCTCAACAAATTCAAGAAGGATAAGCTCAAAGAGATCCATGCCAAGACATATTATAATCAAACTCTCAAAAGCCAAAGAGAAAACCTTGAAAATAGCATAAGAGAAGCAACTATGTACAAGTGATACTTCATAAGACCAATTTCTCATCAGAAATTATAGATGCCAGGTGCCCCTGGGTGGCTCAGTCAGTTAAGCATCTGCCTTTGGCTCAGGTCATGATCCTGGGATCAAGCCCCACGTCATGGGGCGGGGGGGTCCTTGCTCAGCAGGAAACCTGCTTCTCCCTCTCCCTCTGCCTGCCACTCCCCCTGCTTGTGCTCTCTCTCTCTCACTCTCGCTCTCTCTCAAATAAGTAAATAAAATCTTTAAAAAGGAAAGAAAGAAATTATGGAGGCCAGAAGTCAGATGACATGCTTAAAGTGCTGTAAGACTAAGCCTGTCAACTAAGAATTCTATACCTGGGAAAATTATCCTTCAAGAATGGGGAGAAATTAAAGTATTATCAGATTAGTAAAAGCTGATGGAATTCATTGCAAGTAGACCTGCCTTACGAGAAATGCTAAAGGAAGGGGTCCTTCACCACGTCCGAGGTGAGGAAAGGAGAGTCTGGGGTTGCCCTGTGTCTGCATCCATATTTCAGCCTCCCCCCCAGCCACCACTCCCCAAAGCAGTCAGAAGACTCCATCAGACTTACAGGGCTCTGGGGAGCTGCAGGATCCTCAAGGCCCCTCGCCATATGCCCTGGATCCCAGGCCCCTCAGGAGGATCGGGCCCTGGGCAGGACATGGTGACAGTGAGCAGAGAGCAGGCCCTGTGAGAAGAGGGTAGGATCAGGCCAAACATCTAAGGGATGGGGGTGGGAGGTGACAGATACCCTCCTGTCCTCACCTGCCTTTGCCCCCTGCAGCCTGCAAGTACACCTCCGAGGCTGCTCTTGAGTCAGACACCTCCACCTCACTGGCATTTTCCACCACCCTGCAGGAAGGGGAGGCTGAGCTCAACTCCTAAGCACCAGGGTTCTGTCCAGCCCCCCAGAACCTCTGTTTGGGAAGTCCATTGGGATCCCAGGAGCCTGTGAGAATCATCCCCAATTTCCAAGCTCAGTGTATCCCCTAAAAGCCTCTCATCTTCATGATCTCTTTTTGCCTCCTATCATCTGCCCAGTGAGGCAAAGAGGCTCATTGGGATTTCTCCCATTTTACAGATGGAGAAACTGAAGTTCTGCTCCGTGAGATGCTCAAATCTCCCAGAATGATAATGACTGAGTTGAAGAGGTGTAAACGGATAGGGTAAGAAGAGTGAGAGGGTTGGGGATATGAGATGCAGGGAAGAGGATGAGAGGGCATGATAAGCATGACCCCAAGTGCGTGGCAGTGGGGAGAAATCTCCAAGGGCTGGGTTTGGGAGTGTCGGCCCTGCTTTAAGACAAGCACCCTCAGATCCCGTTGGGCCCTGGACACTCACAAGCCCAGGGGAGACACATCTAGCACTGACAGGTTCTCTGTCCCTGGAGAGAGCAGGTCCCGAGTCCTCCCGCCGCGGCTGAGCTGGAATCACGCAAGCACAGCACTGGTTACAAACAGAGCCTTTCCCAGACTTCAGCTCACACAATCCTCCCGCCGGGGCCCTGTGGGCCAACCAGGGCACCAAAATTCTGCCATTTCAAGAAGGAAAAAGGAGACCTTGAAGGGCAAGCCCACGCTGGTGAGCAACAGAATGAGGCTGGGCTCAAGCTCCTCTGGGTGCTCACAAGCCTCAGGCTCTTTCTGCAGGACCGCAGGGGCCTTGGCTTCCAGGTCTCCCCTCCCTACAGGGTCTCACCTGCACCAGGCTAAGAGTAATAAGCACAGGATCAGGACCTCCGCAGGGCAGAGCTTCCTCAAATAGCATCTGCAATAGCTAAAGTGGAGAAAGAGCTTCAGTGGGGACGCAGAAAGGATTAATCCGAAGCCCTGAAAACAAAACCGTCAAGTTTATTACCAGTATTATGAAAAACTGTGAAGATTAGATCTCCCTGGATATTTGATCTTTGCACACCACCCCTCCCTGACCCTCACCCCATGGGCCCCAGCCTCCCACCTTCCCCAACCTCTCAATCGCTGCCCAGATTGGCCCTGGCAAAACATTCTGTATGGTCTGCAGTGCATTCTAGGAACCCCAAGGAGGGGAACCTAATCCAGCTAGGAAGGGGAAGGAAAGTTTCTCAAAGGTATCCAGCAGGAAGCAACACCTGAGCCTCAGGAGACCTATGCCTGGTGGCTCCTCTGGGACTCACCTGAGGTACGAGCCGGGGTGTCTCTGCTTCCCGACCCCGAAGCAGTAGCGCCACACTGTACCCTCGGGCCACCAAGCCTAGTGTGGACTGGACTCGTGCTAGCAGCTCCTGCTCAGCCTCCTGCGGGGGATGCAGAGACATCCCCTGATCTCAGGTGCCCTGACCCAGTCTGTCCGAGCAGAAGGCTTGGGAAGCACTCAGCATTCCAGGATCCAGGAGCCTGAGGGCTCCCGTGCTCCTCCCATCTCCCTACAAACCCCCTACCTGAGCAGCATCAGAGCCCAGGACTCTGTCAAAGGTGATGCGTCGTTCCTGTGGGGAGTGCTAGGCTCAGCATTGTCATCCCAGTCTTCCCCAGCCTTCACCCGCACCCCATCCCATTTTTACCTGAGTGTCTAGAGTGCCCGGCTGAAGCAAGCAGATGCTCTTGGGCCCCTCCAGAAGGAGTGTGGGGCAACAGGTGTCCTCAGGGCCTGAGAAAGATGGACTACATATCAGCTCTCATGGGCGAAACTGCCAGGACTCCTAGGGCCTGCTCTCAACTTTGGCCTCAGTTTCCTAACCTAGAATACTACACACAGGAGCAGAGCCCCTGAGAGGGAGAGCTTCCTCAAACAGCATCCGCAGCAGCTAAAGCAGCAAAATGACCTCATCCTTCCCCTCTCCCAAGAGGCTCCCCCAGGCCGCACTCCCTCTAAGAATGAATGTGTAAGGACCTCTTACCTGATCCTCTCCCTTGCTCTACTTCCACCACTACAGTCAGCCTGGCCTGGGGGTTGACCATGAGGGCTGGCGGCACAGAGCTGTCCTGGCTCAAAGCAGCCCCTGCGCTTGCTGCCTCTCCACACTCCATGGCTTCCATGCCTCTCAGATTCCCCTCAATAATTCATCTCCCTGATCTGAGGGCTCTGGGGAGGGCCTCTAAATAACAACTTATCAAAGGAGGTGACAGTCCCCCCCTTTCTTTTCTTTTCTTTTCTTTTCTTTTCTTTTCTTTTCTTTTCTTTTCCTTTTCTTTGTGTGTTTGTTTGATTGTTTTAGTGAGTATAAGCAATATAAGTTTATTAAGCAAGGATACAGAAAAAGCTCTCCGGGGTGAAAGGGATCCCCATAGGGTTAAACTCTTTCTTTTTCTTGAAAGATTTTATTTATTTATTTGAGAGAGAGAGAACGTGCAAAAACATGAGTGGGGGAGGGGCAGAGGGAGAGTGACGGAGCCCAGAAGGACCCCGATATGACCTGAGCCAAAGTCAGACACCCAAGTGTCCCAACAGTCCCCTCTTTTCTGAGTCAGAACATTGCATTGGATTCTTCTTTTTTTCCTCTTTTGAAAAATGTCAAACACATACAGTCGTGGAGAGAAGAGTGTGATGACCCTCCAAGCATGCAGCTTCAGCAACCACCAACCTACGGTCAGTCTTCTCTCTTCTGTTCCCTCACCATCCCCTATGGATTTTTTTTTTTTTGAAGCAAATCCCAGACATCTTATGTGTCATCTATAGCTATTTCAGCCTTTATTTATAGAAGATAACCAGCTTTTTAAACAAAATGATGGCTTACTTTGGTGAGGATGAAGAGAAAGGGGAATGCCCTTACATTCTTGGTGGGAATGCACACTGGTGCAGCCACTCTGGAAAGCAGTATGGAGGTTCCTCAAAAAGTTGAAAATAGAGCTACCCTATAACCCAGCAATTGCACTACTAGGTATTTATCCAAAGGGTACAAACATAGGGATTCAAGGGGACACATGGCACCCCAATGTGTATAGCAACAATGTCCATAATAGCCAAACTATGGAAAGAGCCTAGATGTCCACTGACAGATGAATGAATGGATAAAGAAGATGTGATATATACACACATTGGAATATTACTCAGTCATCAAAAAGAATGAAATCTTGTCATTTGCAATGACGTGGATAGAAAAGAGGGTATTATGCCAAGTGGAATAAGCCAGAGAAAGACAAATATCATATGATTTCACTTGTATGTGGAACTTAAGAAACAAAACAGATGAACATGGGGGAAGGAAAGGAAAAATAAGATAAAACAGAAAGGGAGGCAAACCATAAGACACTCTTAACCATAGGGAACAAACCGAGGGTGGAGGGGAGGTGGGTGGGGGATGGGGTAACTGGATGATGGACATTAAGAAGGGCACATGTTGTAATGAACACTGGGTGTTATATGCAACTCACCAATCACTAAACTCTACCTCTGAAACTAATAATACACTATATGTTAACTAACTTGAATTTAAATTTTAAAAAAATTTAAATGATGGCTTATCAAGATATAATTCATATATTGTACATTTTATCATTTAAACTGTATATTTCAATGGTTTTACTATCACCATTTTAGAACCTTTTCATCACTTTATAAAGAAACTTGGTTTCCTTTATTATCACCTCCCTAACCCCACTCTACTACAATCATTAAACAGCCATTAATCTATTTTCTCTCTCTATAGATTTGGCCGTTCTGGACATTTCATATAAAAGGAACCACACAGTCTGTGTTCTTTTTGTGACTGGCTTCTTTCACTTAGCATAATGTTTTCAAGGTTCATCCCATGCTGTAGCATGCATCAGTACTTCCTTCCTTTCTATGACTGAATGATTTTCTACATAGAGGTGAAATGACTTCTGTCACCAACTATGCAGAGTTTGGCCAAACTTCACAGCTAAGAGCACGTCCCACAAGATTGCCCTTACTTCAGACATTAGTCTCAAGCTTGGGGTCCCCAGTGCTTCCTCATTCTGACAAGCTAGCAACATTTTCAGGTGTTCCCACTATTCCTGCAGGTGCCATAATTTGCTAGAATGACTTACAGAACTCAGGAAGGCGCATTACACTTACTGTATCTGACACCAATTCTCTGACACCAACTGGGCATCCAATGTTTCAATCCAATTTTGACACTAACTACTTGGAGTTAGCACCAGTTCCCACAAGGCCCTCAACAAGACTGCCCTTATTTTTGATGACAGCCACAAGTGGGGTCCCCAAGGGGCTTGCACTACTGTCTGACTTGGCTACAGATTTGGGGGTTCTGATAACTACCCTTCAGGGTCAATAATTCACTAGAATGACTCATAGAACTCAAGAAGGTGCTCTACTTACGATTACCTTTTTATTACAAATGAACAATCAGAAAAAGAGGTACCTAGGGCGAGGTCTGGAAGGGGCCTGCGCACAGGAATTCCTGTCCCTATGGAGTCAGGTGTGCCATGAGAGTTATTTTTAATTGAGCTTTCATTACGTAGGCCTGTTTCATTAAATCATCGGCTATGTGACTGAACTCAACTCCAGCCAATTACATGGTTGTTTTTTTCTGGTGAGTAGCCTCCTCCATCCTGAAGCTATCTGGGGGTCCAACCAGAAGTCACCTCATTAGCGTAGCAAAGACTATCATTCAAGAAATTCCAAAGCTTTTTGAAGCTCTGATCCTTCAACTGGAGACAAAGACCACATATATTCTTTATTATATCATAAACCACTTAATGGTTTTTTACCAAGGATCCCTTAGAGCAAAAGGATCATACCTGTTTGATTATCTACATTTTGTAAAGTATTTATATAAGAGAACAATAATAAAAACATGAATATGGTAGTCCCCCCTTATTTATGAAGGGTATATTCCAAGACTCCCGTTAGACGCCTGAAACCACAGATAATTCCGAACCCTATATATGCTATGCTTTTTCTTATGCATACCTATGGTACAGTTTAATTTATAAATCAGCCACAGTAAGAGATACACAAAAATAATAATAAAATAGAACAGTTATAACAATATACTGTGATAAAATTTCTGTGGATGTGTTCTCTCTTTCAAAATATCTTATTGTTTGGGCACTCGGGTGGCTCACTTGGTTAAGCATCTGACTCTTAATTTTGGCTCAGGTCGTGATCTTGGCATCATGAGATCAAGTCCCGCATCGGCCTCCACGTTGAATATGGAGTCTGCTTAAGATTCTCTCTCACCGTCTCCTTCTGCCCCTCCCCCTGCTTGCTCACGCTTGCACGATCTCTCTTTCTCGGAAAAAAAAAGAAAAAAAGTATCTTATTGTACTGTACTCACTCTTCCTCTTCTTGTGAGGATGCAAGATGATCAAATGCCTTCGGGAGGAGATGAAGTGAGGTGAATGATGTAGGCATTGTGACAGAGCCTTGCGGAACTGAAACTGCAGAGTTAACTATAGAAAAGGGGTAACGAATTTATGTATGCCTAACATTTGAAGGAATTAGTGTGGGGTAGGCATAGGAGGCCGTTAACTAAATTTCCCAGATATTATAATCTTATCAACAATGCCAGTGCTTTATCTCATTGTGTAGATGCCATAGAAAAATAGGAGTAATTAGTCCAGTCCATCACTCTATTTTGTGATCACAATGTCTCCCAGGGCAGGCTACCCAGGTTTGCAGTCTTCCATTTTAATCTGGTCATACAGTTGTGTTGAATAGTGCTGCTATGAACATTTTGGTACAAAATTTTGTTTTGCATATCCCTTTTCAATTCTTTTGCATATGTACCTAGAAGTAGTATTGCTGGATCGTATGTTAATTATACGTTTAACTTTTTGAGGAACAGCCAATCTGTTTTTCACAGTGGCTGTCCCATATTACATTCCCACCAGCAACATGTGAGGGATCTTATTTGTTCACATTCTCACCAACAATTCTTTTTCTTCTTTCTTTTTATTAGAGCCATACTAGTGGATGTGAAGTGGTGCCTCATTATGGCTTTGATTTGCATTTCCTTAATGACCAATGATTTTGAGAATCTTTTCACGTTGCCTGTTTGGCCATCTGTACAGCTTCTTTGGAGAAATCTCAATTTAAGTTCTTTGCCCGTTTTAATTATTGTTTGTCTTTTTGCAGTTTATTAATGAAGAATGATATTAAGCATCTTTTCATCTGCTTTTCAAGCATGTGTATAGTTTCTTTGGAGAAATGGCTATTTAAGTCTTTCCCCCACTTTTTACTTGAATTGTCTTTTTTGTTGATGAGTTATATGAGCTGTATATTTATCCTGGATACTTGACCATTATCAGATATATAATTTGCAAATATTTTCTCCCATTTTGTAGGTTGTGTTTTCATCTTCTTTTTTTTTTTAATATTTTATTTATTTATTTGACAGAGATAGAGACAGCCAGCGAGAGAGGGAACACAAGCAGGGGGAGTGGGAGAGGAAGAAGCAGGCTCATAGCGGAGGAGCCTGATACGGGGCTCGATCCCATAACGCCGGGATCACGCCCTGAGCCGAAGGCAGACGCTTAACCACTGTGCCACCCAGGCGCCCCTGTTTTCATCTTTTTGATAATGTTTTTTGATGCAGAAAAGTTTTTAATTTTGATGAAATTCAGTTTATTGTTTTTTTCTTTTGTCGTTCTTGCTTTTGGTGTCATATCTCAGATTCATTGCCAGATCAGAAGTCATGAGGATTAATTTCTGTGTTTTCTTCTAAGAGCTTTATAGTTTTAATTCTTATATTTGGGTAATTGATCCATTTTGAGTTAATTTTTGTATACAGTCTGAGTTAAGGATACAAATTAATTCATCTGTATCTGGATAGCCAGGTGTCCCAATGCCATTTGTCTGAAAGATTTCTTCATTGAATATTCTTGACATCCTTGTCGAAACCAGCTGTCCATAGAAACATGGGTTTATTTCTGGACTCTCACTTCTCTTTCACTGATCTCTATGTTTGTCCTTATGCCAGTATCACAGTGTCGTCATTCCTATTGCTTCACAAAAAGTTTTGAAATCAGGAAGTGTAAGCCCTCCAACTTTGTTCTTGTTTTATAAGATTGTTATGTCTACAGCATCTGTGGAAATTCCATATGAACTTTGGAATTACCTTGTTAATTTATACAAAAAGGTTAGATTCTTATAAGACATTAATTGAATCTGCAGATCAATTAGGGGAGAATTGACATCTTAATAATATTCAGATCCATGTATATGGGATGTTATTCCATTTACTTAGATCTTATTTAATTTCTCTCAACAGCATTTTGTAGTTTTAGGAGTATAAGTTTGCTCTTCTTTGGTTATATTTACTCCTAAATATTGTATTCCTTTTGATGCTATTGTAAATGAAATTTTTTTGAAATTTCATTTTCAGTATGTTCATTGCAAGTGTATGGATATAAAGTTGATTTTTGTACATTGACCTTGTATCTTACAACTTTATTGAACTTGATTAGTTCTAATATATTTTAGTGACTCCACAGGATTTTTAAAATATACATGATCATAAAATCTATGAATTTAGATAGTTGTACTTCTTGCTTTCCAGCCTGGATGTCATTTATTTCTTTTTCTTGAGTAATTGCCATGACCAGAATCTCTAGAACAATGTCCAATGAAGGTGGTAAGGACATATATCCCTGTTTTGTTGCTCATCTCAGGGCAAAAGCACCCAGTCTTTGATTATTAACTATGACATCAACTGACTTTTTTTCATAGATGCCCTTGATCATGTTGAGGATATTCCCTTCTCTTCTTAGTTTTCATGAAAAGTGTTGGATTTCATCAAATGATTTCTCTGTTTATTTAGATGGTCTTGTTTTTATGCTCTATTCTGATATGATATGGTGTATTACATTCACTGATTTTCAGATGTTAAACCAACTTTGCATTTCTGGGATAAATCCCAATTGGTCATGGTATATAATTCTTGTTATACATTCTTCTTATAAATTGCTGGAATCAATTTCTAGTATTTTATTGGGGGTGCTTTTATTCACATTCATAAGGGATATTGGACTGTAGTTTTCTTTTCTTGTGATTCGTCAAGCACTCTTTCTTAAACTTAACCACAGTATCGTACCTATCACATAAAATACCATACATAAAAAAACACTGGTGATTTTTTTTTTATATCCTCAAAGATCCAGGTCAGTGTTCAAACTTCTTCCACTGTAGGTAATTTGAGGTGGCTCATAAAGAGCCTCTCCTGATCTAGAGAATAAGGGGGTTCTGATTATGATAAGTGGTGGGGGGCTGTCAGAGAAAAGACGACTCTGTGGGAAAGAGCAGAAACTCTTGACTCAGGGTATAAGGACTTCTGAGGAAAAGAATTGATGTCCATTTGGTTCCAGATGACAGCCCAGGGACAAAAGAGGAAGCTACAGGGAGACTTTTTGGCTCAGAAATGCAAGTCCTATGACCCCAGTCCCACTCTTGCAATATACAATTCGTCACACCACACCAGATATCCAAATTCATTGTACATGTGGAAGTAGAACTGTTGCTTCTCCTAATCCATGTCTCACTTCTTGTTACTTCCTTCCCTGTCTAGGGCACATTTTTCAGCCTCGCCCTTCTCAACACAACTTGTTCAATCCTTGGGTCTCAGTTGGGCTACCCTGTGCACCCACCCTCAATTTTGCTTTGCCAGTTTTTAAGTTTTTTTTTCCCCAGAAGAAATTGTATTGTGCATAGCTATAGATTCAGTGTATTAGCGGGAGAAGATGAGTTCAGAATCTTCCTGCATCACCCTTTTGAACAAGAACCTCTACCCACCCCCAATTTTGAATGAATGAATCCTACTCCTATGCTGCTGTACACTGTCAGATCAGAAAATGCCACAGGCCTTGTGACTGGAACTGTGACACATACTTTATGGCCTCCCACCTCAGCTAGACCAATATTTTTATTTGACCTTAATGAAGCAAAACACTAATCAGTTTTTTCTCACTTAACTCAATGGCAGCAATAAGGCCCTCAGCCCACTCTTTCCATTCATTCAATCAATTTTTTAGTAAAGATTTATGGAGCACCTACCGTGTGCCAGGCACTGTCTTTGGAACTAGAGATTCAGAAGTAAACAAGATTGACGCAGCTGCTGCTCTCAGCAGTTGTCATGCAACTTCCAACACAATATTCAACAAACAAAAAAGGTATAAATAAGATGATTTCCGATTGCGATTAATGCTGTGAAGAAAATAACATAGGATGTTGTGATCAGGGTGATGAGGCAGAAGGGGCTCCTCCAGATGAGGTAACATTTGAATTGAATCCTGAAAAATGAGGTGCCTGCCATAGGAAGATCTGTATTTAGAGCTTCAATTTGGCAGAAGTTCCACAGTCTACTGTTACTGCAGCATCTTTGCCCAAACACTCTGCCTTCCAGCCTGGTGAATATAAGCTGACTATGTGCTTATCCGAAGGCCAACCCCTTTACTGGTGAATTAGGTACCGGTCCTTTTTTTACCTGTTCAAGGACATTCCTCCAGCAGGACTCCCTTCTTTCTCCTGTATCATCAAGTTTTCCCTCTCTACTGGATTATTCCCATCTGCATTCAACCATGCTATTTCTCTTATCTTAAAAACCAATTAACATGGGGCGCCTGGGTGGCTCAGTCGGTTAAGGACTGACTCTTGATTTTGGCTCAGGCCATGGTCTCATGGTCGTGGGATGGAGCCCTACATCAGGCTCTGCGTGTCAGGAGTCTACTTGAGATTCTCCCTCCCTCTCCCTTTGCCTCTACCCCAGCTTGCACGTGGGTGATCTCTCTCTCTCTAAAATAAATAAATCTTTTTTAAAAAATGTATGTCACCAATTAACATAACACCATGCTCAATAGTGAAAAACTGAAAACTTACCCTCTAAAATTATGATCAAGACGAGGATGCCAACTTTCGCAACTTCTATTTAACTTAGTGGAATCCTAGCTAAAGAAATTAGGCAAGAAAAAGAAATAAAAGGAATCTAAACTGAAAAGGAAGAAGTAAAATTATCTCTATTCACAGATGACATGAACTTATATAGAGAAAATCGTAAAGAGGGGCGCCAGGTGGCTCAGTCAGTGAGGCATCCAAATCTTGGTTTCAGCTCAGGTCACGATCTCATACATTGTGTGTTTGAGCCCCTTGATGAGTGCCAGACTCAGCGGGGAATTGGCTTGAAGATTGTCTCCTTCTGCCTCTCACCCCACTCATTCATGCGAGCTTGCTCTCTCTAATAAATAAATAAATCTTTTTTTAAAAAGAAAATCATAATGATCCCACACACAAAAAACTGTTAGAATAAATGAATTAAGAAAAGTTTCAGGATACATAATTAACACATAAAATCCAGTGAGTTTTGGGATGCCTGGGTGGCTTAGTTGGGTAAGTGTCTGCCTTCCACTCAGGATCCTGGGATCGAGTTCCGCATTGAGCTCCTTGCCCGCTTCTCCCTGCTTCTCCCTCTGTCTGCCACTCCCCCTGCTTGTGCTCTCTCTCTTTCTCTCTCTGACATATAAAAAAATAAAATCTTGAGGCACCTGGGTGGCGCAGTCGTTAAGCGTCTGCCTTCTGCTCTCTCTCTGTCATATAAATAAATAAAATATTTTATTTTTTTATTGTTTAAGATTTATTTATTTGACAGAGAGAGAGCACAAGAAGAGGGAGGGAGAGAGGGAGAAGCAGGCTCCCCACGGAGCAGGGAGTCCTACTTGGGGGTTGACCACAGGACCTTGAGATCATGACCTGAGCTGAAGGCAGACCCTTCACTGACTGAGCCACCTGGGTGCCCCTAAATAAAATCTTTTTTAAAAAAGTTTCTGGGTGGCTCAGTCGGTAAGCGTCTGCCTTCGGCTCAGGGCGTGATCCCGGGGTTCTGGGATGGAGCCCCACATCAGGCTCCTCCGCTGGGAGCCTGCTTCTTCCTCTCCCACCCCCTGCTCTCTTCCCTCTCTCGCTGGTTGTCTCTCTCTCTGTCAAATAAATAAATAAAATCTTCAAAAAAAAAAAGTTTCTGGGGCGCCTGGGTGGCACAGCGGTTAAGCATCTGCCTTCGGCTCAGGGCGTGGTCCCGGCGTTATGGGATCGAGCCCCACATTGGGCTCTTCTGCTATGAGCCTGCTTCTTCCTCTCCCACTCCCCCTGCTTGTGTTCCCTCTCTTGCTGGCTGTCTCTATCTCTGTCGAATAAATAAATAAAATCTTTAAAAAAAAGTTTCTAACCACTCATTCTTGACTTTTTAAACTTACCTCCTGTAGTTTGGTAATAAACAGTGTGTGGGCTGGCACTTGCCTTAAATGTATTTTGAGTAGCATTGCTTTACAAGGCCCTACATAATCTGGCCCTGCTATTCTCTCATGTTTTCTCTTACTGTTCTTCCCTACCACCCCTGCTCACCCTGCTTCAGCCACACTGGCCTCCTTATTGTTTCCTTTAACATTCCAAAGACCTCAGGATGTTTATGCTTGCCATTGTCTCTACCTGAAATGCTATTCCCTCAGGTATCCCCAAGCTCACTTTCCCAATTCACTCAGCAATTTTTTCAAATATCCCCTATCAGAGAGACCTTCCTAACACTCCCATATAACATATCAATCCTCAACAGTCTGTCCTCTTTCTCTTCACAACACTTATCATAGTTTGATATACATTTATTGTCTTCCCCTGACCCCCACTATCCAACTAGAATCTGAATTGCATATGAACAAGAACTTCTGTATTATTCCCACTATATCCACAGGGTTTAGCATAGTCCCTGGCACATAATCGGCACTTGAATGAATGAGTCTCCAGCTTCCATCACTGTGATCTCCAGCCCTACCTAATCAGCTATAATTCCCAGATCTGGCCATATACTTTCAGGTTTCTGAGCCTTTTAAAGTATCCATTTTTGCCTGGGAATGTCCTTCCTGAGGGAGTGATAGTCATGTCTCAGACCCAGATTAAGTGTCTCTTTTCCGTTGTTTTTTTTTTTTTAAGATCTTATTTTATTTATTTGACAGAGAGAGAGACGCAGCGAGACAGGGAACACAAGCAGGGCAAGTGGGAGAGGAAGAAGCAGGCTCCCAGCAAGGCAGGGAGCCCGATGTGGGGCTCCATGCGGGGCTCGATCCCAGGACCCTGGGATCACGCCCTGAGCCGAAGGCAGAGGTTTAATGACTGAGCCACCCAGGTGCCCCAAGTGCCCCCTTTCCTGTACAATCTTCCAGAGGACCTCATAGAGTTGATCCCTCCCACTCACTGAATCACAACTATCTTTTCTGTGTACATCTCCCTTATTGGATTGAGAATTCCCTGAGGACATGGATGTTTTGGATTCATCTTTGTATATCAGGATCCTAACACAGGGCCTGAGGTTGAGCGGGGGCTCCATAACTTTGATGAAGAGTGCTCAAAGCTATTCAGATATAAGGAGCTGCTTGAGGTCATTAGTTCTCTGATACTGGAAATGTTCCAGGAGGCTGGATGAAGTTCTCTTGGGGATACTCCAGGGGGTTTCCTGACTGGGGTTGGCAGTTTATCCGTCCCCATGATTCTTTGAGTCTGTGGTCTGGTAACCTGTGTAACTCTCCCAACAATGTTACTTTGCGTCTTTCTTTCCTACCTGTGTGGCTCTGGACACTGGAAGGCAGCAGGCCAGAGGGCTGTGCATATATGCACCCCACCATCCTCCTCCCCCGCCGTCCCTCTCCCAGATCCTCTGTGAGGCAGGTGTCTAGCTCTCTGATGGATGTGGCTGCCTCCTCGATATAAAGAAGGGACTCCTAGAAGGAACAGTACCTCTTGGCCGATGCCCTGGGTCTCTGAGATAATGTGGTTTGGAGTGCACATGTCACTAATTGCCCTGTGAAAGGTCTAAGATCCTGTGAAGGGTCTAAGCTATTATCCTATTTGCAAATTAAAGATCCAGCCTGAAACAATTATACACACATTTACTAACCTAATGACAAGATATGTGGTTCAGAGACAGACTGTTTAATGACAGCACCTTGCAACAGTGCTCCATGCACAAATTCCTCAGGAGATGACACAGTGAAAGCCAGTGTAGCTGTGTGTGCAGAGGAGCTTTACACAGCAGAACAGAAACCCTGAAATTACGAAACTCAGAACTTATGTAGGACGGGTGGCAGAGCTGTCCCTTCTCCCTGGAGAGTGGGAGAGAGGAAGACAGAGAGAGAATCAGCAAGTAACTCTGGGTTTTATTACCTTTGAAAAGGGGAGCAGCTGGCTCTTGCACCAGAGAGGAAACATTCTGTACCTTCCTAGGCATGTTCACCATTCAAACATTCTTTAACGCGGGTGTAAGTAACCTCAGAAAGCCGGATTGCACAGACACCCTCATTTCTCACCCATGGCCCTAGACAGGAAATATTCCCTGCCTCTTCCACCCTTTAAGTTCTATTCTTATGTTTCTAGGGAATTAAGATGAAGAAAGCTAAGTATAATGGATTTCACAGCCAGCAGATCTGTGCCCCGGCAGATCACAGACACCCATTGAGCGAATGACACGCATAGTTCTTTCACATTTTAATGAAGATGGGGCAGAGGGTTGGTTGGTTACGACGTCCTGATAAGGCTTCCCTGGGGCAATCTGAGCCAATTCAGTTGTCTCTCCGTTGGCCTTAGACGAAGCCCCCCACCCTTTGAAGTACCGCGAAGGTTCCTGACATCCCCACTGCCAGGGCCGAATGCGCGCAGGCTGGGACCACGCCAGACTTCGTCGGGTCTTCTTGGTAGTTGGGGGCTTCAGGGTCCAGAAAGGGATTTCCATCCAGTGTCAGGTTACTCACCTTGGGCAGCTCTTCTGGCCGAGGCTCTCTGTTCAGCCTGTTGCACCTAAGATCAAGCACGCTAAGCCTGGCCGGTAGTCCCTTAGGCACCTGCTCCAGCCCAGCGAACGACAAGTTGAGAGAGTTCAGTGTGCTGGGCCAGACACACCCAGGAGCGCCTGGGGCGGTGGCGCGCAGCGAGTTGCGGCTGAGGTCTAGGTGCTGGGGCTGCACACCCGCCACTGCCATCGCCAAGCACACGCCGTTGGGCGTCTCTATCCCCGCGTTCCGTAAAACTAGAGCCCGGAGGGCTGGGAACTTGTGAGGACAGAGAGCTGCAGTCAGTCCGTGCTCACCCAGTCGGGGATTGTCGGATAGGTCTAAGGTGGTGAGGGCGGGGAACGTGCGGAGTTGCGCGCAGGAAAAAGCAAGCGGGTGTGCTTGCGCAATGCGCAGTACCTTGAGGCCCGGCTTCAGCCACTGGTGCAGTTCGGTGAGCCAGGCACCTCCCGTTGCCCACGACACGTTCCGCAGAATGAGGGTGGAGAGCGCAGGCCCAGTGGTTTCCAGAGGCGGCGGCGGCGCTGCGCCGGTTACCTCCAGGTCCTGGAGCGTTAGTTCCTTGAGGCGGGAGTACCCCAGCGCACGCAGGAAGGCGCCCACAAGCACAGCAGGAACCTGTGCAGAGGCCACTGTGAGCCGCCGCAAGCGCAGAGCCTTGACCATGTCAGCGTACTCCTTTGGGTCGGTGTCTGCGCCTTTGAGAAATTGTTCCAGGCTGCGGCCGCCGCCATGGATCTCCACCTCGACGGCACTTATACACTGGAAGGCGCTGGACCACTCGGGCTGCGGATCCGTGAAGTTGCAGAAGCAGCGGAAATCATCGTCGTCCACTTCGCAGGGCTCCAGTGAGATCTCAGAGACGCACAGCACTGGCAGCAGCAGCAGCAGGCGGGGAGCGCGCACCTAGGAAGAAAGCGGAGGTCAGGGCGACCCCAGTCCGTCCCTGGGGTTCCTTGAGCAGTTCCCTTTCGGCCCCAGGTCCGTACACTCACCATGTTCGTTTGGTGCTCCGAGCCTCTGCGTCCCGGCGGGCTCAGGGAAGGCTCCGGCTTCCTTCCTACACAACCGCACCCACTGGTTTCTAGGCTCCACACGCGTATCTGTCCTCTTTGGCGGCCTGAGAGTTTATGTAACCCTGGGATGTCACTTTGTTCTTTTCTCTGTGAACCCTGGTAACTCCCCCACCTCTCTGCCACCCAACTATTCCAAGCAGTACCCTTCCGGGAAGTTTTGCAATGAAAGATGTTGCCAGGACTGTAACAGGAAGGATCTTGTAGGGCATGTAGGGTGCAATGCTCCAGGCAGTGCCCTGATGAGTCAGACGCCCCGGGCTGTTTGCTAGCTTTGGGGAAAGAAAAATACCTAGTGCTTCAGGCCAGGACTCTCACCTCCCCCTGCCTTTATCCCAGCGACTCAACCCGGGTAGTTTCTTTAACTTTTCTCCAGTCTTGGTGTTTACTATTAACTTACCGACACCCAAATCTGATCCCCTGAATACCCTCAGATATTTATCTAGATATTCTGTGGAGATGATTGCAAACTTCATCTGTTGACTCCAAGGGGTAGAATGAGGTTCAAGAGAAGGAAGTTGGTCTGAAGAACGACTCCCTTCCTTTTTTTTTTTTTTTTTGCTGACTTGGTGCTTTTTTGAACTTTGTTTATTAAGAAAGTAACAGCTTCTTTTCCCCTTCAAGTTTATTTATTGGGGTACCTGGGTGGCTCAGTTGTTAAGCATCTGCCTTCAGCTCAGGTCGTGATCCCAAGGTTCTGGAATTGAGTCCCGCATGAGACTCCCTGCTCAGCGAGGAGCCTGCTTCACCCTCTCCCACTCCCCCTGCGTGTGTTCCCTCTCTTGCTGTCTCTCTTCCTGTCAAATGAATAAATAAAATATTAAAATAAAAATAAAGTTTATTTATTTATTTATTTATTTGAGAAAGACAGAAAGAGAGAGAGGGACCACAGGGTGAGGAGCAGAGGGAGAAGGACAAGCAGACTCCGTGCTGAGCACCCAGCCTGATGAGGGGCTGCATACAAGGATCCTGAGATCATGACCTGAGCCCAAACCAAGAGTGGGACATTCAGCCAACTGAGCCACCCAGGCACCCCAGTTTTCATTCTTTTTAAAAAAGATTTATTTATTCATCTCAGAAAGAAAGACAGAGAGAGTGCTCGAGCAGGGGTGGGGGGGGCCCAGAGGGAGTGAGAGAAGCAGACGCCCTGCTGAGTGAGGAGCTCCATGCAGGGCTCAATCCCACGACCCTGAGATCATGATCTGAGCTGAAACCAAGACAAGATGCTTAACTGACTGAACCACCCAGGCACCCAGAAAATAATAGCTTTCTTAAAAGTAGAGGTGTTTAACAGAGACACATTGGCCAACTAGCTCCACCTCTTGCAGTTTCCATTTCCTTGCCCCGAAATTGAGAAATAGGTATTTCTAACCCAGTTTCCCCCCTTGCGCCTGGCTCTCCCCTGCCCCGCAATCCCCAGCACAGTCCCTATGTCCTGGGAAGGAAAGGCTGACCTATGTTGAATGAGGATTAATTAGTAACTCGCCTGTTTTGCCAAGAAAAAAAAGAGAGTGTCCCAGAGGGTGAATAGGGGCTGTGCTTTTACAACCACCCTCACAGTTCTTCACCTGTAGATTCTGGGGCAAGAGCTATATTAAAAATGTTTGAATTCTCACTTCTCCCATTTTTTAATAAATGGCTTCACATCTGTCCTCATTCCAAACAAGGAGGTTTCATTAGACCTCACTGCTCCCTGTGTATCTTGTTGGGCATGCCCTGATACCCTGAGCCATGTCCCAAGACCAGCCAGGCCAGGTCACTGGAATATCCCTGAGGACCAAGAATGTGAATATAACTCAGTGTTAAATATGCGGACTCTGTGGTCAGACAGACAGGCTTGGAATCCCAGCTCTACCACTGAGGTTATAATACTTGGGCAAGTTCGTGGGCATCAGATTTCCGGGCTCCAGATTTGTAAAATGGAGATAATGGTAGTACTTGTCTATGACTACAGAGCCATACCTATTAAGGTATGTCCTATTATATACACTATTAAGAGTAGTCCTGATTTTTTTGTTCTTCATCAATGCCTCTGCATTCAGAAGACTCAGGCCACTGAAGCCTGGCTCCTTAGCAAATCCCATTGTTTTAAGGGAGGCACTCAGGATGACAGTTGCAAGCAAAAAGGGGCAATAATGGTTCTGCAAGGATCCCCAACTCACACCTCAATTCAACAAATATCTATCATTTGTCTACCAAATGTCAGGGGCTGGTACAAAGCCCAGGGATGCAAACATGACCATTACACCATCCCCCAAGTACTCCAGTAGGTGGAGGAGGCAAACGCAGATTCAGACTACAGTCCATAGGGAAGAGGACTCACAGAGGAGAAACTAAGGACTTGTAGGAGCTTTGGAGAAAGGAACAGCTAGCTCTGTGTTAGAGAGGACATGGGGCTGTTTTTTTACAGGGTTGACAGTGTTGTTGGGCAGGTAAGTGCAAAAAAACAGAGTGGGCAGCTGTAACTGTCTGGGCAGACATTTTGCCTGGTGACTTGGATTACCTTCCCCATCAGGGGAAATATGTGGGTGTTAGAAGCAGCCTGTCCCAAGACAAAGGAGATAAGACCCAGACTTTATCCCCAGCCAGAGCATGGTGCATAGCAGTTGCTCAGTAAATGGCTGTCCCAGAGCTGGGTGCATGCTGGACCTGGAGAGATGTGGGGGCAGGATAATGGTCTGCAGATATTTAACTAGGTGGTTTGTGGAAGAGATTAAAGAAAATTGACTCCAAGAGGTGGAATTAAATTCTAGGAAAGGAAGTTGGTTTGAAAGTGCCAAATCCTAACCACTAGACCACCAGAGGAAGTTGATTTGAAGAACAGTTTCCTTTCTTGGATTTGTTCTTACTTGTACATTTCCCTAAATAGTAGCTTTCTAAAAATTAGAGACCTCCAATAATTTTTTTTATTTTATTTATTAGAGAGAGCAAGAGCACAAGCAAAAGCAGGGGGAGTGGGAGAGGAAGAAGCAGGCTCCTGGCTGAGCAGAGAGCCCGACTTGGGGCTCGATCCCAGGACCCTAGGATCATGACCTGATCAGACAATAGACGCTTAACCAAGACTGAGCCACCCAGGCACCCCCTCCAATAAAAATTCTTAACTGCTACCAGGACTCCCCACTCTCTTGGAGCTGTGAAGGGCATTTGGGGAGCAGAGGACATCAAACAATTACACTGTAACTTCATGACAGTAAAAATGGTTATGAAGTATATGGTGCTATAGGCTCTCATGACAGGGACAGAGGTCCAATAGCTCTGAGTAGGGGACATTGGAATTGAGATCTTGACGGTGGTGTTAATTAAGGGAAGGGTGCTGGTAGGGGGGGCAGGCAGAGACAGGGCTCTAGGCAGGGCAATAGCCTGCCAAAAGCCTGTAAGAGGAAAAGAGGAGGGCTTGTTCAGGGAACAAAGAGAAGATCCCAGGAGAGATGAATAAGGTAAGGTGCCCTTCCAGTGAACACTGAAGAGGTATGCAGGGATTAGACCATGTAAAGCTTATTTTGCCACAATTTGGATTTCAAGGGTGAGGAACACAGTTTTTTAATTCACCAGTGTTTCCCCAGTGCGTAGTAGTTATTGGCGCTTAAAATTTGGTTTAAGTATTACTTTATCCCCAAAATACTGAAATTCACTTTTATGCAGAACAGTGAAATAATTATATTTGTCTCATTTTCTTCACACACGCATAATGGGGATAATTGTCGTTGTGGAGAACACTCAATAAGGTAATGCAAATCCAGCGTTCATCAGTGGGAGCTGAGTTTTTGGTGAAATCTTCCTAGAACTCGGGGTAGTTTTGAATGTTCGTCTACGGTGTGTTAGGTGTAGGGAGGCTGTATTTGTTGAGCGGAAGGTGACGCACTGGCAGTCCGGATGGGGGTTGAGCTTCTTTGCTGGAATTGGGAAAGAGAAAGAATTGGGAAGGAGAAATACCAGAGGCAGAGCGGGCGCTGCCCTCCGCCGCCCAGGTCCAACCCGGCCTCTAGCTTTCGCCCCGCCCCTCCCTGCCCTTGCCCCACCCTATTCTACTCTCCCTTCGCTCCGCCCCTCCCTCGGTCCGCCCGCCTTCATTTTGCACTGTGCTCCGCCCACTCGCACCTCTTCCGCCCTGCGCTGCGGCTGCGCGGTACGTCACGTCTTCTAGGCTCGTGGACCGGTTTCCTGGCTCTGGGCTCGGTGCGACTTTTCTTCGGCTCCGCCATGTGGAGCGGGCGGCAAGGCCGCCTCAGGCCGGTGGGCTGCGTCGTGGAGGAGCTACGGTGCCGTCGGCGGGAGCGGGAGGCAGGTGCGGAAGGGCAAGGGAGACGGGAAGATGCCGGCGGGGGCACCGTAGCTGCTCCACTATGGAGGAGTGGTGTGGTGTGGTATGGCGGTCGGGGATAAGATGAGGCCCCCGGGTCGCAGACGGGATTCAGGGTCCTAGTTGCACCTCCTACGTTCAGCCGGCTCCTTTGCCCCCAGCACTGCGGAAGGCGCGGAGGGAACAGCAGCTGATCAGTAAGAGGCTGCTGAGAGACGACGTTCCGGTGGAAGCCGAAGGGGGATGTGTGGCCATGATCCTCGGGGAAGCTGAGGTGAGGGGACCGGGTGCGCGGTGAGTTCTACGCCTACGGGCGCCACATTCCTTTTGAGGTCCGCGCCAAACCTGGACGCGGCCCCTCAATACCTCCATTCATACAGTGGGCCAAGCCGGAAACCGGGGAATCATCCTCGAGAACGCTGCCCCTCATCCCCACATCAACACATCAAGTCCTAACCGTTTTTCACCTGAAGAGCTCTGGCGTCCTTACGATGGTGAATATCGCAGCTACCACTGTCCTCTTCTCCGTACACTCACAGTAGCCTTCCAACAGGTCACCTGCATCTATCTATGCTTGCCGCCTTCAAGTTCGCATCAGTCAGATGTGTCTCTTAAAAATCCAAAAACCAGGGCGCCTAGGTGGCTCAGTCAGTTAAGTGTCTGACTCTTGGGTTCAGCTCAGGTGATGATCTCTGGGGGGTGAGATCCAGCCTCCCCCTCCCCAGTCAGGCTCCGTGCTCAGCATGGAGTTGGCTTGAGATTCTCTCTCCCTCTGTCCCTTCCCTTGCTTGTGTGGGCTTTGTCTTTCTGTCTCTCTTTCTCTCAAAAATTAAATCTTAAAAAAAAAAAAATCCAGGGCGCCTCGGTGGCGCAGTTGTTAAGCATCTGCCTTCGGCTCAGGGCGTGATCCCAGCGTTCTGAGATCGAGCCCCACATCCGGCTCCTCCGCTGGCGGCCTGCTTCTTCCTCTCCCACTCCTCTGCTGTGTTCCCTCTCTCGCTGGCTGTCTCTGTCAAATAAATAAATAAAATCTTAAAAAAAAAAATCCAAAATCCTTCCATCCCAGACGGATGGCCTAACGTTTGTCTACCTCCAACCTTGCCAGTTTACTCATCTTAGCCAAAATCGTCCCTTTTCAGTTTTTCAAAGAATATACTAGGCCTTTAACTGTCTCAAGATCTTTACATTTGCTTTATCTAAAAGTGGGTCCCTTTTAATATTCTGTCTTGACAGCATGCTTGTTCATCGTTTCTTTAACTGGACTTCAAATCCATGGGAATCTAGACTCTATCTTATTTGTTGTCATTGAAAACTCAGGTGCCCTATAGTATCTGGCATATAGTAGATGGGTCATTATTTATTGAATAATTGAATGAATGGCATGATTAGTTTTAGCTGATTTATTCATTCAGCAAGCATTGGGCATCCCCTTTGTTTATTTTGTCTGTTTTGTATATGTTGTTTACAAAAGCCCTCATGCCTAGGTTATACCATTGGTTCATTGGTTCATTGTGTGCTTACTTTATGCCAAGGCACTGTGCTGGGGACTGAGATACACAAAGATGAGGGAAGTCCCTTTCTTTGTGGTACTTGCAGCAGCCCAGTGAAAAAGACTGGCGTGCTACCACCTGTCATGAAGGAAACATGAGGCACAACAGAAACCCCTAAGTCTGTGAAAGGAAGCCAGAAAAAGCTTACTTCCCAGAGGCAGTAATAGGGACAAGTCTGAAGAGAATGGAGGACCTGGAGAGTATCCCAGGCAGAAGGAATAGATTGTGCAAAAGCTTGGAAGCATTAAAAGACAAGTCATGTTATGTTGGGTGGTGTTGGAGTATAGGTTTGCATGGGGAGAATGGCTAGGGGGTAGGTTGTGCCAGACTGAAAGGTTTAAATGTTATCCTTGAAATAACTCTGTAAGAAGGCAGGAAACATGTTATTCCCATTTTTCAGGTGAAAAACTGAGGTTTAGGTTCCTTGTAAAGTAAGTGGCAGGACTGGTATTTAACCCAGTTCTGATTCCCTCTTCTGTCTACTGCAAGATTGATGCTTATTAGCCATATTAGTGTGAATGACAAGTTCTAGGGATGGTGGGACATTAGAGTGCTCACAGGTGAAGTGGGCAAAGTAGGACTCATGCTTGCTTTCTGGCAACTTTGTGTTGCCATCGCTCCTCTCCCTGTCCTGCGCTCCAGATCCAACAGTTCCTCCAGTTGGCGCAGCGGGGGACAGAGGAAAAAGAGAGAGAGAGGGCTCTGGTCAGCCTTCGTCGAGGCTTGCAGCACCCTGAGACGCAGCGGACCTTCATCTGGTCAGTATGGGTAGTGAGTGGGGGCCTGGGCCTCTGAGGGATGGACAGGAGTGTGGAGGGGATGGGCCACAGGCTGAGCAGGGCTCTGGTACTCACTCATGTAGGCTGGAGGGCAGCATGCGGACCTTGGTCGGGCTTCTGACCAGCAACCAAGCCCTGTTGCAGCTAGAGGCCGCTCGGTGCCTTCATGAGCTCTCTCATTCTGAGCAGTCTGCGGTGGCTGAGGCCTGCCTGCCAGCCACTTCCTACCTTCTCACCTACCTCTCCGGTCACAGCTCAGACTTTATAGTAAGCCCCGTCCCTTCCTACCTTGTTCTTGGCTTGGATTTAAATATTGTGCTTTTGGGTCTAGTTTGAGCTGGCACATAGGGGGAAGAAGAAAATTTGTTTCCCCTAATGTTCATAGCCATCATCTTCTGCTCCCTTTTGCCCAGCGCCTCAAGGGCAAGACTGTTCATCCTCTGCACTCCCACCCCCACCTTAGCCTGAGACAGTCCATGCCCCGTGCTTTTGTTGTCCCACCCTCAGGAGCTCTGTCTGTATACACTGGGTAACCTGATTGTGGAGAGTGAGGCTGTGAGAAGGCAGCTCCTGCCACAAGGCATTGTTCCAGCTTTGGCCGCCTGCATCCAGGTAAGCATCCACTTACTTTCTCCGTCCTTGAGCAGCCCTCCCCTGTCTTGTCTCTACATGCCCCCCCCCCTTTGTTTAGGCAGCTCCAGCCTCTGCCCTCTGCTAAGGGGTTGAAAGTCACAGGAAATCTTATGACCCAGCTTCCAGAGTCAGATCTCTACCCTGTCTACTTCTAGTCCCCTCATCTGACTGTGCTGGAAGCCCTTGGATATGCCTTGTCCCAGCTCCTGCAGGCTAAGGAAGCTCCAGAGATGATCATCCCGTAAGTAAAATTGTGTCTCCAGATGTGGAGGCAGGTGTGACCTATTTGCTAATGTAGTCCCTGGACACCTGATCAAGTCTTGTTTCCAAAATTGTTGAACATTTTAACTCGATGTATCTGGTTGGGAAGAGCTGTGGATTTGGATACTTTCCCACCTGCTGTTAGGGTTTGGGAGGAATGTCTGGCATTCTTGCCTTTTGTGGTTCCAACTCACAACTCTCCTGTTGGCAGCTCCGTCTTGGGCTCCGCTCTCCCCCAGCATATCCTGCGACTGTTGCAACCTGGCCCAAAGCTGAACCTTGGGGTCGCTGTGGAGTTTGCCTGGTGCCTGCACTACATCATCTGCAGGTAACACAGACCGTTTGCAGAAGTGCCACAGACTTGCCCTGGGGCTCCCTTCCAGACACTTGGGTTTTTGAACTTTGGCTTCTGGAACTGCAATGAGTTTTCTTTGTTCTGTGGTCTTCTCTGCTTGGACCCCAGGAAACCCACTGGTTTTCCAAAGGCCATTTACCATCCTGAAGATGGGATTGACTGAGTAGTGACTACTTGCTTTCTGTTGCCTAGCCAGGTCAACAACGCCCTGCTTATCTCCCATGGGGGTCTATCCATTCTGGGGATGCTGCTATTGGACGTGGCTGGGGCTGTCCAGAGAACTGAGGATGCAGGACTGGAGTTGGTAGGTGAAGAGGACAGGTCAAGATCTGGGCTACCTTTCTTCCTTCTTTGCTCCTCCTCCACTATGTAGGTAGTCCCTTCCGTCTTACACTGTACTTCCAACTTGTCTCTGCAGCTGGCATGCCCTGTGCTTCGGTGTCTAAGCAACTTGCTAACAGAAGCAGCAGTGGAGGTTATGGGAGGGCCAAATCAGCTCGAAGATGAGCATGTTGTGGCGGCCTTATTTATCCTTCTGCAGTTCTTCCTCCAGAAACAGCCCAGCCTACTTCCTGAGGGCCTCTGGCTCCTTAACAACCTCACTGGTACGTACCATAATGTGCCTAGGCCTAGACTTTTAGATTCTGGGTATGCTTCTTCACTGCCTGGGCTGAGGTGGGTAGGATTGGGGCCGGGGGGAGGGATGGGGGCGGCCAGGTTCGGGCCCCAGTTTGAGGGACTTTACCCTGACATTTTCCCTTCCAGCAAATAGTCCTTGTTTCTGTACCTCCTTGCTCTCTATGGATCTGATCGAGCCCCTCTTGCAGTTGCTGCCAGTTTCTAATGTGGTCAGCGTATTGGTAGGTATTGGGGTCGCTTAAGTCCAGGACCTGATGGCCAAAGTAAAAACACTGGGAGGAGGCTTTTGTACTCAGAAGTACCCTTACCTGTGGACTGGCAGGGGGTGTGGTATGGACGGCTTCAGGGCCAGACCAATCTAGGTGTGAATCCCTAAATTGTTTTACTAGTTACTAACCTTGGGCAAATCAGCTTACCACCTTGAACTTTAGTTTCCTCATGTATAATTTGAGAATAGCAGTGCTACCCGAGGCCAGCTGTGGGGATTACAAAACATGCATGTAAGTGCTTGGCACGGTGCTTTACCATGTGGTCAGCACTCCTTGTATTTTAGCTATCATTAGCCTTTAGTTTTCATCCTCTGTGGGGACTGTGTATACACGTCTCTCTGCAGGTGCTCACAGTTCTATGCAACGTGGCAGAGAAGGGTCCTGCTTACTGCCAACGTCTGTGGCCAGGGCCCTTGCTCCCCTGCTTGATGGGCACGCTGGCCTCCTCTGACACCGAAGTAGTAGGTCAGAGTTTAGAGCTGCTGCAACTGCTGTTCCTCTATCGGCCAGAGGTGAGTTTTGGCCCTGGTACCCCTATTCTGAGGCCTCTCATCTCCCCATGGCCCCTTTCCTTCCCATCCTATAGTCACTTCTCTGGGCCTGGCAAGCCTGTGTGGACTCCAGGTCAGAACTTCCAGCTTCTTTTTGGGAAGGCACTCTTTGAAATAGAGGTGGGCTAACCTATAAGGCTGTGGAAATCGAGTGTTGGGGCACAGGGACCCAGGTGTGGAATCCTTTTCTTCCCTGTCCTCAGGCTGTGGAGGCCTTTCTGCAGCAGTCAGGGCTGCAGGTCCTAGAAAAGCATCAGGAGGAGGCACAGCTCCAGGAACGAGTGCATGCTCTTCAGCAGACAGCTCTTCACAGGTGACCTGGCTTCTCGATGTCACTCATTCAACTCATCACCTCCCCCACTCTCAATTTCTTTGCCCTTGGATCCCCTTTTGAGGACTTAGAAGCATAATGACATCTCGTGCTCTCTGCTCCTATGTCTGGGACAGAATAAAGTTTTATTTTTATATTAAACTGCTTTGCCTCGGTGGCAGCACGATAAGTGGCGGAGGGTAAAACGAGGACAAGAACATCCAGAGATGGCATTTTTCAGCACAAGCTTTATAAAGAACAAATGAACACTTTTTTTATATTGTACTCAGTCCAAAAGAGGCCAAGCTGTAGGGCTGTTGCTGTTAACAATCAGTGGAGGCTTCAGGCTTTGCCACTTAGCACATTCTCCACAGCTCTGGTTACCTGATCAGCACTGAAGTTGTTCAAAGAGACATTCTTCTCTTGTCCAAATGCTGAGGAGAGAGAAAGGGGACTAAATATCTAGTATGCACCGTGGGGGTTACCAAAATATTAAAAGATCTTTGTCTTCAACTTTGTCTTGTTAGAATGGAAAAAGTAGTATAGAGATATGACCGAGGTGTATTTGGGATGCCTAGAATTTATCCAGGGGGTCTCAAACACATCTAGGAAGCCCAGGTCCTAGGAAGTCTAGAATTGTGGCTGATTCTGGGTGGCAGCAGTGGGAAGGAAGGTGTTTCAGGGAAGTTTTTATTAACCACTATGAACAGTGCTTTGCGTGGGCCTAGCCTTGGCTGGGTGCCACTTCTGTGGCTCCTGTAGTACTGGTATAATACACTAAAGTAGGGGCGCCTGGGTGGCACAGCGGTTAAGCGTCTGCCTTCGGCTCAGGGCGTGATCCCGGCGTTATGGGATCGAGCCCCACATCAGGCTCCTCCGCTATGAGCCTGCTTCTTCCTCTTCCACTCCCCCTGCTTGTGTTCCCTCTCTCGCTGGCTGTCTATCTCTGCCGAATAAATAAATAAAATCTTAAAAAAAAATACACTAAAGTAATTTGCGTCCATCTCCTCCTCTAGTCTCCTTGCTTTTCCCTCCTCCAAACAATTTTTAATGCATACTGCAGTTATCTACTGTTAGAACCAGACTACCTTAGGTATGACTTCTTTTCTCCCGGCCCCGACATTCCTAGAGGAAGGCCTACTATGTGTCAAGCAACATAACCGTAATTTTCAGATTGTGGTAAACTTAAATGGAGGGTATAATAAAAAGGAGCAAAGGGCAACGTTACATAATTTGCCAGGGAATGCCTTATTAAGGAGGTGATATATAATTTCAGACCTGAATAACAACATAAATTCTAACCAGCTAGCCATGAAAATCTGGTAGAAGTGCATCCTAGGAAGAGAGGACAGGTGTAAAGGCTAAACCCTGCTGTATCCTAGCTACATAACGTTAGGTATGTTCCATAAAAAAATTTTTTTTGGTAAGTTCTATGCCCAACGTGGGGCTTTAACTCATGACCCAGAGATCAAGAGTTGCATGCTCTAGGGGCACCTGGGTGGCACAGCGGTTAAGCATCTGCCTTCGGCTCAGGGCGTGATCCTGGCGTTATGGGATCGAGCCCCACATCAGGCTCCTCCGCTATGAGCCTGCTTCTTCTTCTCCCACTCCCCCTGCTTGTGTTCCCTCTCTCGCTGGCTGTCTCTATCTCTGTCAAATAAATAAAATCTTTAAAAAAAAAGTTGCATGCTCTACTGATTCAATCAGCCCGTGCCCCTGTTCCATAAGATTTTTTATTCGCCTTTCTAACCTCCACAATGAGAAAAGAAAGACTCCACCCCCTCATACAATTAATGAAGATTAAATGACATTTAGGCAAGGAAGTACTCAATGGAAACCTTAGCATTAAGTGCTCAACAGAGTCATTATATGCTTGTATTATTGAGATTCTCACACTACCTGAAATGGCACTGTCCACAAATCATGTGTAAGAACCCACTTCGATAGGAATTGAGCATCTCTCTCTTTTCCCTATCTGAACCCTGTTCTGAGTTATGAAACCGACAGCTCCTGGTCCCTATGCAGGACAGGGCCCGCCTCCACATTGATATTACTCGAGAATCAGCATTCTAGAACACCGCGAATGTAAGTTTATCTGAAACAACGTCAAAAGCAAGGCCTAAGTTCCGAGTTCCAGTCTCCCTACAGGTTTTTCTGTGACCCTGGATGGCCCTTCATCTTCTCCAACCCCTATTCTCCTGCCGGGTTCCCAGATCGCCCGCTTTCCCGGCTTACCGTAGCGGGCCCAGAGTTTGGGCTGTACATCAGAACACTCGCGGATTAGAATGGGCAGGCCAGGGTTCGCCTTCTTCAGCTCCACATAGCGTTTCTCGATGAATTCCCTATGGGGCGGGAGAGAAAGCCGTGCGTGCTGTCTACGCGCGGGCCTCCCCAAACACCCAGAAGGTAGAGGTCATGACCTAGGCGCCCCGAAGCCTACCGGCCCTACCATCTTGCGCCTCACCTGACGCCCTGGCTGCCGGGCGAGCGCTGGCACAAGTGGAGGCGAATCTCACGCAGGCCAAGTTTGGCCCCGATCCCGCGACTCGCTGCTGCAGCCGCCATCTTCGCGGGTGCCTAACTCCCCAGCCCAGGACTTCCGTCTAAGCTCTCCAAGAAGACCAATCGCGGCCCCTCCTGTTCCCGCGATAGTTAGATGACGTGAGGGGGCGGGGTAAAGTTTAGCCAATACCTTAAAATCATTGCAGAGGAAGCGCTCCACTTCTTCCCATTTTCTCCGCGAGCGGGTGGTAGCGGTCGGTCTCCGGAGCGCAAAGCACTGTGGGCTTGTTCCTGAGGTGCATCGTGGGAAAAATCTTGTCCCGGCAGGGTTGTCTTTGGAGCGTCAGTCCCTGCCGGCGTTGAAACACCGCAGACGAGATGCCAGAACGAGACAGTAAGGCTCGGGTCATTTGTCCTTTATTACCTGCAGGACCTGGGACACTTGGCGCGTTGTTTTCGCTTCAGAGTTTAAGCCCTGTGTGAGTGGTGTGACGCTGGAATCTGGCGAAGCCGTTTGGTCTCGAAGCCGAGCAGCTCTGGACTATTGTCTCTAAGCTTTGTCCTTGCCCCAGTGACGACGGGTGTGTTTTGTCTGTGAACTACCCCCTACCGCCAGCATTTAATCTTGGGTTGCGCCAGTTTATCTTACTCGCAGAATCTTGGATGTCGTTTTCCGGAAGTATTTGCTGATCCTCCAGCGCTGGTTTAGGGGCCGCCTCCTCTGCACCAACAGCTCCTTGTGTTTTCTCACTTGGGCGCTTACTACTTTGTGTGGTCACTGTCGCTGTTTTTGCCTGTGAGCAGTTTGACGTGAAAACGTCAGTATTGTTCACTATTGTAGTCCGAACTTTCGCACAGGAACTGACATGAAAGAGATTGATTAAATTAATGCCGTTTTTTTTGTTTGTTTGTTTTGTTTTTTTTATAAGGCGAACCTTTCTCCAACCCTTTGGCTCCAGATGGCCACGATGTGGATGATCCTCATTCCTTCCACCAGTGAGTATTTCAGCCTAGGACTAGGGGCATGAACTGGGGGATGAATAGAGTGGTGTGGGAATGGAGAAGGAATTCTAAATGTCTTGTCAACAATGATGGTGAAAAAAATTGTACCACTTGACCCTTTATCTCTAAACTTTAGCTGGATCAGGTCAACTGCATAAGAGTATTAGAGGGGGAAGTTCTGGCTGAGAGGGTGCTAGTTTTTAAAGTTAATGTTTAATTATACATGATACAGGAATCGATTCTTGTAGAAAATTAAAGTAGAAGTAAGGGTAACGTTCCTTTTGATAACATCCCCAGTTCCAGTCCCTTTCTTAGAGGTAACCACTGTTCGTTTTTTACATGTGTCTTCTCTTCCTACTTTTAAAAAAAAATCCATGTATATACATACATGTATGTCTGAAGAAGATATGTTACTATTTAGTAAGTTGAAGTATTAAAATTAAACGGCATATATTTATATCATTTTGTTGCTTGCTTATTTTCCCCACTCATTGTTTGGGAGATTATTTTCATGGCAGTGACAAGGACTCTGTCCCTTTTTTTTTTTTTTAAGATTTATTTATTTATTTTAAAGATTATTTCAGAGAGAGAGAGAGAAAAAGTAAGAGTGTGTGAGCATCAAGGAGGGACAGAGAGAGGGGGGAAGCAAACTCCCCACTAAGAGGAGCCCCAGGCAGGCTTGATGCCTGTGCCTTGATCTCTGGACCTGGAGATCACGACCTGAGCCAAAACCGAGAGTCAGACACTCAACTGACAGGTTGCCCCAAGGACTCCTTCCTTGACTAGACTTTCATCAGGCTTCTCTGGGGTCCATTTTTGTCTAGGCCTGTTGGGTTCAGTTTTAGCAAAGAATGCTGCTAAGCCATTTTATGGAGAGTCCCTTTAAGTAATCAAGTAGATCCAGTCAAGCTCCTTTTTCCCCACCCTTGATGGCTAACCAAGTTCCTATTAGTAATTTTTTTATAAATCCCCAGTTGTCCCAGTTTTTTTTAGAGTTGAGTTTCAGTCCTTCTCCCCTATGGCAGTAGTCTTTATTCCTATTACAGTAATCTTGAACAGTTTCTTCCTTGGGAACACTTAGCAGGATTCTTTGCTAAAACTGGGCACAGTAGGCCAAGGACGAGACTCAGTCAGAAAAGGGCTCAAAAGGGCCTGACTAAAGTTTGGTCAAGGAGTCTTTGTCACTGTACTGATGAAAATTGTATCTTATATCATCATTGCTGTTTGCAGCACATTTGGAAAACACTGTCACAATCTAGTCTCTGGTTAATGGACATTTAGGTTGTTCCCAAGTTTTTATTACTTTCAAAGCAGAAATTGAGGGGTGCCTGGGTGGCTCAGTCTGTTAGGCATGTGCCTTTGGCTCAGGTCATGATCCGAGGATCCTGGGATCAAGCCCTACGTTGGGCTCTTTGCTCAGCTGGGAGTCTGCTTCTTTCTGTCCCTCTGCCTGCCGCTCTTCCTGCTTGTGCATGTTCGCTCACTCTCTCTCTGTCAAATAAGTAAATGAAACCTTAAAAAAAAAATGCTGAAATTGAACCGTTTTTACATGCCTTTTTATACATCTATGCCAGTAATTAAGAAAGCTGAATATAGGTGAGTGGAGTTGCTAGGTCATAGGATATACACACTTAAATTTTGATATAGCCAAATTTCCTTCACATTGGGTGTACTGACTTACGTTCCCTTTGGCAGAATATTCACTTTACAAATTCCCACACATACTTGATTTATCAGACTTTATAATAGTCAACACTGATGCATTAAAGGTGGCATGTTTTTGTTTTAATTTGTATTTTCCTGATTTCTGGTAAAGTTAACCATGTTTTTTATATATGCCTTTTCCAATTCTTATTGGGGACTAATTTTTAAAATCTTTGCCTTCTAGATCAAAACTCACCAATGAAGACTTCAGGAAACTTCTCATGACCCCAAGGGCTGCACCCACCTCTGCACCGCCCTCTAAATCACGTCACCATGAGTAAGTTCTGGGGTCTTCGAACCTTTCTCCCATCTCCTTCCTACAGAAAATCTACGAACTATATGTTGTAGGAACTGGAATCCTGCTTGTTTTTTGAAGCCTGTGATTCTGCTTCTCTCTCACTGGAGGTGGAAGCTCCAGTGAAGACTAGGGCATGCTAAGATCTCAGAGTATGTTCCACACAGCACTTGTACTACTACAATTGCTGCTAGTTCTTAAAAGGGCAGATTTCAGGTCCATTTGAACCGTAGGGACTCAGATACTGAGGTAGATATTGGGGGATGTAGAATTTTAATAGTGCTTCAGGTGGTTGTGGCGCTTTCTAAAGCTAAGAACCACCTACCTACAAATAGAGATCTGGGTCTCCGCATGATCAAAGCTGTTGCTTTGCTCCGTATTTTAGGCTTTTCTTCAGTCCTCAAGGCCAGTTGTTGGGGGTTTCTGGGGCTGTGGCAATATTTTGCTATCACTGAATTTCTTTCTCTTCTAGGATGCCAAGGGAGTACAATGAGGATGAAGACCCAGCTGCACGAAGGAGAAAAAAGAAAAGGTGAAGGAAGGATGGAGAAGTGTTGGACTGTAAGGTGGATAGTGATTGTTTGAAAGGAGTAGGCTCTAGGAGTTATGAGGCTAGAGATTGAGGTTTTCCTTTATTATCTTGAGGTTCTCTGCTTTAGTGGAGAGGAGTGATAGGCAGAGTGGCCATTTAAGACTGGGGTCAGTGTGCAGTATTTTAATCTCATCTTTACCACTTCTTAGCTGGATAACCATGGGCATATTCGCTAACATTTCTAATCGTCAATATACTCATGGGTAGAACAGAGTGATTTCATAACTTTATTAGGTTGTCATGAGGATCAACTGTGATAGTGTGTGTAAGCACTTAGCACCAGCGCCTGGCATGTTGTAACCACCCAGTAAATCTTGCCTGTCATTACCACCATCATGATCGTCATTATTTGTAAGATACTAAAATTTCTGGACCTGGTATTTTGCTGTTCCTCTCTTCTGGGGAAAAACCAGCAAGGAATGATTTTCTTTCTTTCTTTCTTTTTTCTTTAAGATTTTATTTATTTATTTTTGCGAGAGAAAAAGAGAGAGCAAGCGAGTACGCGTATGAGCATGAGTTGGGGGGAAGGGCAGGGGGAGAAGCAGACTCCCCACTGAGGGGGAGCGTAATGCGGGACTCAATCCCAGGACTCTGGGATCATGACCTGAGCTGAAGACAGACTGAGCTTAACTGACTGAACAACCCAGGGGCCCAGGAATGAGTTTCAGTTGAAATTTGGAAGGTGATAAAAATTTAGATAACTTCCTAGTTGCCCTACGGAAAAGTCTCATACCTCTTAGAGACTTGGTGATACAGAGTTGGGTGGCATTAAAGAATTCTGAAATGACAGATGGAATGTTCTGAGGTGGCGTTGAAAGTATATCTGGGAGCAGGAAGATGCTATAATTCTGATTTTGAGGACTGTCCAGAGGTGGCCAGCAGTTCTATGAGGACATGTATGAGCTTTCACCAGGCAGGAACAATTCTGCTGATCTTGCAATAGCAGCCGGTGAGCCTTATGCATTTGTTTTTCTCTGGTCACAGTTATTACGCCAAGCTCCGTCAACAAGAAATTGAGAGAGAGAGAGAACTAGCAGAGAAGTACCGTGACCGTGCCAAGGAACGGCGAGATGGCGTCAACAAAGATTATGAGGAAACTGAGCTGATCAGTACCACAGCTAACTACAGGGCTGTGGGCCCCACTGCCGAAGCGTGAGTACCCAGGCGGCCAGGGCACGATTCCCTCAGCATCCCAGAGTCCTACAGTCACAGTGTGAATTCTTCCTAACACTTTCCCCACTTTGGAACCCAAGTTGAGCCATTTCAAGAGGGACTTGGCACTCACAAAGGACTATTCTAATGTGGCTTCTTTCATTATACAGGGATAAATCAGCTGCAGAGAAGAGAAGACAGTTGATCCAGGAGTCCAAATTCTTGGGTGGTGACATGGAACACACCCATTTGGTGAAAGGCTTGGATTTTGCTCTGCTTCAAAAGGTAAGCTGTGGTGGGTGGGTAGAGAGTAATTCTAGAATGCTGAATCCTCCCGTATGGGCCTTTCAAGGTGAAGGAGGGAGACTGCTGTCAGCCCAGACCATATAGAAGGGCTAATGGTGGCTCTTGCTTAGGACTAATTGCTACTTATCCTTTAAGTCTCAGCCTCAATTTTATTTTCCGGGGGGAGGGGGGAACCTTCCCTGATCACCCAAGTATGGTTAAACCCCATTCCTCATTTCCCACTTCTTGTACCATTGCATAGGTCTTTTATTTCACATATCATAGTTATCACATTTTGTTCATTTGTTTGTCTCTTCTGCTGTAAGCTCCATTAGGGCAAGGACTATATTGTCTTGTTCAGTATTGAGTTCTTAGTTCCTGGCACAATGTGGTAAGTAGTGGTGTTAGATAAAAAATAATGTAAAATGAATAAACGTCTAAATCTTTCATGCTTCCCTGTTAGGTACGAGCTGAGATTGCCAGCAAAGAGAAAGAAGAGGAAGAACTTATGGAAAAGCCCCAGAAGGAAACCAAGTAAGTAAAAACCGGGAAAAGTTTGAGAGTTTAGGTAAGTGGGACCTAAAGTAGGAACACATTTGGCAAAAAAGAAAAAATGTTTTTGTCTTTTCAGGAAAGATGAGGATCCTGAGAACAAAATTGAATTTAAGACACGTTTGGGTAAGTACAGAATTTCTACACTAGTGATTGTGTATTTTAAGTGAATCGTAGGGAGTTTAATGCTCTGAGCAGGATATGCTTTCCCTTTCTCTCAAACTGCTTTCCTCTCTTTCTTTCTCCCAGATTAGCTGGTTCTCTTAGAGTACTCTACCAGAACTTAGATGTGGACTTAGTCATTTCCTGTATGTTATTAATGTCTCCTCAGTTAGCTTGGAAGCTCTTGCGGATTGTGGCTTATGCACTAAGGGAGGTAGCTTATAGCTTCTGTGTTAAAAGAGGTAGCATGGTTGGTGATTAAAAGTTCAGAATTTGCAGTCAGAGACCTGGGTTTGAGTCCTGGTGATGAAACCACACTAGGGATGTGATATGAGGCAGTTGACATCACATTCTCAGTGCCTGTTTGTTTGTCTGCAAAAATAGGGTTAATTAGGGGCGCCTGGGTGGCACAGCGGTTAAGCGTCTGCCTTCGGCTCAGGGCGTGATCCCGGCGTTATGGGATCGAGCCCCACATCAGGCTCCTCTGCTGTGAGCCTGCTTCTTCCTCTCCCACTCTCCCTGCTTGTGTTCCCTCTCTCACTGGCTGTCTCTATCTCTGTCAAATAAATAAATAAAAAAAATCTTAAAAAAAAAAAATAGGGTTAATTAACCTCTTGGGATTATTGGAGCAACAAAAAATAGTATCTGCAACATGCCTATCATATTGAGCATGTAGCTGACCTGGGTTTTCCATGACCGTCAATATACCCTTAAACCTCATCGTTCTTGGGCCTAATACAATGCGAGGCCCATAGTGTCCTTGAGAAGACAATGTAAAAGAGTGGGTGGGAGCTCAGGCTTTGGAGTTAGACAGGCTGGGTCCCATTGTTTATTCTCTTGCTTAGTAGCTGTATGTCTTTAGGTAAATCACTTCACTCTCAGCTTTAGTATTCTGATCAGTTAAAAAGAGATAATAACGTGTACCTTAGAAGGCCTTTGTGAAGATTGAGGCAATAGTATTTGGTGTGGTGGGTGGCACAGAGTAAGCACTTACTAAATGGCTGCCATTATTGTAGAAGTTTCTCAGTGGCTATGCTTGCTCCTTCCTCTTTTTGTAGGCCGCAATGTTTACCGCACGCTCTTTAGGAGCAAGGCGTATGAACGGAATGAGCTCTTCCTGCCGGGCCGCATGGCCTATGTGGTAGACCTGGATGATGAGTATGCTGACACAGACATCCCCACCACACTTATCCGCAGCAAAGCGGATTGCCCCACCATGGAGGTAAGTGATCTGAGTCCTGAGAGCCTGTCATGTGGGCCTCAAACCTGGGCATCAGCCTGCATTCTGCCCTGGACCACATCTACCACATTTAACCCATCACTAAGTCCTGTCCACTTTTTACTTCCTCATTTCAGTTGAATCCATTCACTTTTCTCTATTCTATCGGTAACATTCCAGTTGAAGCCGTCATGTCTTGCTGGACTATTAAAAGATGCTTCTATTTTGTTTCCTCACTTTCACTCTGGTTTCTTTCCAGCATTTTATTTTATTTTTTTATTGAGCTGTAATTCATGTGCCATATAATCCACCTTTTGAAAATGTACAGTTCAATGGCTTTTAATATATTCATAGAATTATGTAGCCATCACACAATTAAAAAAAATTTTCATCCACCCCCCCGCAAAAAAACCCTCTGTACTCTTTAGTCATAAGCCCCACAATTGTCCTATCCCCTTTTCCACTGTGATTTTTACATATGGCCAGTGTGATCTTTTCAACATGGGAATTTTTGTCTCACCACACTTGAGAAGCTTTCAGTGATTTCTCACTATTAGGATAAAGAGTAAAATCTTTGTTGTGGCCTATGAGCCTCTGCAACTTCTGGCCTTCCAAGCCACTTTCTCGCCACGATTCCGTTTGTTCTCCAGTGAATCCCAGCTTTCTTGAATGTGCTAGGTTCCCTCCCTCCCTCCCTCCCTCCCTCCCTCTTGCTTTTGTTTTAGGAGAGAGAGGATGAGCAGGGGTGGGAGGGGCTGAGGGAGAGAGAGAGTCTGGAGCAGGCCTATTGTGGAGCCCTGCTCATGGGGCTCAGTCTCATGATCTTTAGATCATGACCTGAGCCGAAATCAAGAGTCAGATGCCCAACCAACTGAGCACCCAGGGGCCCCTAGATTCACTTTTGACCCAGACCTTTGTATATATCATTCTGTGTGCCTAGAATGTCCTATGACACCTCCTTTCCCTGTTTTTTACCTAGTTGGTTGTAATTTATCCTTCAGTTGGTTGAATGAGTGAAGAGATTCTTGCTCTGAATGGATGAATGAATGAAGGTGAATGAATGAATGAAGAGATTCTTGCTCTGTGGATAATATCCTGGTGCTTGGGGTTTTCAGGCCCAGACCACACTGACCACAAATGACATCGTAATCAGCAAGCTCACCCAGATCCTTTCCTACCTGCGGCAGGGTACCCGCAATAAGAAGCTCAAGAAGAAGGATAAAGGTAACCTGGAGGGTTAGGAAGAGAAACCTGAACTCTGGAGGGGCATCTGAGGGTGGAACCAAGGTTTCCTGGAGCTTTCTGCGTGTAGAACATTGGGAGGCTCTTGGGGAGCAGAAAAAATGGGAGCAATGGAGCATTAACAAGGAGATGGTTACATCCAGGTTCTGTCTGCTTGACCTACCCAGGAAGCAATTGGTCAGCCTTAAGGCTTGAGAAGGGAGATTATGGGGAGCTTTTATCTCACCTTCTAAACAGATGTTTAAATGGGCATTCAGACTTGAGAGTACGGTTAGGCTGAGTGGGAATCAGGAATGTTTTCTTCACTACTCTTTTTATATTTTAGGGAAGATGGAAGAGAAGAAACCCCCTGAGGCTGACATGAAGTATGTATCCTATCCCTGTCACCTGCTATGTGTGAGGAAAGGGTTCTTTGTTCCTTGTCTTTGGCATTTTGGGGAGGTCTTGATGTGAGAATCTGGAGAAATGGCCAGGGAAAATGGAAGTGTGTATGACTTTGGCAGCTGGTGATCTCTGTTTTTCTAGTATATTTGAAGACATTGGGGATTATGTGCCGTCCACAACCAAGACTCCTCGGGACAAGGAGCGGGAGAGATACCGGGAACGGGAGCGTGATCGAGAGAGAGACAGAGACCGTGACAGAGAGCGGGAGCGAGAACGAGATCGGGAGAGGGAGCGGGACCGAGAGAGAGAGGAAGAGAAGAAGAGGCACAGCTACTTTGAGAAACCAAAAGTGGATGATGAGGTGAGATATGGCCCTGGTACCAAGTGGTGGAGCTACCCATCCCTGTGCCTGCTCCGCCAGACACAAGATTTGTCATATAGGTGCCTCATGGCTCCATAGCAGCAACTGGGTCCACTAATCCAGGGTGGAAAGCATCCTGAAAATGAAGCAAGAAGTGGGTAGGGAATTGATTCACAGATCAGTCAAGTGGGGGAGAGATGAGTGCAAATCCCTCATGGCAATACTCACTTCAGTTTCTGTTTTCTTTCCAGCCCATGGATGTTGACAAAGGTGGGTGATATGTGAGACATCTTGCATTCGCTCTGGCAGTCTTGGGCTGAGAGGATGTCCTAGAGCTCAGAGCTGGCAAAGGTTGGGATTGTGGGACTTCCTGGTCTGAGTTCTCATTAAGATCCACATCTTGCTCCGTGATATAGAAAGAAGATGAGTCTGGAATTACCTGCATCTTCCTGGGCGATGGCAGGGCGTATTTGCTGTTAGATAGAGTTCCTCCAGCTGGGGGTTTCTGAAGACATGAGGGAGGTCGAACTGGCAATATTCTGTGTACATAACCTCATCTCAACCAGCGTAGCTCATTATTTAAGGATTCATTTATTTTCGAGATAGTGCACACATGCACACAGAGTGGGGAGAGGGGCAGAGGGTGAGGGAGAAAGAAAATCAAGCAGATTTCCCACTGAGCGAGAAGCCTGACAGGCGGGGCTTGATCCCAGGACCCTGAGATTGTAACCCGAATGGAAACCAAGAGCTGGCTGTTCAACCCACTGAGCCACCCAGGCGCCCTGGAGTAGCTCACTATTAGTTGGAATTTGATTAAAATTTTGTTAGCTAAAAGTTTTTTCTGTTGCTTAAAAAAAAGATTTTACAAAAACAGGTTGGAAGTATGTGTGGGGGGTAAAGGTAAGTTCCTTGTTTTTCAGTCTGAACAGATCTCTCTTTCCCCCTAGGACCTGGATCTGCGAAGGAGTTGATCAAGTCGATCAATGAAAAGTTTGCCGGGTCCGCTGGTTGGGAAGGCACTGAATCATATCCTTTATTTCAGTATGTTGCTGGATTCTAGAAAACTGTTGTCCCGTTTTCTTTCTAATTCTACCTACCTCCCTGCTTCCCTACAACCCCCGGCCCCCACCCTGCTTCTTGCCTTTTATAGTAAATTTTGACAGGGATGTGGTCATTATGACTTTCCCATTTCTCAGATGACCATTCAGGTCCTTAAGAGTTTTCATTTTGGGGCTTCTGGCCCTTGGCCCTTCCTTCTTGAGGCTTTTCTACTATAGGTGGAATTATTTTCTTTAACATAGTGTATGCTGAAGAAGCCAGAGGACAAGAAGCAGCTAGGAGACTTCTTTGGAATGTCCAACAGTTATGCTGAGTGTTACCCAGCCACGTACGTGAGACTGTTAAGGGAGGCTGGGATGGCTGGAGAACAAGTTGTGGGGAGGGAATGAAGTGGAAATTCGATTACCTGGCACAGAGGGGTACTTCTTGGGTGAACTGTTCTTTTAGGTGCTTAGTGGGAGGTTTCGGGTGGAGGGGGGGTTGGTCATTTTTAGGCATATAGCATCTCAGTTGGATAGGTTTCTGGATAAAGCACTGGGGTCTGGGTCTGCACCATCTGTTTGACTGTTTCTCTTTAGGATGGACGACATGGCTGTGGACAGTGATGAGGAGGTGGATTACAGCAAAATGGACCAGGTAAGGAGTTGGAAGGGTGAGTGGGGAGTCTTGGGCAGTTGCTCTTTGGCACATACCCCCTTCCGCATTTCCCAAAAGATGTGTGTCTCATTTTCTGGGCCTTAACCTTCCGTCAGCTGCAACAGTAAGAGCAGCAGCATTGTGGAGTCATGGGAAGATTAACTTTTAAAGTGCTTGTACAAAATCAGATGAGATAGGCCAAAAATAGATTTACTTTTATTTCCTACAAAGTGCCAGGCTTTGATTTTCCACAGTAGGCAGTAAGCAAGCCTTTAGTGCATAAATAGAAAGGGTAGAAGGCATTTCAGTGTAGAAAATAATTGAATTGTATTCTAACCAGGATTGAAATATTCTTCTCTGGTCTTAAAAACAAAAATAGTCTAGGGGTGCCTGGGTGGCTCAGTCAGTTAAGTGTAAGACTCTTGATTTCAGCTCAGGTCTTGATCTCAGGGTCATGAGTTCAAGCCCCATGTTGGGCTCCATGCTGGGTGTGGAGACTACTTAGAAAACAAAAACCCCACAAAAACCCTGACACAACACCATTAATGGTGAAGAGATTTCATCTACTTTTTCCTTGTTTCTCTTTACTGCAATGGTTGAGCCTGGTTTAATTCCATCTTGGAGACTAGCTTAACCCTGGTTCTGCCACTTACTAGTTATATGACCTTGCCAGTTTATTTTACTGCTTGTGCCCCAGTTTACTCATTCATCAGGAGAGTGGAGAGGAATATGGTTCTCTTTTAATAGAGTTTGAGAGAATTAAATACATGTTTAGTGTTCAGAGTAATGCCTAGTATGTAGTAAGTACATAGTAAGCATTTATTATTTATCAGGGTGGGATTTATGAATAAAGAAACAGGATAGTGGGAAACCTGGCTTTAGTAAGGGCTAAAACTCTGTTTCCACTGACATTTCTTCCTTCCCTGTGCCCATTCTGTCCTCCAACAGGGTAATAAGAAAGGACCCTTAGGCCGCTGGGACTTCGATACCCAGGAGGAATACAGCGAGTATATGAACAACAAGGAGGCTTTGCCCAAGTGAGTCGGTACTAAATATGGCCAGGGAGTGAGGAGAGGGATGATGGGGTGGGCTAGCCTTCACCAGGTTAGAGGGTGTAGCCTGGCTGAGACATTCCTAAATAGATTGTTTAGTCACAGGGCCATCTGGGAACACCTTGGTACTGCTATGCAACCTCTGGTGCCTTCTTTCCCCCAACTGTCCTTTATTTTTCTCAGAGCTGCATTCCAGTATGGCATCAAGATGTCTGAAGGGCGGAAAACCAGGCGCTTCAAGGAAACCAATGATAAGGCAGAGCTTGATCGCCAGTGGAAGAAGATCAGTGCAGTAAGTAAGATCACCTCTTGAGTGGACTTCAGCTGGAGGAGACACTGGCCCACAGATGCAGGAACAGGCAGAGGGTTGGAGAGCCAAGGAAGTAGGAGAGAAGTCAGGCTTGTGCCTCAGGTGATCTTAGACTGACAGCGTAATTCTTGGGTATAACTGTTCTTTTTTGTAGATCATTGAGAAGAGGAAGAAGATGGAGGCTGATGGGTGAGCACCAGCATTCTTCTTTTGGGACACTGTGGGAATTGCTTAGAGTATTGATTTTATGCTGACTCACTTCTTCCATTTCAGAGTTGAAGTGAAAAGACCGAAATACTAATCTTCAGTCCAAGTCCAAAAAGATTCCCCACAAGGATGGGCTCACCAGTGCTTGCTTTCTACAACGCCCAAAAAAGTTGTAAGATCTCTTTTTGTGAATGTATATAAAATGTTATTGTATAATCACTTAGTTCCATTAAATCTGGTTAACCTATTAAATCATGTCTTCTCTGTTTGAGCATCATCCTTCCCGGGCCCCTGAAGCACTAGGAGGGCTACTAATTCCACTGATCTGTAAAATGCCCATGCAGAAAGTTAGCCCAGTCCTTCTCTGAGCTGTGGTTTTAGATTCCTTGACAGTAAGGATCCTAGCCAGGATGCCTAGTGAAGAAGGAAGTAATGACCTCACCGATGGGCAAGAGGTAGATAGAGGAACATAAGGATGATTGGTCTCCAATGTCAGTCATTCAGGCCCATTTGGGGGCCTGTTTTTAGCATAGAGATTCCAGGGGAATTAGGGTCCACCCAATGGGCTGCCAGTCTGATCCCAGGGTTATGCAGGACTAGGCTGTAGGTGAAGGCAGCTGATGAGAATCACTTGGGGAACGAAAGTGCATTTATGCTTTCCTGAGAGCTTTAGTAATTCTAAGCACAAATTGCTGCTTCTTTGGCTGAAGGGATAACCTTGGGGAAGTGCCTTGGGGGATTCCTATGCTAAACCAGCAGGGCTTGGTGCCCTTCAACACCCTGAAATGTTTGCCAAGGCCTAAGGCAGATCCCTTGGCCTCTGAATCATTCTATCTCCAACCTTTTCCTCCTCTCTGCTCGTTGCCAGCACTTTGGTCTGGTGCTCATAAGGGTCATCCCTTTTTTTTTCTGGCTGGATCCCTAGCTGCCACTGCCTGCCCTGAGCCTAAGACCTGTGGCATCAGCACATACAAGGGAAGCTAGAAGGCCACCTTAACCTTTGCCTTGCCTTTGGTCACTTTCAGCTTGATAGGGCAAGAGAATTTGAGGAAGGCAGCCTTGTGCATGGCATGTAGGAGGTTGAAATTGGGCTCTGTCTGCAATAGCACATAGAATGCTAATATCAGACAGTAAAGGACACCCTGGTTTCATGGTTGTAGGCATTGGTCCCAGTTAACAAAAGGTCACAGAGACCTGGCTTAGATGAAGATACCTAGAGGGTCATTAAATTTAAGGCCTGGAGGTTGGGGTGTGTGGCGGGCTCAGTCTGTAGAACATGTGACTCTTGATGTCAGGGTCCTGAGTTCAAGCCTTGGGCAACATTGGGCAGAGAGCTTACTTAAAAAACAAAACCAAAAAACCTGGGGTTGACTGTCCGTTTAAAAAATCTGTTTCTGGGGCGCCTGGGTGGCACAGCGGTTAAGCGTCTGCCTTCGGCTCAGGGCGTGATCCCGGTGTTATGGGATCGAACCCCACATCAGGCTCCTCCACTATGAGCCTGCTTCTTCCTCTCCCACTCCCCCTGCTTGTGTTCCCTCTCTCTCTGGCTGTCTCTATCTCTGTCGAATAAATAAATTAAATCTTAAAAAAAAATAAAATAAAAATCTGTTTCTGCAGGGGAGCCTGGCTGGCTAGCTCAGTTGGCAGAACACGTGACTCTTGGTTGTGTGTTCAAGCCCCGCGCTGGGTATTGAGCTTAAAAATAAAATCAGTTTCTACAAATACCACCAAGCCTTGTGGACATGCAAAAGGTCCTCTGGTTGGCCACATGGTGAATGACAAGGATCCCCAACACCACATGGCAACTTTTCCATTCACACAGGACATACAGCTTCTCTGAGGTTCCTCACCTCACTTTCACTTCACATTGATTGAGGGCGTTGGGCATCAGCATAACAGATGTCTTAGAAGGCTTAGAAGAACAGTAAAGTGAGTAGCTTCTTTTCAGTCGCAGGAGCTTGTGCTCCTTATTTGCGGCACCAGAATGTTCCCATCTTTATGGAACCTGTGATAACCAGAATGTTCAGAACGTCGACTGTTATGCCCATTTTCCTCTTAAGCAACTCCTTGCCAGCTCTGAGTACTGCTGGCCTAGCTCACTGAGAGTATGCCGCCAAACCTCAGGACCCGGCAGGGCGCTGTTCCTTTGGCCCGAAGATGTTGCGCACAGACGAGACGGCAGCACTTTAGGCTCGTGCTTGGGCTGCCTGCTGTCCGCGACCTCCACTAATCAAATTCTCGCGGTGTGGGCTTTCGCTGCTTCCGGACTAACCTGGAGGCTGCTCTTGGGTGTCACCAAGCCACGAAAGACTGGCGTCCCCCTTTCCTATCCTGAGGACAGTAAATCATCCTTACTAGTTGCCGGAGGGAGTCTGAAACTGTCAGCATCGATCAGGATGAGGGGAAAGGACTTAAAAAGTTCCCAACTTTACGTGACGTGACCAAGGTCAGCACTGACAGTCGCGCCGTCTACCTGGCCCAGGAAAGAGCCACAGTAACGCGGACAAGGATAAGCTGCTCAGCTTGAGGGCCGGGCCCCTGGGATCCACCGCACCCACACTGGACGCGGCCGACCCCGCCTTTTCCCGTCTGAGCGTCACTTCCGGCTCCGCCCACAAGGCGGAAGTGGATCTGGGCCACTCCTCCAAGCCAGTGGGAGGGTTTCGGGTTTGCCGCGCGACTGTTGAGCCGCTCGAACCCTTGGGTGCATGGACCGCACGTGTGAGGAGAGGCCCGCCGAGGATGGGAGCGATGAGGAGGACCTCGACTCCACGGAAGCCTCGGTCCGCATCCGAGACACCCCGGAAGACATCGTGCTGGAAGCACCGGCCAGCGGGCTTGCGTTCCATCCGGCCCGTGACCTCCTGGCGGCGGGGGACGTGGACGGGGACGTGTTCGTGTAAGTGCGGGGCAGGGCTCAGGGCTGCGGGATCTGGAAGCTCCCTAGAGATGGAGGTGGGATGAGGAGAGAAATGTGCAGGGAGATAAATCTTCCAAGACTCATCTGGTCCGATTCGTTCAGTAACATTTGGTTTTAAGCCAGTTACCACACAAATCTCTTGAAATAACTCAAAGGAAAACAAAGTGGCTGGAATATCCTGACGAAGCCCAGAGACAGGAGTAGGACAAGAAGGCGTTCAGGACAGTTATTTTTCATTGGATTATTATTATATTGAGCTTGAAACGGGCTGAACTCCCCCCACCCCCGCTTTGCTTCTTGCCTGCTTTAATTGATCTTTCAAAACCACAAATCCAGCCACCTTTCTTAAAACCCTTCACTAGTTTACCTTTGTTTTTAGGATTAAGTCAAAACTCCTTAATCTGGTTTATAGGGTTTCAGCCATCTGGTCCTCGCTGGCTTTCCCCTTACTTTCTGTGCTCATTCATTCTTACCTTTTTAATATATCTTAAATCCTCAACTATTTTGCAGGTTATTTCTTCTGCCTAGAAAACTCCTTTCCCCCCAATTGTACCCACTATCCCTGAGTTCTCAACATCTCTACACTCACCCTCCATTCCCCAGACTAAATTAGATTACCCATTAGATGCTGAGTTGGCACCAGAGAGCTTTCCCTCATAAACTTCCTAATGATTTGTAATCCTACACCCATTTGTGTCATTATTTGAATGGTTGTCCCCTTCACTTAAAAAAATGTTTTTCAAACTTTTTTGACTTCGCCCCACACCAAAAGTAATTTTTATGTGTGATGCATCCTGATATTTTCTGGTTTATTACATTGTTATTGCAGGCACACAGACATAAAATGCTGATCGTAGTGATCGTAGCTCACTAAGGTCATGACTGGAGTTTGAAAAACACTTTTCTGTCGTCTGTTTTGTTCTCCTTTGTATCTCCTGCTTCTAGACGACGGTCGTGCTCAATACAAACTTGATTTTGAACGAGAGAAGTAGGCTGGGAGCAGTAAAAAGTCATTGAAGGTTTTAACCAGAAGAGTTGTGCTGTCAGATTTACTTAATGACATTTAACCTCAGTCTCCTCCTTAGCTTCAGTCACCTTGGGCACGTTAACTTCTATATTTTCATCTTCAAAAATGGGGAATAATACAGGCTCTGAGATATTGCAGGTTTGGCTCCAGACCATCGCAATAAAGTGAGTTACACAAATTTTTCGGTTTCCCAGTTCAAATGAGTTAAGTATACACTATACTGCAGGCTATTAAATTTGCATTAGCATTATGTCTAAAAGACAATATACATACCTTAGTTAAAAAATAGTTTATTGCTAAAAAATGCTAACCATCATGAGTGAGTCATAGTCACTGGGCACAGATGACCATAACAAATATAATGAAAAAGTTTGAAATATTGTGAGAATTACCAAATGTGACAGAGACACAAAGTAAGCAGATGCTGCTGTAAAAATGGCACCGATAGACTTGCTCCATACAGGGTTGCCACAGACCTTCAGTTTGTAAAAAATGCAGTGTCTGTGAAGCACAATAAAAAGAGATGTATCTGGATCTACCCTGCAGAGCAGTCAGGTGTCTACGGAGTTCAACAAATGTGGGTGCCTTTCTACTACTGTTCATACGTACTTAACTTCATGCCAGACAGTTGGGAGTCACTCTGGACCTCCACCATTACTCACATCGCCATTGCTTCAGTTTGTCTCCTCTTCCCTACCCTCCGCCACTGCCTTTTGTCAGGCTTCTGACTTCTCCCATGATCATTTCAAAGAGGTTCCTTTTCCCATAGGATTAAATTCATACTTCTGCTTGGCCCATATGGTGTGAAGTCCAGTTCAACCCATCTTTCCAGATTCAGCCATTTCACTCTCCTGCCACTGGAACCCTCCTCATTCCCTGTCTCTGCCCTAGAAGGGACACTGATATCTGCCTCACTATCTGCTAGGTTAACTCCCTAACTCTTCATTACCTAACTCACATTTTGACCTTAGCTTTCTAGGGCTCTTTTCTCATGCTAGGCACTGGGACAGAGCAAAATAAGCAGACCCAGTTCTGCTCACCTCAAACTCCCTGGCAATTAAGCACTTTGTCATCTGGCCCTTTTTGAAGATCTGCTCTGAGGCAGGCGCTGGGGATACACTCTGGACAAGTACTTGCCTCAAAGCTGAGCTTCCAGGCTGGCCCTTCTCTGTTCCACCTCCATCTTGATCCTGCCTCCTTTTCAGCATGTGACCACACTGTGCTGTAATGAGTTTTAACTTTCTTTAGCTCCTACAGACCTGGAGCCTTGTCTTATTTTTTTACACTTCAAACTCCTGGGGCTGTTTTTTTTTTTTTAAACATTTTGTTTATTTGAGAGTGAGAGACTGAGAACACAAGCTGGGGGAGGGGCAGAGGGTTAGGGAGAGGGAGAAGCAGACTCCATCCCAGGACTCTGGAAGCATGACCTGAGCTGAAGGGAGATGCTTAACTGAGTGAACCACCCAGGAGATGCTTAACCGACTGAGCCCACCCAGGTTCTTCTGTCTTTAGCACATATTTCATGCGCTCCGTAGTAGTCCAGACCTAATCTAATCTTTCCCCAGGCTGGGGCTTTTAAGGATGATGTGGGGTCAGTTCACAAAGAAGTCCTGAGCAAATGTACTTTGAATTAAAAAATGAACGTTTGAAAGTGGAAAAATGGGATGGTAAGCTCCTTGGGTTTGGTGGTATACATGCAGCAGTTCCTAGATAGGCCGAAAGTTGACTAGTTGGCCTTTATATTTCATGCTGGCAGGGTGTGGAGTCATTCACTCTTCCTCCTCCCCCTAGCTTTTCCTACTCATGCCAGGAGGGAGAAACAAAGGAGCTCTGGTCCTCAGGTCACCACCTCAAATCCTGCCGAGCCGTGGTCTTCTCTGAAGATGGACAGAGTGAGTATTGGGCAGGGCAGCCAGCAATCTGGTGGCAAGGGAGCAGTGAGCAGCACCATGACCTGGGCACCTTTCCCCCCAGAACTTGTCACTGTCTCCAAGGATAAAGCCATCCATGTTCTAGATGTGGAGCAGGGCCGACTGGAAAGACGCATTTCCAAGGCTCATGGGTAAGGGGAGCTGATTGTGTGTTGAGGTCAAGGGTAAGGTGGTAGGTTCCTCCCGGGACAAAGATGCTTCAGGAAGCTCTGTATCTCTAGTGCCCCCATCAACAGTCTGCTGCTGGTAGATGAAAATGTCCTGGCCACTGGGGATGACACAGGTGGCATCCGGCTGTGGGACCAGCGGAAGGAGGGCCCCTTAATGGATATGCGGCAGCATGAGGAGTATATTGCCGACATGGCTCTGGACCCAGCCAAGAAGCTGCTGCTTACAGCCAGGTACAGCCTCAAAGCTGCCTCCCTTTCCCTTCCCTGGTAAAGTGCCCTCCTTCAATGGGAGTTTTGGCCAAGCCTGCTGCTCTGCTCTCTCTACAGCGGGGATGGCTGCCTGGGTGTCTTCAACATCAGGCGACGCCGGTTTGAACTGCTCTCAGAGCCTCAGTCTGGAGACCTGACCTCTGTCACTCTCATGAAAGTACATCTGGGTATGGGGGTTTGGGAGTATGATAGGATCTATTCTGATAGGGCTCCACAAACATGGTTTTATTTCCTGCAGTATGGGAAAAAGGTGGCCTGTGGCTCCAGTGAAGGCACCATCTACCTCTTCAACTGGAATGGCTTTGGGGCCACAAGTGATCGGTTTGCCCTAAGAGCAGAGTCTATTGACTGCGTGGTTCCAGTCACGGAGAGCCTGCTGTGCACGGGTTCCACTGATGGAGTCATCAGGTGAGAGAAGCCAGGACAGCCCTGAGATCACACGAGGGGCAGACCCAACCAGCCAACATCCAACACCCTTTTCTCCCTGCCCAGGGCTGTCAATATCCTGCCGAATCGTGTGGTGGGCAGCGTGGGCCAGCATGCTGGGGAGCCCGTGGAGAAGCTGGCCCTCTCCCACTGCGGCCACTTCCTGGCCAGCAGTGGCCACGACCAGCGCCTCAAGTTCTGGAACATGGCCCAGCTGCGGGCCGTGGTAGTAGATGACTACCGCCGGCGCAAGAAAAAGGGAGGGCCGCTGCGGGCGCTGAGCAGCAAGGCTTGGAGCACAGAGGACTTCTTTGCAGGACTGAGGGAAGAGGGTGAAGACTCCACAGCTCAGAAGGAAGAGGAGAGTGAGGATGATAGTGACTGAAGAGATGAGCTGAATCTCAACATAGGTCCTCACTGGGCAAGTCTTGCTTCCTGGCTGGACACCCAGAGAGGCTATGAACTTCTGACCTCTTGTGCACGTGCAGAGATGCACAGCCAGAGGCTCAGGACTGAGGGCCCCGACGGGAGGAAGTACTCGCTCCCTGGCAGCCGCGCCCTCTGCCAGCGTAACAGAAGCCCACAGCTGGGGCAAGACACCACGGACACAGGTGTACACCAACCAGGGGTTTAATATAAATACAACCAGCATAGAAACCCAAAATCACACATACACTATAACCAGAATGTCAAGTAGTGGGGACAAAAGGCAGATTTCTGACCCTCTGGCTCAGCCAGCCTCCAAATAAAATCAACAAAGATGACAAACCAAAGTAAGAAGTGAGATTCATACTAAGCTGTGGGAGGAGAGGGAGTGTTTGTGTGTCTATCACACACAGAACGGCCAAGGAATCCCACGGGCCAAGTCAGAGCCTGGGCCGGGAGGGAGAGAGCAAGGTCCCTCACCACAACTTGGCCAAACCTGAGCTTTCCCAGGTGTGCTGGGGCCCTGCCCCAGCGGGAGGCTGCGTCAGAGGTAGGGCAGGGCCCGGCTCCACCTCTTCGAGATCAGGTGGTGGCTGCCTAGGCCTGCTGGGCTGGGGGCTGACACAGGTTCTGCCAACTCGTTCAGGCTGCCTGTGAAGAGGACGGGGTCACTGCTTAACCATGGCACCCGCCTCAGCCGGCCGTAAAAGGCTGGCTCCGGATTCACTCAGCGCCTCTAACAGCCTTGCAGACACCGCATCCTTAGCCACCTCGTGCCCATCCTGCCCATCCGGGGCCAGCACAACCCAGATGAGGCCGCTGAAGGGCACTGGATGCCCAGGGACCACCACCTGGTACCAGAAGCGGTGCCAGCCAGCAGGGCCTGTGCCCAGACACTTGGTGAGGAACACAGGGCTGCCCAGCTTCATCCGTTGGCACAACAGCTGCAGGGCAGCCCGAGCCCCCTGGGACTCTAGCTTGTCCCTGGCTGGGGCCAATCGACTGCCCTCTGGCTGTAGGCACTGCAGTGAGGGACCCACGAGCTGCTGGCGGAGTCGCTGCTTCAGGTCTGGCTTAAGCCACTCCACCGCCACCTGCTCTCCGCAGAGGCGTGACTGCCCTACAGGAAAGAGACAAGGGGAGGTCTAAGTCCTGGATCCAACCTCCCAGGCCCTGGGAACCCTTTGGAGTCTACAAGGCCTGTTAAATTTCTAGCCTTCCCGTTTCCTGGTGGTGTGACCTTGGGCGAGTTAACTTCTCCAACCTTCATTGTGTTTCTTTGAAAAGGGGGTGTTGTAGCTGCTACCTTCTAAGTTTGCTTACTGGAGTGCTGGGGGATGCAGGCTTTGTCTACCTCATAACCATCATAATAGCTAACCTTTACTGTGATTACCTTTACTGTGAGCCCTTTTCACGACTCAGGCATGTGCTAAATGCCACCTAATTCTCACAACAGCCCGAGGTAGGAAGTTCTATAGTACATAAAAGGTAGACTCAGTAGGACTGCCCAGGGCAGATTTAATTTCTCTCCAAACCCTCTCTTCGTATCTAAAGAGGGAGATCATTCTGTGTTTCATTGGAATGTTGGAGACTAAGTTATGAGATAATGCATGGGAAATGTTAACGTAGGTGGTACCTGGTGGCACCAGCGGAAATTAAAAATCTCAGGTCATATAGCATGACGTTGAAAATTCAGGCATTCTTAACCCTACGATCTGGCTTTGCCCTCTATGCTGACGGGTAAAGTGCATGGCGAAATGTGTGCGGCCCCCACCAGCGGCCCCCCGCAGCCTCGCCCCCCTACCTTCCACCAGGGCTTTTTTGGCCATGGCGGCCGCGCGGTGCGAGCTGAACTTGAGCAGTGCAATCTGCGCGGGCGCCGGCCCGGGGCTGGGCATCAGCAGCGCCTCCTGCAGGCCGGGACCCAGGGGCTGCAGCGCGAGCAGGAGCGCGCGGCGGCTCAGACCCGGAGGCAGCCCGTCCACACTCAGCTCGCACTTCTCGGTACTGCGGCACACGAGCAGCGGGCAGGACGGCCGTAGCGGGTGGTTGTGCAGCGTGGCGATGGCTGCCTGCGCGCCCCGCCGCGAACTGTAGCGGGCGTAGGCGAAGCCGCGGTTCAGGCCGCTGAAGGTCATCATCAGGCGGAACTCGTAGAGGCGGCCCACGCGCTGGAACAGTGGGATCAGCTGGTGCTCGTAGACGTCCTGAGGCAGCCGCCCGATAAACACCTCTGACCCGGCCGGCGGCGGGCTGCCCACCCAGCCTGGGGAAGGGGCGGGAAGGGGCACCGTCATCCTCCGGGACGGTTCCGGGTGCGGGCCCGGGAACCCAGCGCGAGAGGGCCTGTGCGCAAACGTCTGTGAAATGGGTGCAGCACTCGCACCCCGAGTCGTTGGCATAACCGGGTGCCTGAGCTAACAACGGGGCTGGCACAGGGTAGGTGCACCTTAAGGCTGGCTCCCTCCCTTGAGGAGGCAAGGTGGGTGGGTGGAGAGCCACAGACAAGTTTCCTCAGCTGCTTGACTGGAGGGGGTGCAACGGACAGACTTCTGCCTACAGAGCACTGGGACAGGCCCCTCCCCCAGAGGGTGCGGGTCGGGACCGTCGAGGCTGGTGGAGCCCGGCAGAGGTAGGGCTGGGGCTACCGTACCTGGGGGTGGCCCGCCATACTTCCTCTGCCCGTTCACCTGCACCAGGCGGATGCCCGTCTCCCTGACCCACGCCTCCAACGCCGCCTTGTTCTCTGGATTCACCCTCTCACACCACAGCTGAAGGCGAAAGGGCAGGTTGGAATGGCGGATCGCCGCGCCCGCCCCACCTCGCCTGTGCAGCCGGAGCCCAAGGGGCCACTTCTCCCTGCGCAGGTGGCACTTGTCGAGCCCCTCTTGCCAGCCCCTTACCTCACACTCCCGCTTGGACTGCATGGCTCTCCCTCCTGCTCGTGGGTACCCCCTTTATAACCTCCTCCGCATCTGCCTCTGGAAGCTTCCCTACTCCTCCTCCCCCCAAGCTCTCATTGGCTCTGAACGCGACCCCGCCTCCCCGAGGGGTGGGGGTATCCACCGCACGTGCGCCGCGGGAACCTCGGACCCTCAGATGAAAGCTGGAAACCTTAACGGGGTGAGTGTACCACAGCCCCACCTCCTAGGGCATGGATGGGCGCTGGAGCCAGGAACCTCGGCGGCGCCCTTGACCCTGGGCAAGTGCCCGTGAGGCCTACTGTAAGTCTTTCTCCCCACTTTCCCACCACTCGAGCAGTTGGAATGCGAGGCCCAGGCTCCCAAAGGGAAGGCAGGGCTAGGCAACAGCGACGCAGGCAGGCTCCAGTGATTGAGTCATTTTATTGGACCTTTAAGGATTGGTTGGGGGAAGCATTCCCTCCATCTGGTTAGGGTCCTGCAGGGGAGACCATCTTAGGCTCGGTCCCTGGAACACAGCCTGGACTAAGCCTCCAGGACCTCCTATGGAAAAATGGTGTAATCCCTGGCCATTTTTGCCAGTGATTACCAATAAAATACTCATAATAAAAAGTCTCTGTTCTGACCACTGTTCAGGTCTTCCCGCTGGAACAGAAGTGTGCAAAGCTAAGTATATATGCAGAGTCTTGTCTTAGCCTCAAATAGTGCCAGTCCCACTTCCCGATAGTTTGCTCAACTCAGCAGATGCAAAGGGGCTGGCTTGTTCTCCTTTTGATTTCTTCCACAAGGTCTTCTCTTCGGACGTCCACCTGGCCAGGATGGGGAAAGAAGGTGGTATGAGCATCTCAGACTCTATTGCTCCTAAGTGCCCATTCCTTCCTCTGGTCATCAGGCTTGGCTTAGCTGGGAGCAGGAACGCAGGCAAACACAAGCAAAAAGCAGACAGTGCTTCTTGGGGGAGCCAGAGACACAGGGTATAGATGAGGTGGGACTCCTACCCTACCACGACCATAGTTAGAGGTGAACCCTTCGGTGCTTTCCAAGTGGGTACTAACATGAGTGCTAGGCTTTTGCTCGGGTCTTGATTGGGCATGGCCTGCCAAAATGCCATAGACTCCCTCTCCCTCAGCCCTCCTGCCCACCTACCTACCTCTTCCCTGCTGGCCACTGAGCGGAGCTTGATGACCCCGTCCTTGAGCTCCTGCTCACCGATGATGGCCACCAGTGGGATGCCTGCCTCCTCACAGTATTGCAACTGGTTCAGCAGCTTTGGGTTCTTCTTGTAGAGCAGCTCCGCCTGCAGGGGACCAGGGCAGAAGATGAAGGCTGGCTTCTACCATCCTCAGGGACAACTTCCTTGGGGCCTGACTGCTCTTAGTTCTCCTCCACGAAGTTGCTATGGATGAGCTTTTATTTAGTTTGTTCCCCTCACTCCCAAGTTTGCTGCCACCCTGGGGCTGGCCTCCTCTACCTTGATGCCAGCATCCCAGAGCTCCGAGACGAGCTTCAGTCTCTCCTCCAGCAACTTCTTCTGTGCAGATGCTACAAGCACTTGTGTCTCTGTGGTCCGCACCTTCTCCTCCAAAGCCTGGGGAAGGGCCAGGTAAGAGTCAGAGAGCTGGGCTACTTCAAGGAGCAAACAGAGCAGGCTGTTGTCAGGATTCTGAGACAGCAGGCCCAACTGCATGAGCTCCGCCAGGACAGGGGCCCAGTCTTCTCCCCTAGCAACTGGGCGTAAGGTTGCTCCTGGAAGTGAACTGACTGGCTTGTACATGACTTGCCAGAATAGGTAATGTAGGACAAAAGCAAAGGTGGTTTATGTACAATAACTTCAAACTTGTCTCCTTTTAGTACCTTACAGGTCCACAAGAACATTCACACAGAAGCGATACTGTGAGCTCACCCTGTTCCCACTTACTGTCTGCCCAGTCAAGAGACTGTGCCTCTTATACTTCAGCCATAGGGCCCGACCCTGGGTGTGGGCAGACAGGAGGAAAGGGAGAATGCTGCTGCTGCCCCTTGTCTTTTTCTGGAAAACTATTTTCATAGTTCTTAACAACATAAAATGCCTACTGGAACAGTGACCTCAAATGGTAAACATGGGTGGTTCTGGCTCCAGAGAAAAGGATGGGAGCACTGGGAAGATTACTGCCAGAGAATTCCCCAAGGGATGAAATGCAGCCAGCCAGTTAAGAGCAGCAGCAAAGGAGGGCTTGAGCCATGAGGACCTTCCCTGGTGTTACTTTAGGGACTAGAGAGTGAGGATAGCCATCTGAAGGATCCCAAGGCCTCAGATACATGCTTTCCACTTAGAGAAAACATAAGAGTAGTTAGGAGCAAGACTTTGGAGTTAGACTGTCTGGATTCGAATTCTGACCCTGCTACTTAAGAGTTGCACCACCTTGGGCAAATTATGACCTATAATGCTTCAGTTCCCTTGTCTAGAAGATGTAAATAATACATTTACAGGGCTGTGTAAGAATTTTACTAGATAATGCATTAAAAGCAGTAAGCACTGGTAGTAAAATATTAAGCATTCTGTATTCTGAAGAAGTTCCGGGTCTTTGGTTATACCAGCCATGACTTCTGACAGCACTGAGGGAAGCAGGGACCCAGAGGAAAGGATTCTGCGAAGAAAGAATGATCAAAGATCCATAAAGCTGGCCTACAATGGGGTGGGAGTCTGAAAGACAGCAACCACCTTCTCTCCATTTCTTTCCAAAGACGCTCCTTGACCAAAACACTACCATTTGCTCCCTTGATCAAAGAAAACAGCACACGTGCCCCCAGCTGCCCACGCCCAGAACGTACCTCTAGCCTCTGTTCCACAATGGAAAAGATCCGCTCCACCCCAATGCTGAGCCCCACGCATGGCACCTTGCGTCCTTTAGGGTCGAACATGCCCACCAGCCCATCGTAGCGTCCTCCGGCAGCCACACTGCCCACCCCCAGGGGCTCTTCCCCTGCCCGGACTGGGGTTTGTAGCAGCACCGCCTCATAGATCACCCCAGTGTAGTAGTCTAGCCCTCGAGCAAGGCTCAGGTCAAAGGAGATCTGTGGGGACAAGATCACAGTCAGTACCAGATGAGGATCAAGGATGTGACACCCCGGAGCTCAGCTAAGGTGTCCACCCCCAGCCTGACTCACCTTGTCAGAGATGCCAAACAGGGTCAGGTACTCAAACAGTAGTTTTAGGTCTCCCAGGCCCTCCAAAGCCTGTTTGTTTTGGGACAGTTCAGGATCCTGGAGCAGCTGTTCCACCAGGGATACCCCACCTGGGGAGACATCATTTGTGAGCCAGACTGACTGACAAGAGCAAAAAGGTAGAGGCGCTCTCTACCTTTTTGCCTGGACTACACATGTATGCATGCGCACACACACACACTCAGTTTTGGCCTAAGATTTGAGGCCAGTTAGCTGGCTGTTGGAGATGCAGGGTCTGTTCCTCACCATGCTGCTGGACATAGTCCCCAATGCGGTCAGCCACCTCGGGTGCGAGGCCCTTCTCTCCCACCATCTCGTTCTTTACTTCCTCCCAGGACACCTAGGCAGACAGATACCAATAAGGGACCCCTGGGTAGTTTTCCACTGCAGAGCAAGTGTGGGCCCTCCTGAGGGGGCAGTTTTGGAGCAGAAGTTGCCTTTCACCCTGTATTCTGGCGCTAATCTTCCTTTGGTGAGCACAGAGGCAGGCCCCCCTCTCCTAATCTTGTTTTACGTTTCTCCGAGCAGGGTGGGATCTGAGAAAAGAAGAGTGACGTGTTTAGGTCATTACCTTGTCCAGCTTGTCCACTGAGGAGCAGATGGTCCGGAACTTGCTATCAGGAACACCACAGACGGCAAACATCCCATCTAGGATGCGCCGATCGTTCACCTGCAGGGACCCAAGGCACAGTGAGGAGAGAATCTCTTTGTGTGACCGTCAGTAGTCTTGGTCACTTGGGCTACTGGTCTCTCTGCACAAGGATTTTCTCCTATGAGAAGCTAGGCCCACCTGTGCCCTCCCAAACCCATTCAGCTCTGACCTTGACCAGGAAGTCGCCTATCTGAAGGGAACTCAGGATCTCACACATGATCTTCAGGCACTCTGCATCAGGGATCATGGGGTCAAACTGTCCAGCAATGTCAAAGTCCTGCAAGGAGATGGGTAGGTACAGTCCTCAGGGTTTTAACCTTCTTAAGGGTGGGGTGGGGAAGGGGGTGAAGACAAGGCCCTGGGAGCTCTGCTTTTTCCCTATAAAGGCCTGTCTGCACTCATGCACACACCACCTTCTTCATTATCTGTGCGATCACCAACCCAGACGCAACTCCCAGCATCCTGGGGTCTCTTACCGGTCTTGGTTTCCCTTCTGTCTACATTTCTTCATTATCTCACTCATCTACTTTTCCTTATTTTCTCCTAGCACTGTGGGGGCAAATATATGTGGCCTTACTCCTTAGCCATTTTCTCTATTTATTCAGCAGCTCTGCCACCACTCTGGATGATCTGCTACTTCCAATCCAATTTCACCACCCTTTGCTGTGATCCAATCACTGTGGTTTAATATAAAGAACACAGGCCCAAGAGTTCCACTCCGGACTTTGGCTTTCTTATCCCTATGATCTCTTAATCCTGCTCAGTCTCAAGTTTACTGGTAAGTAAGATGGGGAGGATATGCCCTATCCTCTACATAAAAACACTCAAGACACCTGAGGGTTAGCACCGTGCGGTGCGTCCAGTTTGTTCAGTACAATATAAATACTCAGTAGATTCTGCTACGTTGAGGGAGGGCCAAGTAGCCCATCATGCCTCACATACTCACACACTGATAGAATTCCCGATACCGGCCGCGGGTCATGGCTGGGTTATCTCGCCGATATACTTTGGCTATGTGGTAGCGTTTAATGTTGGTCAGTTTATTCATTGCCAAGTACCGAGCAAAAGGAACCTGATAACAGTTAAGGAGAAAGCCCCCTCCTCACACAGTTTTTCGGCGGTTGATTATCACCAACAACAGAAGCTGGGGTCTGACCTCTCTGTGTGTGAGTAAAACCACAACCTGTAAGATTAAGAGCATTTCTGAACATCAGAATCGACTCTGTCAGCACAGCAGAAGTCTCAAACAAGATTAGGGTTCCTCTCTCTTTGGTTAGTGTCTCCCCTGGACTATGCTGAGCACAGGAGGGGGCCGGGCAGAGAGGCCAGAAAGCAGAAAAAGGTCTCCATGTAGGATTTCTGAGCAGAGGATTCTCTGAATTGGCTTGGAGATAAAGGAAATGTTCTGTTGGTCAATTAAGGAGAACTCTGTCCATTGGACAGGGCAGGGGAGAGATATTCTGGAGCCAAGGGATTATTGAGTTGGAACTGGTTCCCACCATAAAGCTGAGGTCTCACTCAGGATTCTGAAGATTTTTAATACGTTCTGTTTGGCTAAGGTCCCATTTCTGGTTTAAAGAAATAAGTTCCCTGATTGCCATAAGCATCATATTTAATCCCACCTATGTGTGGCTATCCCCAAACCTGAGGCTAGAAATAGCCCCAGCCCAATGAGAACCACTGATCCAAAGTACCAAGAGCCCAAGTTTAGAAAGATACAGTGAGGTCATAGCGAAGGGACAGGAGCTCTCCACCCTGGTCTTTCAGGTCATAGATAAGCTTAGAGTCTTCTCCATACTTTCCAGTCAATGTTTCCTGGAGAAAATACAAAGAAAGGTAGTTACAGTGATAAATATAACAATTTAAAAGGAAGTTTTAAAACAAAAACCCACCATCCTAACATGACTGATCCCAGCTTTCTATACTTCTGCTCTCTATCCCAGTGCTTATGTATTTGATATTAACTGTAATGAATAGGAAAGACCAATTTCATTTTCTGCTTATCACATTTCCATTTTGTGTCACAGCTAAAATATTATTTTTAAAAGCTGCATAATACTTCAGTGAAAAGCAGCTCTGTCTTTCCTTCCTTCCTAGGGTTACACTGTGAGTTGATTAGGTTGTTTTTTTTTTTTTAAGTTTCCTAATATTTCAATAAATACACTTCGGTATATAGTTTTTTCTTTGGAATATACTCCTAAGAGTAGATTATTAGATCAATAAACTCCTAAGAGTAGATTATTAGATCAATAAACTTAAATGTTTTTATGATGCCTAAAGTTTGAACAATGTCAAAAGGCAAAACTGAAATAGCAGTTCTTACCATGTGATGCCTTCAATAAGGTGATAACATATTTCACTTACCAGACTGGCAAAGTTTAAAAAGCCTGAAAATTCCCGGTGTGTAGAATTAGAAAGACTCATACACTGGTGTTATGGGCTGAACTGTGTCCCCTTCAAAATTCATATATTACAGTTTTATCCCCCAGTAACCTCAGAATGTGGACTGTATTTGGAGACGGGGTCTTTGAAGAGGTAGTTAAACTAAAATGGTGTCATTAGGGTAGGCCCTAATCCAATATAAGTGGTGTCCTTATAAAAAAGGAAAATTGGCCATAGACAGGGAAGATAATGTGAAGACACTGGGAAGACACCATCTACAGCCAAGGAGCAAGGCCTGAAATAGATCCTTCCCACATGACCCTCCGAAAGAAACATCCCTGCTGATACCTTATCTTGGACTCCTAGCCTCCTGACACTAAATTTGCTGCATCAGCCACCCCGTCTACCGTACTTTGTTATGGCAGCACTAGCAAACTAGGAGACTTGGTAAACATAAATGAGTACAGTCTTTTGACCTAGCAATTTCATTTCTATGAATTCACCCTGCAAATGAATGCCCACCAGTACCAGACATTGTTCTTTTTTTTTTTTTTTAAATATTTTATTTATTTATTTGACAGAGATAGAGACAGCTAGCGAGAGAGGGAACACAAGCAGGGGGAGTGGGAGACGAAGAAGCAGGCTCATAGCAGAGGAGCCTGATGTGGGGCTCGAACCCATAACGCCGGGATCACGACCTGAGCCGAAGGCAGACGCTTAACCGCTGTGCCACCCAGGCGCCCCCCAGACATTGTTCTAAGCACTGAATATATATCAGTGAACAAGACAAAGGTAGTCCATACCCTCATGGATTTTTCCTACTAAGGAGAGGAGACAGGCAGTAGATTAAGGCAAGGAAACAAATTAACAGATAATTTCAGTTAGTGATAGCTCCTCTAATGGAAATAAAACAGGTCAATATGATAGACAAGGGATACTTTAGACAAGATAGCTGGAGAGGACTATTTGAAGAATGGCATTTTAGTTGAGATCTGAAATTAAAATCTTTAATCTCTACTTTAATTTGAAATTAAAGTCAAATAAAGAGCCTGGGGCAAGGGAGTTCAGGAAGAGGGAAGACCAAGTACAAAGGCTTTTGTTATAAATGGATTTTGTTATAAATGCAATGGTTTTTAACAGGGAGTGATGCAATCTGTTTTTTTAACAGTAAAGAACTAGAAACAATATCAGGGTCCATCAACTGGAGAACAGCTATATATTTATTTTTTATATATATGGTCTGCATGTATCTCAAAACATCTCAAGTACGGGTACCAGGGAATTCATCGCAGATAGGACCATAACAACTTCCACTAACAAGGGCTCTCTTTTGGAAGCCACCAGCCATGACCACGGCAAATAAAAAGCAGGGCCTCTCCTTCTAAACCAGGCCTGCCCTCCTTCTCACTGGAGAAAATACTGGTCTTTGTCCCCAACAGGAGAGACACCTCTCACTCTCTTGTCCTCTTCTTTGTTGTTTGTATATTCACTCTCCCACCACGCAGTTTCTCCTCATCCATCCCTCACCTTTAGTTCAAACACAGGCGTATCGATTACTTCTGCACCATGACGCTTGAAGCAGCTGACAATTACATCAAACACCTTCTCTCGAACGGCCATCTGCCGGGGACTGTAGTCTCTTGTACCCTTGGAGTCCAAATCAGCCAAAGAACCAGAGATGGGATTTAAAAACAAACAGGGAACATTAAGGTCTAGAAATATAAAAGCATGACCTCGAAGATGACAAATGCAAACACCACCCCAAACTTTTTTTTCTAGGGCTATGGAGTTGTAAAGCAAGTACAACCAATTCCTTAGTAATTATCACACCCATTTGCTATCACCCTTCTAAATTCTATCCCCTTGTTAGAGTGGTTCTATTTTCTAGAATTCTTAGGCTATTTTCTTTCTTTCTTTAGAACACTATTTTCTGAGTTTTCCTAAAAATTCTTTTTCTATGATACCAGAACATTTCCCTTCCTAAGAAAAAACATCTACCTGATGACAGGTATATAACCAACTCAAACTGGCTTAGCTAGTTGAATTCCATATTTTGTAAGTAACATTTTCCCCCAGCATAACTTAAAAAAAAATTCTAATAAATACTATTTGTTCTCTAATTTGTTTCTAATAGCCCTATGACATAGGCTGGGCAGATGCCTTTTATGGATGAATTACAGGACACTGAGAAGTTACATCATTACCTAAGGCTCTCAGCAGGTTCGTGGCAGTCAGGACTAGAAACCTGTTCTTCCAGGTGTTTACACTATACTCTCAAGTCTTTGGTCTCAGGACCTCCTTAAACTTTTATTATTTATTAAGGACCCCAAAGTGGGTTATGCCTATCAAAGTTTATTGTATTAGAAATTAAAACTGTAAACATTTAAGAATATTTATTAATTCACTTAACAAATAGTAAATCCATTACATGTTAACTTAAATAACATTTTAGGAAAATGTAACTACTTCCCAAAACAAAAAAAATTTGATTTAATTTTTGCAAATCTTTAATGTCTGGCCTAACAGATGACAACTGGGTTCTTATACATGCTTTATGCATTCAATTCTGTTGTGATATGTTGTTCTGGTTGCATAAAGAAAATCTAGCCTTACAAAGATGTGTAATTGTAAAGGAAGGAATATTTTAATAAACTTTCCAGCTAACTGTAGATATTCTTCTTAAACTACACCAAAATCCAACAAATGGTAGTTTCTTAAAGACTGGTTGCAAGGTGGAATCTGAAACTTCTTTATCGATGAACTTTTCATACTGTTACATTAAAATCCATTACTTATATATGGTAACCAGAATTCAGAGACACAGAAAGTAGAACAGTGGTTACCTGGGAGCTGGAGGGAGGGTAGAGGGGGGAGTTACTGCTTAACTCATATCATACCAGGTTGGTATGATAAAAAAAAGTTCTGGGGATGAATAGTGGTAATGGTTGCATAACAATGAGAAACTACTTAATGCCACCAAACTGTATCCTTAAAAATGGTTAAAAAAGGGACGACTGGTTGGCTCAGTTGGGTAAGGGTCTGTCTTCAGCCCAGGTCATGATCCCAGGGTCCTGGGACTGAGCCCCACATCGGGCTCCGTGGTCAGTGGGAAATCTACTTCTCCCAGCCTCTCTGCCCACCCCCCCTCCCCCAGTGCTCTCTTACATACGCTGCTCTCTCTTTTTTTTTTTAAATATTTTTATTTATTTATTAGAGAGAGAGACAGACAGCGAGAGAGGGAACACAAGCAGGGGGAGTGGGAGAGGAAGAAGCAGCCTCCCAGCAAAAGAGCCCAACATGGGGCTCGTTCCCAGAACTCCAGGATCACGCCCTAAGCCGAAGGCAGACGCTTAACGACTGAGCCACCCAGGCGCCCCTGCGCGCGTGCGCTCTCTCTCTCTCTCTCAAATAAATAAATAAATAAATAAATAAATAAATAAAATCTTTAGAAAATGGTTAAAATGGCAAATTTCATGTTAAAATGTTAACATGTTAAAATGGCAAATTTCATGTTATTTCCCATAATTTAAAAAAATATCAATTACTCCATCTTGTACTTTGAATCTTTTACCCATGCATGATTTTAGAACATTATACATTGGTCATGTGGAAAATATGGGTTCATTGATAAATTATACAGATCTGCCAAATATTTACACACTTCATCATATCAGAAAACACATTTGTTAACATCAATACAGACCTCACCTGGGAAGTCTTTAACTACTATATTGAGAAGCCGTCTAGATCATGGAGAAAGATACAAGTTCCCTAAAATCCTAACTTTCACTTGAATGCTTGAATTTTATCACTGGCAACAAATATTGTCAGATGTTTTCCTTGAGGTGACAAAGCTCACTTCATTCATTTTCCTCAAGACGTCTGCCAAATACCCAAATCTTTAAAACAACAGTTTGTCTTTCAGTTTTTCTTTCAAATAAAAAATGTGTTCTGTGAAAAAAATAGCTAGTTAGCTTAAACTCATGCAACAGCACAAGCGTTTTTCCTACTTTGAAATGCAGCACAAGTGCTTTATGTATACTTACAATTACATCATACAGGATACTAAAAAAGAGCACTCAAGGGTTGAGATTCAATAAAATGAGTAATTTTTACTGTTTTATCAAGGACATTCCTAAGTAAAACTGATTTATTTTTACTTATTTTTTTTACTGCGAGTGCATGAAAGTAAAGAACATAATGGCTTAGTGTAGCGCCACTGTCATCATGTTTCATTCTAAGACGCCAGCAGTTCTACTCACCAGTGCTTTTGCATCTTCATAGCAAATGTGGTCACAAAGGTAAATGACGTTTCAGTTTAATCATAAAAATAATTTTTACCATAAAAACCTCTTGAAAGAGTCCTGTCCCCATGATACTGGGTTTTCTGTTAATATAAATCACACATTAAGAAATGTGTTTCAACAAACTACAGTGGATGTTAACTCTCCAGTATAATTTCGTTTTCTTTTAAAATAGTATAGAAATTTTCAAACACACATTATAGAGAATAGTATCATACACCACCACATTACTGATTACCCAGCTTCAATAACCATCAGCATCTGTTATTTTTACTTTAAGCCCCAACTTTTTTTTTTTCCTGGAGTGTTTCAGAGTAAATCCAGACATCATATCAGTTTGCCCCTAAATATTTCAGTCTGATTCTCTAATGCACAAGGTTTAAAAATAGCCAAAACACTACAATACCTTTATTACAACCAACAAAACAAACAGCAACCCTTTCATATTATCTAATACCCAAGCCATGTTTAATTTTCCCCAATTGCCTCAAGAATACTACTTTTTTTTTTAAAGATTTTATTTATTGGGGCGCCTGGGNGGGGCACCTGGGTGGCACAACGGTTAAGCGTCTGCCTTCGGCTCAGGGCGTGATCCCGGTGTTATGGGATCCAGCCCCACATCAGGCTCCTCCGCTATGAGCCTGCTTCTTCGTCTCCCACTAAATCTAAAAGATTTTATTTTATTTATTTGACAGAGAGAGAGAGACAGCCAGCGAGAGAGGGAACACAAGCAGGGGGAGTGGGAGACAAAGAAGCAGGCTCATAGCACAGGAGCCTGATGTGGGGCTGGATCCCATAACACCGGGATCACGCCCTGAGCCGAAGGCAGACGCTTAACCGTTGTGCCACCCAGGTGCCCCTCAAGAATACTTTTTTATGGTTGAGTTGTTTGAATTATATTCTAAATGAAGCCCATTCACTGTATTTGCTCTTGCCTGTTTAATCCACAACAGCTTCCTTTTTTTTAAAAAATGTCATTTATTCATTGAGGAAATTGAATCATTTGTCCCAAAGAACTTTTCATATTCTGGGTTTCATTAATAGTATATTCAATGTGTCATTTAATACATTCCTCCATCTCCCATATTTCTGGTAAACTGGTAGGTCAGAGGGCCTGATTAGATTCAGGTTCAATTTTTCTTGGCAAGAATACTTCATAGGTGGTGCTGTGTATTTCTTATTGCATCACAGCAAGAGAAACATAATGTCTGGTTGCCCTACTTTTAGTGATGTTAAGATCGATCATCGGGTTTAAGTGAGGCCAGCCTGATCTATCACAAATTCCCCATTAATTTTTCACTAAATAGTTTGAAAAACTATTGATAATCACTGCTTTGTGATTTTACATGTCTCTTTAACCTCTGAAATTATCTGTGTGAGAAAGCAATAGCTCAATGAATTTAGGAGCCCAAAGAATGAACCTAAAAAGGCGACACCTCAACACAAGGAAGACCTCTCTCCTTTGGAATCCAATTTCACATACAAATATTCATCGAATTATCTGTTCAGTTCCAGACACCCAGTCTCAGCCTCCCAGGGTAAATAAACCATGTGAACAACTAAAACTCATCAAGAAATGCAATAATAGAGATATATATGAAGTGCCAAGGGAACCCAGATGGAATGGTGAATAGTTTTGTTTACAGAACTTAAAAAGACTGACATCTGAACTGAAATCCTAGAGACTGGGCTAGTAATCTCCATCGTCATTCCGCTCCACTCCACTCCACTCTCTGTATTTGGTTCTACTCATACAGGTCTTTTTCTAGTTCCTGGAAATTACCAGGGTTCCTTTCTCCTTCAGGATTTCCATACTCTACCTGGACCTATTTTCATCACACTCTTCCCCTGGCTATCTCCCATTCATCTTAGGTCAATTAGTGTATCACTTCTTCAATGAGGCTTCTTCAGACTCTCTAGTTCTTTCTTATTTGTCTCAGAGAATTCTTATTATTTCTTTATATCATTTATCACACTTTATAATTACATATTAAAGAGTGGGATTTTTTGTCCTAAGTCTGTTTCCTTCAGTAGAAGGTAAACTCCATGAGGGCAGGCTATATTGTTCACCATGGCATACTCACTGCTTCCTACGGTGCTAGGCACATAGTAAGCACTCAAGAAATATATACTTAATGAAAGAAGGAGTAGCAGTAGCTGGCATACTCCCTAAGCATCCAGCTGGTCTACTTTCTGCCATCACTTTGCTAACCCAGAATGACTCAGACTGCAATTCAGCCCAGAGCAACTGTTCAGAGAAGCAGGGGCATCCACCCTTGGGAGAAGGATTAGGGCCTTTCTCCTTAAAGGAATTATATTTACCTTGGGGGTTTTGAGCACAAACTTCTGTTTCCCTTCATCAGGGCCCAGCTGCGCCTTCAGTTTCAGTAGTTTTGCCAACTCCTCCTCGATCTGTGGGGGTAAAGTGGGCGCTGAGCTATCACGTCTGCCACTCCCTTCCCTCCTCAGCCATTCATTTAGTATCCCTCCCCCATCAGAATCTGGGGCAGATCTCTCTCCCTAGGCCCAGCTTCGCTTCTCTCGGGTCCTACCCCGGCCACCTGCCGACCCAGGCCCTGCTTCCCTACACGCCCGGTCCCTTTTCCCCACATCTTTCCTCTATGCAGACCACCCAGCTCTATGTTCTCCCTGGCCCTACTTTGGCCTCTTCCCTGCCACCTAGGTCGCACCTGCTCAGCGCTGGCCTTCTGCTGCTTGAGGCCCCGCACGCGCTCTCCTTGAAGCCGCACTAGCTCCTCCAGTGCTGCACGTTCTGCCATACTGCGGCCAACCGGCGCTGAGCGCTGTCTAGATCGGCCGTCGTTACCGCTGCCTCAGCTCGGACAACTTCCGGCTATAGAGTCACTGGTCCCCAGGCCTAGAAAGCCTCCGCCGAGCACAACAACCACTTCCGTCAGCTACCGGAAGTGCTGAAGCTGAAACGGAGCCTGAGAGGTCCGGAGATAATCCTCAGGCTTGGGAAGGCGCGGAAGTGATCACCTTTTTGTTGGTGCTACGGCTAACCTCCACAGCCCTCTGCACCCTTACTGGGGTGGGCTGAAGTCCGACCTGCCTCGTTCCCAGGTCCTTTGGCTCCTGTCTCGGAAAGGCGGCCTCCTGTTACACGATGCCCCCGTTGGGACTCCTGCACATGAGGGCCTGGGCTTCACTGTTTAACCGGCTCCTGCGGCCGTCCGGTGTTGTGTGCATCAGGGAGGTCCATTTTCATAGCCAGGTGAGCCAGACTGAGTGTTCTGTTGGGGCAGGATATCCAGGTATGAAAGCATGGACTCGCAGCCTGCAGCCCTGTAGTACAGTCGGGTTTTTTGAGCAGTTTACCGGTACTGAGCTAAGCATTTTAGATGCTTTGTCATTTAATCCTCATAGCCTTCTTGAGAGGTTAGGATTATTTCCGTTTTACAGTTTAGGAAACAGTTTGCAAGGTTAAATGACTTATGTAGGGATATATAGTAAGGGAGCATTTTTAATTGAGGTCCACAATCCCTTATGTGAACCTTTTGGGGTCACATTCTTAACCAAAGTATATGAATATCCCCATTAAGTGAGATGACTGAAGACCCCAGATAGACTGAGTTCACATTAGAGTTTACCTCAAAATGAGCTTCCAAAAGAAACCAATTTTCGGTTTTTAGAGATTTTTGGATTTTGAAATTGCAGAGGAAGGACTGTGGACCTGAACTGCCATTCTTTGGAGGAGAGAATCCCCCAAAATATGGAACTGCCACACCCTTTGTATTTCTGGAAGGGCATACAGCCTGCTGCTAATAAACAAAATTACCAATTCAGTTTTACTTTGGTAAAGACTGTAGCAGGTGCTTTGTGCTATCATGAACAGCAGGCTTCAGATCTTTTGTTACTAATTTTCAGTTACAGCATCCTACCAGTTTGATTTTTTAGTTCAATTTCGATATCCATTCCTGTTCACTCCACAAGCATGTTGTGTGCTTTGGGCTTGTTCTCTTCTATCTTTAGATTACTTTTTCCATGTCTCTAAGCCTAATGACCATTGCTATCTTATTAAAAATTCATGTTTGTGGGGCGCCTGGGTAGCGCAGTCGTTAAGCGTCTGCCTTCGGCTCAGGGCGGGATCCCGGCATTCTGGGATCGAGTCCCACATCGGGCTCCTCGGCTAGGAGCCTGCTTCTTCCTCTCCCTCTCCCCTGCTGTGTTCCCTCTCTCGTTGGCTCTCTGTCATATAAATAAATAAAGTCTTTAATAAAAAAAAATTCATGTTTCTGCTCTTTGAGTACGAACTAAGAATTGGAGATCATACTAATCCCTACTCCTAGATGGTTGGTGGCGGTAGTGGTGGGTTGTTCTGTGCCTTCATTGTTCTCAGGTGCTTAAACTTTTCCAGACATTTAAAAACTCCAAGTATGATGAAGACCTGATCTCATGTGTATTAAGTATATAGTGCAAATACGATGTATGTTTTGGAGGGAGGCTGAGATTGAAATAGATAAAACAGTGTTCAGGCTGACTGTTGCTCAGGGCCAGATGTCTCTGCAGGTCTGGCCATAGGGGCAGAGATGTCCCAGGTCTGGCCAGTCTTGTGACTCACATCTCACATTCCTTTTTCTGCCAGGTTTCAGAGGCAGTGTTAACGTCCCAACTGAAACCACAGCACGAGAAATCAAATTTTATTATCAAGACACCAAAGGTAATGCCCTTTACCCCACCATGTCCTATTAGAGTGCCTTGGAGGACTGCCCTCCTCTCTGCCCTCCACTCTGCTTGTCTCTTCCTAATCCCTTTTAATGTCTTTTAAGACTGACTTAAAAAAACTTCACTATTCTTGAGATACTGATCAGGCTCAGTAAACTGAACTCAAAGAGATTTCAACTTCAGACTTTTGATTATAGATGTTGTCTTAAATGGCCTTGTTTTTGGTCTGTGTTTTCACTATGGCTGCTTTTGGTTTCTAGGGCACCAGAGATCTTAGTCCCCAGCAGATGGTTGTGAGGGAGAAAATTCTTGATTTGGTTATTGGCTGCTTTAAACGTCATGGAGCAAAGAGATTAGATACTCCAGCATTTGAGCTTAAGGTAAGAGGAGAAAAGAGAGTGCTGGAACTCCATTTCTTTACCTGCCTTCAGTTTCCCAAAGAGCTTTTAGCCTGTGTTCTGGGTTCCTTCTTTGAACTGTGGTGGTTTTCGTTTGATCCCTGCAGGAAATGCTCACTGAGAAGTATGGAGAGGACTCTGGGCTAATCTATGATCTGAAGGATCAGGGTGGAGAGCTACTGTCCCTGCGCTATGACCTTACTGTATCTTTCTGAGTGTTAGAGACTGACATCTCTTTCCAAACCCAGAGGGCTTTCTTTGACAAAAGCAACAGCAGTGCCTCTGGGATCCCGTAGGTCTGTTTGCAGCAGCCTTTACTTCCAGTTCTTCCCAGAAGGCAATTCTGCCAGCAGAGCTTGGCCTGGAGCACTGTCATTTAACTTTATTGTGTATCAGACTCCCTTGGTGAAGATTGCAGAAATACAGATTTCTGGCCCTTAGCCCCAGATATTAATTCTGTACGTGGAGTGGAGTTCAGCAATCTGCTTTTTTTTTTTTTTTTTTTTTTTAAAGATTTTACTCATTTATTTGACAGAGAGAGAGAGACAGCCAGTGAGAGAGGGAACACAAGCAGGGGGAGTGGGAGAGGAAGAAGCAGGCTCCCAGCAGAGGAGCCTGATGTGGGGCTCGATCCCAGGACTCCGGGATCACGCCCTGAGCTGAAGGCAGACGCTGAATGACTGAGCCACCCAGGCGCCCCAGCAATCTGCATTTTAAACAGTCACCAGGGGTCATGAATAGGCAGGTGGTCCTCAACCTATACTTTAAGAAACATTGACATTAAAAAAAAGAAGAAAGAAATAAAGAAAGAAGGAAGGAAGGAAGAAAGAAAGGAAAGAAAGAAAAGAAAAGAAAAGAAAAAAGAAAGAAAGGGAAAGAAGAAAAGGGAGGAAGGAAGGAAAAGAGAGAAAAGAAACATTGACAAAGAAGTTACAGACAAATCCAGGTTCTGAAACTTGACTATTTTGAAGTGGTTGAGAATTGATCTGAATGGAAAGTAATAGCCCATACTTGGAGTTCTTGGGTCATTTCTGTCTCATTCAGTGGGCAGTAGGCCAGCTTTTCCTGCTTTTTTACTGAGCTTGCACTTTTGCTTGGTGGGATTCCTTCATTCCTTTATATATATTGAATGTCAAGCACTGCTAGGCCTTGGGAATAGTGGGAAACAAGGCAGAGAACGTCCTTCTTTTCATTGTAATTGGATGAGATCCCATTGGTAATGGCCCAGTTCTCCCAAATGTCCGTACACTGGGCCTAAGCTTTGGATGCAGTATGCTTTCTCCTTAACCTGTTATGTGAGGTCCCTTTTGCTCGTTATCTGGCCATGAATAAAGTGAAGAAGATGAAACGCTACCATGTTGGAAAGGTGTGGCGGCGAGAGAGCCCAACCATAGTCCAAGGGCGCTACAGGGAGTTCTGCCAGTGTGTAAGTGACCAGATGTGGGCGGCATGGTTTGATAGTTTGGGGAGCTACAACCTGGGAACAGCCTGCTCAGTGAAGATTTTTCTTTTCCCTTTTTCTTTGCTGCAGGATTTTGACATTGCTGGTCAGTTTGACCCTATGATCCCTGATGCAGAGTGTTTGAAGATCATGTGTGAAATCCTAAGTGGGTTGCAGCTAGGGGACTTTCTCATTAAGGTGAGACCAGGGTTGAAGACTGAGGGGAGAAGTCTGGATTTGGCCTGACGCTCTTCTAAAACATAGGTGAGCCTGGCCTTTAAGCCTGTAGACCTGGGACTTTCTCAGTACAGCTGTTGTGTTTCATCTATATCTATATACTCATGCTATGATATTTTTTTCCCTGTCCTTTTTATGAGACAGGCTAATAGGGACTGCCATTGTTTTGAGGGAAAGGGCATTGACAAGGCACTTGGGTTATTTCCATTGAGTTCATAGGTCAACGATCGGCGGATTTTGGATGGGATGTTGGCTGTCTGTGGTGTTCCTGAAAGCAAGTTCCATGCCATCTGCTCCTCAATAGACAAACTAGACAAGGTAACTAAAAAGACATGCTTCAGTAGATGACATCAGAGTCTCTGCCCTGCCCTCAAATCTGTACCCCTAGAGAAAAATAAGGAGACGGTGACTGGAAGTGAGCTTTTTCTGGGGAAGGTAAGGAGATATTCCAAAGCAAGACCTGAGATTTGTTGTGTAGTGGGTTGACTGTGGCTGCATTTCCTAAGCTGCCTCTGACTTTTTTGAGTATAGTGTTAGCTACTCGTGACATTTCCAGTTAGATGAAGAAGGATCTTGGAACTGGGCTAATGTTTGGTTGTTTGCACAGATATCTTGGAATGATGTGAGACATGAGATGGTGGCAAGGAAAGGCCTGGCTCCTGAGGTGGCTGATAGAATTGGTGACTATATCCAATGTCATGGTAAGAACCAGCGTTTTCAGAGCTGTGTGATAGAACTGGAGTGAGGGGGATGTGTGTACAACTTCTACCTCTGAAACAGCTCCTTTCCAAAGACAAGCTAAGCGCCAGAGCCTGACCTGAATTTAATTTCACTTTTACTTAGTGTAATAACCACTTTATGTCTTCAGATGGCAAAGGCAGAGGAGGAGAGTCTGGTCATAAGAGATCAGGATTTTTTTTTTTTTTTTTTAAATAAGAAAATGAGGAGGATTAGCTGGAGCATATTAAGAATAAATTTGGGTAAAACACATCTGTGTGAGAGCACAGACCTTATTTCTCCCCATATGTCTCCCCAGGTGGGGTGTCCTTGGTAGAGGAAATGTTCCAGGATTCTATACTATCCCAGAACAAGCAGGCCATAGAGGGCTTGGGGGACTTGAAGCTGCTATTTGAATACCTGACTTTATTTGGAATTGCTGAGAAGGTAAGCTGAGTTGGGAGTGGACTTCCTGCTGAACTTTGGGATTCTCAGCGTCCTGAGTCTTTTTTTGGACTTACTATAGTCTTGTTCCCACAGATCTCTTTTGACCTAAGCCTAGCTCGGGGACTGGACTACTATACTGGAGTGATCTATGAAGCAGTGCTACTACAGACCCCAGCTCAGGCTGAGGAGTCCCTCAATGTGGGCAGTGTGGCTGCTGGTGGACGCTATGATGGGTTGGTGGGCATGTTTGACCCCAAGGGCCACAAGGTGCCCTGTGTGGGGTTCAGTATTGGGGTGGAGCGAATCTTCGCCATTGTGGAACAGAGGATGAAGGTAGGTCCTAGGTAGGGGTGGATTGGGCCTAGAGACTAAAAACTCATGTTTGTGGATATACAGTTGGACTGTTTTTCTGATGATTCTTTTTGTCTTTTTTTTTTTTTTTTGATGCACAGGAAGTTTTTTTTATTAGTTTTACTTTCTTTTCTCTCTTTAATCAGACTTCTGGTCAGAAGATACGGACCACAGAGACCCAAGTGTTTGTGGCCACACCACAGAAGAACTTTCTTCATGAACGGTTGAAGCTAATTTCAGAGCTTTGGGATGCTGGGATCAAGGTATTGTAGAACCGATATCCAAGTCATCTAGGTATGTGTAGCCATTTCAGGTGGCCATTTCTACCTAAAGTCTAAGGTGGAACTCAAGACCTTTCTAGTCTTCACTAAAGTGTCTTCTAGTAGGAGGGCTAGCTACTTATTTCTTTGGAAATGCTTGAGGAGTGTGGTTACTTCTAAGCCCCTTATTCTGACTTCACCCTTTTCAGGCAGAGCTGCTGTATAAGAACAATCCTAAACTACTAACTCAGCTGCACTACTGTGAGCACATGGGCATTCCACTGGCGGTCATTATTGGTGAGCAAGAATTGAAGGAAGGGGTAATCAAGCTTCGTTCAGTGGCCAGCAGGGAGGAGGTGAGTGGGGGAAATAGAAGGAATCAAGTATTTTACCTTTCTTAGATTCTTTAAGAAATTTGTGTCTTACGGCTGAGGAAATATCTCCAGGGTTAATAGTGTTAAAGATGAATGAAGACCCACGCAGGCAATCCTTTAACCAGTGAGTATTAGCAAAGTGGGCAGAAGGACAGATGAAATCTTAATGGGTATTTTGAGACCAGTCCAACAAAATAGGCGTAGATCAGGTGTTTGAAAACCCCTCTCCACCGCCCCCCCCTTTTTAAAAGATTTTATTTTTTATGTAATCTCTCCACCCTGCTTGGGGCTCGAACTCACAATGCCTAGGTCAAGGGTCACATGCTGTACCACCTGAGCCAGGCAAGTGCCCCAGATGTTTGAATCTCTTTAGTGTTGAAGGCATACCTTCTTGAAGCCCACACTTCTTCCTACTGGTTTTATAAGTAGTGGGAGCAGATGCAGGGTAAAATGAATCTGGAAAAGCAGTGACTAAGAAGCTAGTATCATGGGGCGCCTGGGTGGCACAACGGTTGAGCGTCTGCCTTTGGCTCAGGGCATGATCCCGGCGTTGTGGGATCGAGCCCCACGTCAGGCTCCTCCCCTATGGGCCTGCTTCTTCCTCTCCCACTCCCCCTGCTTGTGTTCCCTCTCTCGCTGGCTGTCTCTATCTCTGTCAAATAAATAAATAAAATCTTTAAAAAAAAAAAAAAGAAGCTAGTATCACTCTTTATAGTTTGCCACATGAGGGTTCTCTTGTGTTACAGGTGGCCATTAAACGGGAAAATCTTGTGGCGGAAATTCAGAAGAGACTGTCTGAGTCTTGATTGTTGCCTGCTTGCCATCTGCTGCTCTTTCTAGAAGATGTTTCTTTTAGGACGAAGTTCCTGATGGACTTCACAACTGCTGGCCAGGATGGGTGACATGTTCCTCTGCCTCCTCCATCCTTTCTGGGTACAGAACTGTAGGAGGCCCTGAGGACTCCTGGGCTAGTGTGAGCAGCCGTTCTGCATGGGTGCAGATGGCTGGTATGTGAAAGAGACGTGCTCTAACTGCAGAGACAGATGGCAGATTTGAAGTGCCATTGAATGCTGCCAAGAGGTGCTGAGATGGTTGCTTTGAGCTCAAGGCTCTAGGAAAGTTGCTTCAGGCTGAGACCATTGAGATCAGAAGTCAGATACTTGACCTTCCACTACGGCTTCTGAATCAGATTCTTGGAAATTTGTCCACAACCTGCCCTTGGCTTGTCCAGGGAGTTTTGGGAGACAGCAGGGGAGGGGCAAATGGCTGCTTTCTCCTTTGTGAGGACAAAGATGCTATCCTAAGGGCATAGCAGTGCTCATTTTGATGTGCTATCTCTCTAGTCCATCTACTCTTAATTGAGTGAGGCTGTCTGTTTAGTAATCTGAATGTTGAATGTAATAGGTGACTGACAAAATGGTCTAATCTTTTGAGATTTTGGAGACCATTTCCTGTGCCAGAATTACTGCTCGACTGTATTCCGTGTTCTCCCATGGAAGTGGCTGTTCTAGAAGTGATTGGATAATATATTAAATAAAATATTAAATGTAGTAGTTTGGGTGATTTGTTATCAGGAGATTGGTTTGCATAGGCCGTAGAAAACGCTAGAGTGTACACTGGAGAATTCTGAGAGCTAGGAGAAACCTCCCGGGGTGATGCTTCTGTATTCAGTGAAGGGAGCAGTCACAGTTCCCCAGTGCTCCCCACTGGCCCCCCCCCCAACTTGGAGATACAGTCATGTCGAAGTCAGCATATAGTGAGCCATCTGCCATAGTTCTTCACTCTACCGCGTTGCTGATGACTGGCCTTTCCAAGTCCAATCAGGTTGATTAAATTGTGCTCTATAGATTGAATGACTATGAAGTTCCTCACTGAAGGAAAGATGAGTTGAGCGAAGGGTGATAGTATTGCTTCCAAATAAAGAGACAATGTGCAAAAACCGATTTCTATATATGCGCTGGGAAGGCTGCAACTTAAAAACACTGGTGTTGGGGCCATATTTTTAGTGCATACAGGTAAATGGGGCAGCTAGAGGCTCCCCATAACCCATTCAGCCTCAAAGAAAATTTAGAAACTCTTGGCAAACGCACGCAAAATTGATTAGACTAGATCAGAGGGCACTGATTTGAACCGTTTCCTTGTTTGTAAAATAGACAAGTTGAAGCAGATCAGCACTTCGATGCTTGTTTAGAAAGCCAAGGCAAAAAACATTTGTAGGCGCCCTTACTTCCGTGTTGCTTCATACTCTCTGTGCGCATGCGCCATTTCCTCGGGGCAGAGGAGGAGCCGACAAGCCAGTTTTAGAAGCCCTCCAGTCCTGAGCTCGTTTAGAACGCGAGACTCTCAGCTTATTGGAGGGTAAGCTTGCTTTACGGCTCAGGGCCGCTTTTTACGTCATTTTCCGGCTTCCCATTCACTTCGCAGTGAAGATGGCGTCGGGCAGCGGGGTAGGTGTTGTGTGAGGAGGCTTTGGTCGGGGGGCAGGGGGTGGCTTCTCAGCGCGGAATATCCTGCACCCGACTGGCTTCTCAACACCTCCTCGCGGTCCAGTGGCCCGGGTTCAAGAGCTTCCCCGTGGAGTGCGGGCGCAGGGTCTATGGAATCGCGGAGGACTCTCGGGTTGGGGTCCTGAGGCCACCTCAGCCTCCTGGTGCAGTCCGGAGAGTCTTCGCTCTTTACAGGTCCGGGGGTCGCCTTGCCAGCGTGGACGCGGTCCCTTCCGTTCCTCTAGGGGTCGGATATGATTAGCGACGAATCTTGAGCGCTTTTCTCCTTACAGACAAAAAACTTGGACTTTCGCCGAAAGTGGGACAAAGATGAATATGAGAAGCTCGCCGAGAAGAGGCTCACGGAAGAGAGAGAAAAGAAGGATGGTGGGTGCTTGCTCCATCAAGGGCTACGGATATTGTAGAGGCGAAGTCACAACAGGAGAGCGGGTTGGGTAGTTGAAATGAGATGTCCTCGTACCCTGTGTAACCCCTGGCAGTGTTGCCTCCCTGGTTCTCGATTTCTTAATGTATAAAGTGAGAGCGAGGAAATGGAGTGAAGCGGTTTTGAGGTGTTTTCCAGCTCTGTTTCCTCTGCTTTCTTGCCCTCCTTTTGCTTAGCTCATTTCCTATTTGCCTCAAGTACAGAAAAGAGAGTAGAATCCTTAGTACAGAAGTGGAGTATTTTGTTGCTGTGCGTTACTGCTACTGAAGATACTCTTTTCCTTGAAGTCACTTAAGGAGAAGAAGAACATGACTGGCCCAATGAAGACCTTCCCCTATAGTCTGGGAAGAGCACGGGTACTCACCAAGAAATGTGTGATTGTATTCAACTGGTGATTAGTAGTACTGTTCTGTGCTTTGTACAGTGTCAGGGAGTTGGTTCTCCTTTCCTAAATAGAGAGTCCCCTATACAAAAAGAAATTTTGTTTTTTCATCTGTTTTCATTTTTTTTTTAAAGATTTTTATTTATTTATTCGACAGAGATAGAGACAGCCAGCGAGAGAGGGAACACAAGCAGGGGGAGTGGGAGAGGAAGAAGCAGGCCTCTAGCAGAGGAGCCTGATGTGGGGCTCGATCCCATAACGCCGGGATCACGCCCTGAGCTGAAGGCAGACGCTCAACCGTTGTGCCACCCAGGCGCCCCTTCATCTGTTTTCAAACATATGCATTCTTCTTTCACTTTACTGTCACACCACCTTGTATACGATCCTTTTAGTTTTGATGTAATTTGTACAGTAGTGCCAAGTATGTAACAGGCATTTCCTGAATGTTGGTCCCCTTTTAAAAATTTTCCCAGCCCTCTGAAGATTCCTTTTGTGTTATGCTTGGGGTGCCTGTCTGAAAGTATTACTGAATATTCTTGATTTTATTTTAATATTTTTTATCTTTTTTTTTTTTAAGATTTTATTTATTAATTTGAGAGAGAGAATTAGCAGGGTGGGGGCAGAGGGAGAAGCAGACTTCCCGCTGAGCAGGGAGCCTGTTGTGGAACTTGATCCTAGGACCCTGGGATCATGACCTGAGCGGAAGGCGGATGCTTAACCGACTGAGCCACCCAGCACCCCTCCTTGCTTTTCTTTTAAAAGTTTGCTTTTTGTGAAAATTAAGAACTCCCTTCAATTCAGTTAATCAATAAATAAAAAACTTTGCTTTTAGATTTGTTGGTTTTAAAGTGATAAAAGTCTCTAGAGAGTTTAGGGATTGCTTATCATTTTTCCTATGTTGAAATTCTCCCTAGCTGCTTCTAGAAGTAGTCATTGTGTCCCTTGGTTCAGGCTCAAGAAAGAAATGAGAGTAGACATCTGTATTTCCGGTTTCATGCATTTTTTTCCTTTCTGCTTAAGGAACTGTAATATTAAAGGGACTTCTTTCTCTATTATATTTTAGGAAAACCAGTGCAGCCAGTCAAACGGGAGCTTCTCCGGCATAGAGACTATAAGGTGGACCTGGAATCCAAGCTTGGGAAGACAATTGTCATTACCAAGACCACGCCACAATCTGAGATGGGAGGGTGAGTGACTTTTCGTCTTTCTCAGGAGCCAGGAATAGGTCAAATAAACTGTCTTTGTTGGTTTTAGCAAATGTTGAGGAGGTTCTCTGGCCCCAGGAGAACAGCCATGTTACCCTATAATTCTACCTTTAGATTTGTCCCCCCACCCCTCCCCAAGGCCTCAACTAAACATTATAGTGTCTCTAGGAGGGACCACTCTGTAGGCCTCTTCATATTAGCACTGTAACTACCTCTTAATATCTTAAGAGGACGAAATGAAGGAAAGGACTATGGAGAACATTTCTAGGGGAGAGATTAGGTGGAGCTAGAATGGAGCCTGGGAGCTGTTGATGGTGAATAAAGGGAGTTGAGGTTCCAGATTCCCTGCAAAGTACATTGTAGTTGTTATGGATTGCTTGATCGTAAGCCTTCCTCCTAGACTAAGACCCATAACCCATGGGAAGAAGTGTCCTGCAAGAACTGTAGTCTTTTGCCCACCACTACTTCTCTGTTCATTTAGGTTTTCTAGTAGGAGGGCAAAACAGCAGTGAGTGACATGTCTCTGGGTTGCTTAGAAAACCCACTAACATAATTTCTCTCTGTGTTAGTTATCTGTTGCTGTGTAAATTAACAAATTCACCCAAAATTTAGCAGCATAAAACAGCAGATAGCTTACAATTTCTATGGGTAAGTAATCTGGACAAGACTTACCTCTGTAGTTCTGGCTTAGGGTTTCATAAAGCTTCACTGAAGGTGTCTGCTGGGTCTGCGTTCATCTGAGGTGTAAGTGGGTGTGATTGATTTGATTGAAAGCTCTTTCATGTGACAGTTCTTTGGAGGCCTCAGTTCTTTGCCTCATGGGCCTCTCCATAGTGATGCTCACAATAAAGCAAGTGACATCCCCAGAGTAAGATATAGACAAAGACTGAAGCCACTTTTTTTTTTTTATAACCTAATCTTGAAAGTGCTATAGCATCACTTTTGAACTTTTCTTTTAAGATTTTATTTATTTCTTTGAGAGAGAGCACGAGCAGGAAGAGGGGCAGAGGAAGAAGCAGACTCCCTGTTGAGCAGGGAGCCTGATGCAGGGCTATCGTCCCAGGACCCTGAGATCATGACCTGAGCTGAAGGCAGATGCTTAACTGACTGAGCCATCAGGCATCCTGAAATATTCTTTTGGTCACAGACCAACCTTGCTACAAATTGGGAGGGGACTGCCCAAGGTACTAATACCAGGAATTTGGGGATCGCTTTGGGGCCATCTTGGAGGTTGGCTACTGTACTCTTCCAAGAGGTAATGCTTTATGAAAATGAGAAGTGCCTTCTTTGTAAAAAGAAAATTTACCTAAAAATATGAGTTTGTTGGTTGAAAACATTAAGATCCTTACAGCTAGATTTGACACAAGTGCTGTTTCTTCTGTTTGCTAGGTATTACTGCAATGTCTGTGACTGTGTGGTGAAAGACTCTATCAACTTCCTGGATCACATTAACGGAAAGAAACGTAAGGCTTGGAGGTAGTTTGTGACTAGGGCTGGGACTGGGTTTTGAAGGTGGAGTAGGGGAAAGGGTGGTTTCAGTTGGATCTTTTTTTAATGCCTGAGAATTTCTCCAGTGGCTTCAGTACGGGGTGTGCTTTACTTCATTATCTAGTGTTTCTGGAGGCCCTGAGATGAGACACTATTCTAGGCTCTCAACAAGCCCAGACCGTGGTCTTCTCCAAGGCCTAGCTGTCCCAGTTGGTGTGCATTTGCTCAGTAAGGGCAGTTGAAACCGCTTGCATCTTGCTATCTGTAGCTGCTGCTTCTGGGAACAAGTAAAGCCAAGGGAGGTTTTTTTTTTCCAGTCATAATTATTTTTGCTGTGTATTTTATGAGAAGATTTTTTTTAATATCAAAAACTTTCTGAGGGTCTGAGGATATTGTAATGCCATTACCTTTTTCACTGTTGATCCCACCCAGATCAGCGAAATCTGGGCATGTCTATGCGTGTGGAACGTTCCACCTTGGATCAGGTGAAGAAACGTTTTGAAGTCAACAAGAAGAAGATGGAAGAGAAACAGAAAGATTATGATTTTGAAGAAAGAATGAAAGAGCTCAGAGAAGAGGTAAGGCTCTGCTATCCTTCCATCTTTTGTCCCCCAGCTTTGAATTTTATGTTACAAATCAGGAGGAGGCTCTCTTCTTCATTCCACTCCCACCCCCAGAGGATAGTTGTATCCTGAATTTCACTATATTGGGGGAAACATTTGTTTTCTTTGTTTGGGACTGTTGTGATCTTAAGGATATGGCTGTGAACCTGTCCTTTTTTTCCTGGACTGTCTGGGCCTACTTTTTTTTTTTTGGCTGCAGGAGGGATTAAATACACCTAGTCCCCATGAGGCACATGGAACCAGGCTGACTGGGTCAGAATTCTGTTTCCTTCACTTACTGGCTATGACTTTTGGACAAGTTATATAATCTCTCCATGCCTCAGTTTTCCCATTAGAGATTTTAGTTTATAATCTCCATAAAGCGTTTAGATCAGTTACTGGCATGTACTGTGTGCCCCAGGGTGAGAGTTGTTATATGTGGTTTTGCTTCCGTAACCTTTTTAAGAACTAGAGATGAACTGGAATGTAGGACTGAGAAGTGCTCTTCACAGGCTAAAACTGCTGTTTGTTGTTTCTTAAAATCTTTACTGTGGCTTTTCCTCTGCTCTTGAAATTTTACTTGTCTTTAACTATTTTCTCCTAAAGATAGAAAGGAATCTTGACACTCACTTGTCTCTTTCAACGTTTGGCTCAGGAGTCTGAACTGATTCTGAGTGATTTCCCCCCTAGGAGGAAAAGGCCAAAGCCTACAAGAAAGAGAAACAGAAGGAGAAGAAAAGGAGGGCTGAGGAGGACTTGACCTTTGAGGAGGATGATGAGATGGCAGCTGTGATGGGCTTCTCTGGCTTTGGTTCCACCAAGAAGAGTTACTGAGGCTTTCTGTGCTTGGCTCTTTGCTAACTTTGTGTGTGGGGGGGTCATTTTTTGGGGGGTACTTGGGAAAGTCCTTGAGAGCCGCAATGGGGAGGGCTAGAGGGTGGGTGTCTGTGGTTTCCCTCTACTTTGGAAGAGAGCACAGGATGCGGAGGTAATGCTGTGGCATATTCCTTCAGCCTCAGTATATCACTGGAGTCACAGGACCTCTGCCTGAATTCCCAATAAAGAAAAATCTCTTCTGAGGCTGCTTTCCCAAAACTCCCCCTATATCTTTCCCTCTTCATCTCTCCAATCTCTTCTCTGAGCATCCTACATTTATCCTGTGTTTTCCCTTTGTTTTAATTTTGACTCTTGCTTAGCCTGCAGCAGAAGGGTTCTCTGGGTCCCCAGTGTCCAGTTGATGGCACATTTTTTACCAGCCCTCTTTTCCCCCCAACCCCCCTGTGGTTCTCTACCACCTGTGCATGCATGTGTATTTCTGCCTGGGTCAGTGGTATGTGCGGGCGTGTGTGCATGAATTTGTCACATAGAGGGAGCCTGAGCTAGAACCTCAGAGCTTTGCTGCCTTGGGGCCTGATGTTCTTGGCTCCCTCAGTGCATGTAACAGGAAATTAAATGGGATGAGTGTTTGGTGTGGTTTTTGTCTGGTGAATTTTTTAACCTTTGTTTTTCATGTGTAGACTATTCAGCTTTTCCTGTTTGTTTCATTTCATTGAGGATTACTCTTTTTTTTTTCTTCCTTGTGAGCAGGCTCTTGGAAGAACCTGTTTGATGCAAAAAAGAAAAAGGAAAAAAAAAACTTCATATGGGAGCCCTTGGGTCTCAGAGACTGTTCAACATGTATAATAAATGGCATTGACTGGGCCTATTCACATTTGGTGGGAACATTCCATATTCTTCCCTGTGTATTGTTTTTTTTCCTTCCTACACTGAGTATTTACATACAGAGCTGCTTCTTTCTTCTCCCTTCATTTGAGCCCTGTCACTTTTTTTTTTCTAGGTTCCTTCAGCACGAGTTGTATTTTCCTCTGATGGGATGTGTGTCCGGAGGAGTCTGAACACAACTTTTCCTATAATTTTAGCCGCCTTTGGTCTGTTTTTGGAACAGAATTTAGGGTTGGACTTAGTGTTTTCCTTACTATCTGCAGTTAGGCTAGGCAAGGGTTACTCGGTTTTGGCACTGTTGACATTTTGGGCTGGTTAATCCTTTGTAGTGGAGGTTCTCTTGTGCATTTCAGGATGTTTAGCAGTATCCCTAGCCTCTTCTCACCAGAGCCTGATAGCATGTCCTCCCCAAGTTTGACAAATAAGGATGTGTCCCAGGAGTTGGGGGTGAAATCCCTCCCCCAAGCCCCATTGAGAAGCATTGATAAGCTCCCTTCCCTACTTTGTTCTAACTTGAGAACTGGATGGCGCAGACTGCTTAACTAAAGAAAAAGCTTTGATATTCCCTGGATTAGGTGCTGTGCCAGATCCCAGAAATACAGAGGAAAAAAATCAGTCTGTTGAACAAACCCAGCAATAGTTACACACACTCCAACTGGGTGAATTCTATAATAACCTTTGGTGGTTCTGTATCCTGAAAAGTGGGCTTTATGTGGGTTAACCAGGCTGCCACCATATGGCTTATTTACATTCTCTGCCTCATTTAGCCCGTTGTAGCATCTGAACCACCTTTGGGTCCCTTAAAGTACTATACTCTTTCTTTTGGGCTTTTGTACATAACTCCCTTGCTGCCAGGCATAACTTTTGCCTAATTTATTTCTGATGCTCAGTCTTGCCATTGGGATTACTGTGAATGTGTCTACTGGCTCAGAGCATTTCACATACAGTATTTGTTGGCCAGTTGCAGGCAGATTAGTGGGTTCTTTCCTTGACAGGATTTTGTGCTCTACAGGTCCTTCAGGTGATGCTCTACTCTGGTAGACTGGGCCCTTTTCCTCCCCCTTTCAAAGTAGGCTGGAGAAAGTGTCAGCTGAGTTCCTTCCATTTTTTACTATTCTTCAAGAGTAGTAATTCAGCTTGTCTTCAAATGATTTCCCACTCTCTTTGGTACAGTGGAATCTTAACTTCGGTCACCTGTACTCTAAATTCAGACACCTGTCTCTAAATTCTCTTGCGACTGACAAGTAGTTTGGGTCTCTGAGGGGTTGGTCTAGGTCATGGGTGTGTGAAGGGACTCAAGGTGGTGACTTGGAAAGAGAGAAGAAGGAGATGGGATGGAAATTTAGGAGCCCAGAACAATCCCAGATAACTCTGAAATCTCTGGAAGAAACTTATTTGATATTTGTAGTCTTTCTAAAATCCATGGAAATTTTGCATTCTGGTTGAGGAATATGCCTGCAACTGGCCTACGTGTGTTCATTTATTCAGTGATTGCTGAGATGCTGAACGTGTTCTAGGCCCTGGTATTCTTTTCTGGGGTAAGGCATCAAGGTTCTAGCTGTCATGGAATTTACATTCTGGTGGAATTGCCTTTAAAGTACCTAGGGAACAAAAGATCTGATGGCTTCAGATGATTCTTTGGCTTCAGGCACCTCCGGGGACTCTTGCATCTCTCATAACCCCCTCCAAAAATTTAAGTGTGAAGATTCTTTAATCCAGCAATTCTACTCTTAAGTGTCTGTCCTAAAAACATACCTGTGTATGTGTACATATACTTACAAGGATGTTTACTGCAGCTTTGTTTTTATAACAGTGAAACATTTAAAATAAAACTGGTACATTTATTCTTGAATATAATGCAACCATTACTACATATGCGAATTAGATCTGTGTACTAACAAGAAAGATCACCAAGACATACTGTTAAGTAAAAAAAGCACAAAACCAATACCAGACAAACTGATTTCCACACCCACCTGACCTCCTTCATAAAACTATGTTGTACATACAGTTAAATATATAGATTGAGGAAAAAGGACTGGAAAGGCACACTGAGATTATAACTGGTTAATTGGAAGGAATTATGGGAAGAAAAAGGTTAGCTGTTAAACTGTACAAAAAAGGAATAGAATATCCATGTGGGGCTATTTATTTTTGGTGGTTTTTTAAAAATTATTTTTGGTGCCAAAACCCAGGAATGAATATACATGGGGGTTAGAATAATGTTTAAAATAGTAATAGAAGTAATACCATGTAACACCTATTATGACACCGGGGAGAGGAGCTGTGGGGTTTATCTGGTTTAGCTTCAAAGTACCAAGGTAAGGCCTGGAGTATAGTTTGCACCTTGTAAAGATTCCACTCTTCTTACTCAGGCACTGTGAAAATTGATTTGATCAGAGTGACTCCCTGTGGTTGTCTGACGAGTGTAGAAGCTGGAGGGGGTGTCCAGAGACTTGTGGACTAGGTGACTGCTGTGTGGTAATAGAGAATAAGCTTGGAAGGCAGCTGCTTGGGAGAGCTTGCTAGGGGTAAACGAGATGTGAGTCCTCACAGCAGTGTGTCCTTGGATGCTCACTCAGTGTCTGGATAGGGCAGTTTTTTGTTGTTGTTGTTTTTAAAGATTTTATTTATTTGACAGAGATAGAAACAGCCAGCGAGATAGGGAACACAAGCAGGGGGAGGGGAGAGGAAGAAGCAGGCTCACAGCGGAGGAGCCTGATGTGGGGCTCCATCCCACAACGCCGGGATCACGCCCTGAGCCGAAGGCAGACGCTCAACCGCTGTGCCACCCAGGCGCCCCTGGATAGGGCAGTTTTTTGGACGCTAGAATGTACAGGATCACTCCTGTTCTGGTTACTGTATCACACGTCTTTCTCACCAAGATAATATAATCTAGTAATTATAGAAAGAGGATGTGGCCAGGTTGGCCCTAGCTGAGCAGTTCCTTCAAGTAAAGCATCTTCTAACCACTGGAGTGGTTCAGGACCTTCTAGCCCTTTTGCCACTATGCTGGCTCTCTTCATTTTCCCAATAATCAGTCTTGGAGAGAGTGTTTAAGACTCCTCCCCTGTCCAGAGCACCAGAGCCACTGGGTTTCCAGTGCATGTTCAGCTCCCTTTACACCAGGAACCAGGTTTCTCGGAGAAATGGTTGATGGTAGGATTGGGGAAGGAAATAAAGAGCTTTCTGGCATCTTGTAGTGTCAGAAAGTAAGAAGAGCTAACAAACAAAACCCAAATAAATGAAAAACTCTTTTAAAATTACTTTTGGTGTTTAGTAATGTTTGTCGTTTTGTTCCAATGGTTACGGTTACACTTGTATCTTCTCTCAAATTTCTTTTCCTCATTCGGAATCTGTATTTTAATTTCTCAGCTATATTTTGACTCCCTCCTATTATATAACCACAATTTATTTTATTCTGTTTTCTCTCCTCCCGTTTTTTTAGTCATGTTGTTTTAAGAAGCAGAATTTGCATACTATTTCCCACTCTTATCACCACCTTTATTTTAAAGATCTACAACTTAATATATTTAATGCTCCCCATCATAAGGTTCTCTGATTTTCCCCCCAGTTAGTCTTTATTTGGATGAAATTCCTTTTTTGGTAAATTCCTTAAGAGAGTTTCCTGAATATATTCTTAAGTTCTTGCATATTTAAAGCTGATCTTTATAGCTTTGGTATTTGAAGGACAGGTGGATATATAATCTTGGTTCATAGCTCTTCTCCTTGAGTTTTTAAAAACTTCTTTGCTGGGGCGCCTGGGTGGCGCAGTCGTTAAGCGTCTGCCTTCAGCTCAGGGCGTGATCCCGGCATTCCGGGATCGAGTCCCACATCGGGCTCCTCTGCTGGGAGCCTGCTTCCCTCTCCCACTCCCCCTGCTGTGTTCCCTCTCTCGCTGGCTGTCTCTCTGTCACATAAATAAATAAAATCTTAAAAAAAAAAAACTTCTTTGCTGCCTTTCTTTGTATGTTGTAGTGGAAATGCCAACCTGATTCTTTAATTCCTAAATTATTTTGTCTTTGCCTGAGGCCTGGATGGTTGTTTTTTTTTTTTTTTTCAAATCTAACTGGATTTTCTAAGATAAGTCTCAGAGTTGACCATTCCATATCAATTTTCCCTAGGTTCATGGAAAGACCCTTTTGATGTGTAGATTCACATTTTATTTCCAGGAAGTTTTCTTGTATTATAATTTTGAATATTACATCTGTTCCATCATTTTGCTTTTTTTCTTTAGGGACTATATAGAATATATGTTGGATTTTTTTTTTCCTCTGTATCTAGCACTTTCTCATCCTTCTTATTGATTTATTTTTATTTCTTTTTTTTTTTTTTTTAAAGATTTTATTTATTTATTCGACAGAGATAGAGACAGCCAGCGAGAGGAGACAGCCAGCGAGAGAGGGAAGGAGAGGAAGAAGCAGGCTCATAGCGGAGGAGCCTGATGTGGGGCTCGATCCCAGAACGCCGGGATCACGCCCTTAGCCGAAGGCAGACGCTTAACCGCTGTGCCACCCAGGTGCCCCTATTTTTATTTCTTGACTTTTAATTCCTTTCCTTAATATCACTTATTATATTTTAAGTAAAGTCTGTTTCCCTTGGACATCTTATAAATTAGTCTTTATTTCCCCCCGAGATGATTTGTCTTTTTCTTTAGTTTTTCCTGATTTTGAATAACTCTTGTCTTATATCTTTTCTTTTTTCTCCACTTTTGTTCTGCCTTTTTTTGATTCACAATGTTTTTTCATAACACAAAATGACTTTTTAAGGTTATTCAGTTGGGGTTGGAATGTTGTGTTTGTTTCATAGGTTTTTAAATGTATGTATTTATTCTCCTTTTTGACTTTTATAACATAAAACCTGCCATTTTTTATTCATTTTGAAATGCCTTTATTTTCCAGTTTCAGCAATTGCAAGTGAGGCAGGCAGTGTTTCTTACTTCAAGAAAGTGCTCTTCTGTTGGCAGTATGAAGTGAAATAGAAGGCACTTTCTTGCGGGTGGAGCCCAGGCTAGCATTCTATGGGAACCTGAAGGCCACCTCATTTTTTTCCTGGAAAACATTTTTAATTGTGGTGAAATACACAGATCATAAAATTTACCGTATTAGCCATTTTTATGAGCACGGTCAGTGGTATTTACATTCCCATTGTTATGCAACCATCACAACCACCCATCTCCAGAACTTCTTTCATCTTGTAAAATGGAAAGTCTGTATCCATTAAACCCTCCAATGCGCACTCCCAGCCTCTGAAAGCCATCATCGTTATTGGTACATCAATCATCAATAAATTTGACTACGTTTCTTATAGAAGCGGAATCACAGTATTTGTCTTTTTGTGATTGGCTTTTTTTTTGGTGACTGGCTTATTTATTTTACTTTGCGTAATGTGCTCAAGGTTCATGTGTGCTGTAGCACGTGATAGGACTTCCTTAATTTTTAAGGATGATTATATAAACACCACATTTTGTTTATCTATTTATTCACCGATGGACACTTGTGTTGCTTCCACCCCTTGGCTATGGCGAATTCTGTTATGAAGATGGCTGCATAAATACCTCATCAAGATCCTGCTTTAACCGCACTTGCCCTGTAGTGTAGAGGTTAAGGGTCTGGGCTCTAGAAGCAGAGTACAGGGATTCAAGCCCTGGTTCTAGAACCTCCACACTCTATAACCTTAGCCAAATAACCCTACCTCTGTTACAGTGCTTTCTGATTTCTTTTCTTTTTTTTTTTTTTTTATTTGACAGAGATAGAGACAGCCAGTGAGAGAGGGAACACAAGCAGGGGGAGTGGGAGAGGAAGAAGCAGGCTCACAGCAGAGGAGCCTGATGTGGGGCTCGATCCCATAACGCCGGGATCACGCCCTGAGCCGAAGGCAGACGCTTAACCGCTGTGCCACCCAGGCGCCCCGCTTTCTGATTTCTAAAACTGACACTCATAGCACCTACTAGTTCTTGTGAAAATTCATTGGGTCGGGATGCCTGGCTGCTCAGTTGACAGAGCATATGACTCTTGATCTCGGGGTTGTGAGTTTGAGCCCTATGTTGGGTGTATAGATTAGTTTAAGTCTTTTTAAAAAATTCATGATTTAATACCAGTAATATGCTTGGAACAATAACTGGCTCATAATTAGTGAATTATTATTACTGGTACATCAAATAACTTAGGCAAGAGAGTCATTTTACCATCAGCACATCACTAAGTCACTAAAAGTCACTGACATCAATCCAGAATCAAGTACAACTACTAGGTAATAAAGAGGGCAAGATCCTGCTTTCAATTCTTTTGGATATATACTCAGAACTGGGAGTGCTGGATCACATAGTCATTCCATTTTTAGTTTTTTGAGGAACCTTCATACTGTTTTCCATAGCAGAGCACTATTTTACGTTCCTACCAACAGTGCAGAAGAATTCGTTTCTCCATATCCTTGCCAACCCTTGTTGTTTTGTTGGTTTTTTGTTTATATGGTAGTCATTTTAATGGGAATGACGTGATTCTTCTTTATTCTTGCATGTTTATTTTTCTGTTATTATTGTCTGCATCCATAAAATGTTGGCATTTTATTGGGATCATATTAACTTATCTATTAATTTGGAGACAGCTGACATCTTTATTATATTGAGTCAAAGGGAAGTTTTCCACTTGTTCAAGTCCAAGTTTGTGCTTTTTAAAGTGCATTACATTTTTCCATACAATGAGATTTTGTACATTTAACAAGTTTGCTTTTAAGAATTTATCTTGTTTTGTAGAAGATAGGATCTTCTATTCCTTAACACTAATTTGTTATTTTTTTATTTTATTTTTTTAAAAAGATTTTATTTATTTATTTGACAGAGACAGTCAGTGAGAGAGGGAACACAAGCAGGGGGAGTGGGAGAGGAAGAAGCAGGCTCATAGCAGAGGAGCCTGATGTGGGGCTCGATCCCAGAATGCCGGGATCACGCCCTGAGCCAAAGGCAGACGCTTAACGACTGTGCCACCCAGGTGCCCCAACACTAACTTGTTATTATTCATATATTGAAGATTGCTGATTTTTGTGTGTAAAATTCATGTGCTGACACCTTACTGAATTGTTTTATACTTCTTTTCCAATTTATATACCTCTGTTTGTTTTCCTTTCTCTGACGGCATTGGATAATTCCTCCAATGTAATGTGAAAAAGTAGTAAAAATAGAAAGCATCCTTGCCTTGTTCCTGACCTTTATTAGAATTCTTCCATTGTTTCCCCATGAAGTAAGATGTGTCTCTAACATGATTATGTATGTGTGTATATATAAAATCCTAAGATGATAAAATATAATTTAATGTACACAACATGGTCAGGTTTGAGATATAGCCACCAATTCCCATTTTAATTATTTTTAAAAATCTGGAATGTGTTTTGAATGTTATTGAAGGGTCTTTTAGCATATAGGGAAAGAGTTATGACTTTTCTTCTTAGATCTACTGATTTGGTAAATTATACTGTTGTAATTCCTAATATTTCATTCTGCATATCTGGGAAAAATTCCACTTAGTTGTGGTGTTATTTATATAATTTGTTGGATTGTGTTTGTTTATATATATATATTTTATATATATATATTAATTTTTTTGCCTCAATAAAACAGTGGTAGGTTTAGAGAACAATTCCACAGAAAGTAGAGAGGACCTATATGCCGTCTCTCTCCCTTTCCACCTTTCTATTATTAACAACTTGCATTAGTGTGGTAGATTTGTTATAATTAATGAACTAATATTGATACATTAATATTAACTAAAGTCCATAGTTTACTTTAGTGTTTACTATTTGTGTTTTATACCTCTGTGGCTTTTGACAAATGCATAATTTCATCTTTGCACCATTAGAGAGAGTATCATATAGAATAGTTTTACTGCCCTGAAAAATGCTGTGTGCTCCACCTATTAAAATCCCACTTCCCTCATCAAACTTCTGGTAACCACTGATCTTTTCACTTTCTACATTGTGTTGCCTTTTCCAGAGTGATATATAATTGGAATCTTAGTGTATGTATACAGCCTTTTCACCTGGCTTCTTTGACTAAGCAATATACATTTAAGATTCCTCCATATTTTTTCATGGCTTGATAGCCCAGTTTTTTAGTCACTCAAAAATATAGGCATACTTTTTCTTTCTTTCTTTCTTTCTTTCTTTCTTTCTTTCTTTCTTTCTTTCTTTCCTCTTTTCTTTTCTTTTCTTTTCTTTCTTTCTATTTTATTTATTTATTTGACACAGAGATAGAGCCAGAGAGCACAAGCCAGGGGTGGGGGTACGATGGCAGAGGGAGAAGCAGGCTCCTCGCTGAGCAGGGAGCCCCATGTGGGGCTAGATCCCAGGCCCTTGGGATCATGACCTGAGCTGAAGGCAGATGCTTAACTGACTGAGCCACTCAGGTGCCCCCAGGCATACTTTGTTTTATTGTACTTTGCTCTACTGCACTTCACAGATAATGGTTTTGTTTTGTTTTTTTTTCTAACAAATTGAAGGATTGTGGCAACCATGTGTTGAGCAAGTCTACTGGCACCATTTACCCAACAACATTTGCTCCATTTGTTTCTGTGTCATATTTTGGTAATTCTCACAATATTTCAAAATTTCATTATTATATTCATTATGGTGATCTGTGATCTTTGATGTTACTATTTTAATTGTTTGGGGACACCATGAATTGTGCCAGTATTAGACATTAAACCAGTAGTGCTTGGGTGGCTCAGTTGGTTAAGTGTCCAACTCTTGATCTCAGCTCAGGTCTTGATCTCAGGGTCATGAGTTCAAGCCCCACATTGGGCTCCATGCTGGGCATGGGACCTACTTAAAGAAAGGGGAAATATATATATTGTATTTATATTTATAAGACAGCAAACTTTATCAGTAAATGTTTGATTCTTGACTACTGCACTGACTGCCTGTTCCCCCATTTCACTCCCTGTCCTTGGGGCTCCCTATTACCTGAGACACAACAATATTGAAATTAGTAATAACCCTACAATGGCCTCTAAGTGCTAAAGTAACAAAAGACATAAAGCTAGAAATGACTAAGCTTAGCTAGGAAGGCATGTTGATAATCAAGATAGGTCGAAAGCTAGACCTCTTGCACCAAATAACCAAGTTGTGTGTGAATGGAAAGGAAGATTTCTTTTTTTTTTTAAAGATTTTATTTATTTATTCGAGAGAGATAGAGACAGCCAGCGAGAGAGGGAACACAAGCAGGGGGAGTGGGAGAGGAAGAAGCAGGCTCACAGCAGAGGAGCCTGATGTGGGGCTCGATCCCAGAACGCCGGGATCACGCCCTGAGCCGAAGGCAGACACTTAACCGCTGTGCCACCCAGGCGCCCCAGAAAGGAAGATTTCTTGAAAGAAATTGAAAGTTCTATTCCAGGCTGGTCCAAGGGTCGTGAGTTTTCTCAGTTGACTGTTCACAATCAGTTACAGAAAGTTCTATTCCAGGGAACACATGAATGATAAACTGAAACAGCCTTGTTGATACGGAGAAAGTTTTAGTAGTCTAGATAGAAGATCAAACCAGCTACAACATTCCCTTAAGACAGAACCTAACCCACAGGAAGGCCCTAACTTTCTCCAATTCTTTGAAGGCTGAAAGAGGTGAGGAAGCTGCAGAAGAAAACTTTGAACCTAGCAGAGGTTGGTTCATGAGGTTTAAGGAAAAAAAGCCATCTCCATGACACAAAGGTGCAAGTAGACATGAATAGATGTTTTTCCACAGGAGACATACAGATGGCCAACATCACTCATCATCAGGGAAATACAAATCAAAACTACAATGAGGGGGCGCCTGGGTGGCACAGCGGTTGGGCATCTGCCTTTGGCTCAGGGCGTGATCCCCGCGTTATGGGATCGAGCCCCACATCAGGCTCCTCCGCTATGAGCCTGCTTCTTCCTCTCCCACTCCCCCTGCTTGTGTTCCCTCTCTCGCTGGCTGTCTCTATCTCTGTCGAATAAATAAATAAAATCTTTAAAAAAAAAAAAACTACAATGAGATATCACCTCACACCTGTCAGAATGGCTAAAATCAACAACACAAGAAACAACAGGTGTTGGCAAGGGTGGAGAAAGGGGAACACTCTTTCACTGCTGGTGGGAATGCAGACTGGTGCATCCACTCTGGAAAACAGTATGGAGGTTCCTCAAAAATTTTTTAAAAAATAGACTTACTTGAGATGATGGGTGGCTCAGTCGATTAAACCTATGACTCTTGATTTTTGGCTCAGGTCATGATCTCAGGGTCTCAAGATTGAGCCCCACATCAGTCTCCACCCTTGGTGTGGAGCCTGCTTAGGATTTTCTCTCTTTCTCTCTCCCTCTGCCCCTCCCCCTCTATCTCTTGGGGCACCATATATATATATGTGTGTGTGTGTGGGGTATATATATATATATATATATATATATATATATGGCACCTGGGTGGCTCAGTCAGTAAGGAACTGATTCTAGGTTTCAGCTCAGTTCATGATCTCAGGATCATGAGATTGAGCCCTGTGCTGGGCTCCACACTCAGTAGGGAGTCTGCTTCATTCTCTCTCTCTCTCTCTCTCTCTCCCTCTGCCCCTCCCCCTGCTTGTGTGCTCTCTCAAATAAATAAATCTTAAAAAAAAAGATAAGGGGAGCCTGGGTGGCACAGCTGTTAAGCGTCTGCCTTCAGCTCAGGGCGTGATCCCTGCGTTATGGGATCGAGCCCCACATCAGGCTCCTCCGCTATGAGCCTGCTTCTTCCTCTCCTGCTCCCCCTGCTTGTGTTCCCTCTCTCGCTGGCTGTCTCTATCTCTGTCAAATAAATAAATAAAATCGTAAAAAAAAAAGATAAGAAAAGAAATAACGTATGATCCAGCAATTGGATCTACTAGGTATTTATCTAAAGAATACAAAAATGCTAATTCAAAGGAACATGCACCCCAATGTTTATAGCAGCATTATCTGTAATAGTCAAACTATGGAAGCAGCCCACGTGTCCATCGACTGATGAATGGATAAGGAAGATGTGGTATATATACACAATGGAATATTACTCAGCTGTAAAAAAAAAAGAATGAAATCTTGCCGTCTGTGATGACATAGATGGAGCTAGAGAGTTATGGTAAGCTAAATAAGCCAGAGAAAGACAAATGCCACATGATTTCAGTCGTATGTGGAATCTAAGAAACAAAACAAGCAAAGGGAAAAAGGCAAATCAAGAAACAGACTCTTAACTAGAGAGAACAGACGGATGGCTACCAGAGGAGAGGTGGGTGAGGGGATGGGTTAAATAGGTGATGGGTATTAAGGAGTGCACTTATGATGAGCATTCAGTGTTGTAAGGAAGTGTTGAATCACTATATTCTACACCTTAAACTCACACTGAAAGTTAACTAACTGGAATTTAAGTAAAAACTTAAAAAACAGTGCAAGTTGAAGATCTTGCTAACGTAATTCATGAAGGTGATACACCAAAGAACATATTTTCAATGTAGACAAAATAGCTTTCTGTTGGAAAAAGATGCCACTTTCATAGCTAAAGAGAAGTCAGTGCCTGGCTTCAAAGCACAGGTTTACTCTCTCAACAGGCGTTAATGCAGCTGGTGACTTTATTTTTTTTCTTTTTAAAACATTTATTTAAATCCAGTTAGCCAACATATAGTACATCACTAGTTTTTTTATTTAAATTGAAGCCAATGCTCATTTACAATTCGAAAAAACTGAGGGCCTTTAAGAATGATTGCAAATCTACTCGGCCTGTGCTCTGTAAATGGAACAATAAAGCCTGGATGACAGCACATCTGGTTACAACATGGTTTACTGAATATTTTAGTCCACCGTTGAGATGTATTCCTCAGGAAAAAAGATCCTTTCAAAATACTACTGCTCATTGACAATGCACCTGGTCACCCAAGAACTCTTATGGAGAGGTACAGTGAAATTTATGTTGTTCACATGCCTGCTGACACAACATTTCATTCTGTAGCCCATGGATCAAGGAGTCATTTTGACTTTCAAGTCTTGTAATTGAAGAAATACATTTTGTAAGGTTACGGCTGCCACAGATGATTCCGTGGATAGATCTGGGCAAAGTAAATTGAAAACCCTCTAGAAAGGATTCATTCTAGACGCCATTAAGAACATTTGGATTCATGAGAAGAGGTCAAACATTTGGATTCATGAGAAGAGGTCAAACTATCAACAGTAATAGAGGTTTTGAAGAAGCTGATTACAACATTCATGGCTGATTTTGATCCACTTCAGTGGATGAAATAACTGCAAATGTGATGGCAATAGCAAGAGAATTAGAATGAGAAGTAGAACCTGAAGGTGTGACTGAATTGGCACAATCTCATGATAAAAGTCCTCATGAGGAATTGCTTCTTATGGATGAGCAAAAAAAGTGGTTTCTTAAGATGGAATTTACTCCCAGTGAAAATGCTGTGAAAATTGTTGAAATGACAAAGGATTTAGAATGTTACATAAACTTAGTTGATAGAGCAGTGGCAGGGTTTGAGAGGATTGACTGACTGACTCCAATTTTGAAAGAAGTTCCTAGGTAAAATGCTGTCAAACAGCATCACATGTGGGGTGCCTAGGTGGCTCAGTTGGCTAAGCATCTGACTCTTGATTTTGGCTCAGATCATGATCTCACAGTGGTGGGATTGAGTCCTGCACCAGGCTCCATGCACAGCGGGGAGTGTGCTTGGGTTTCTGTCTCTCCTTCTCCACCTGCCTCTCTCCCCCCCACCCCACTCAAATAAATAAATAATAATAATAATAAATAGCATCACATACTACAGAGAAATCCTTTGTGAAAGGAAGAGTCCATTGATGGAACAAACTTCATTGCTGTCTTATTTTAAGAAACTGCCACAGCGACCCCAACCCTCAGCAACCACTGTCCTAATCAGTCAGCAGCCATCACTGAGGCAAGATGTTCCACCGGCAAAGCAGATTACAATTTGGTGAAAGCTCAGATGATGATTAGCTTTTTTTTTCAATGAATTATATTTAAATTAAGATATGTACATTGTTTTTTAGATATAATGCCATTGCACATTTAATAAACTATAGTATAATGTAAATATAACTTTAATATGCACTGGGAAATCAGAAAATTCTTATTCAAACATTATTGTGGTAGCCTGGAATCAAACCCACAATATTTTCAAGGTATTCTACCAATGTACCATGCATTGTTTATCCATTCATTTATTGAAAGATATCTAGATTGCTTTCAATTTTGGACCATTATGAATAAAGCTACCATAAATATTTGTATGCAGGTTTTTTTGTGGACAAAGTTTTCAACTTATTAGGGAAGTACCTAGAAGCACAATTGCTGGATCATATGGTAAGCCTATGTTTATTTTTCTAAACAATAACTGCCACAATGTTTTACAAAGTGGTGGTGTTCTCACCAACAATGAATGAGAGTTCCTGTTGCTCCACATCCATGGCAGCATTTTTTGTTGTCAGTCTTTTGGATTTTGGTCACCCTGATTGCTGTATAGTGATATCTCATTGTTTTAACTTTCAATTACTGAATATCTTGTGATGGTGAACATCTTTGTATATGCTCTTTTTGTTGTTCTTGGCCATTTGTATATCTTTTTTTGGTGAGAGAGATGTGTGTTCTGATCTTTGGTCCATTTTTAAATTGAGTTTGTTTTATTGAGTTTTAAGAGTTCCTTGTATATGGTCTTCATGTGTTCGGACTGCTATAGAAAAATGCCATAGAATGGTGACTTGTAAGCAACAGAAATTTAGTTCTTATAGGTCTAGAGTTTAGGCTCATGGCACTGGCAGAACTGTGGTTGGTGAAGGCTTCCTGATTCATGGATTGCCATCTATTCACATGACGGAATGGTATTAGGGAGTTTTGTGAGGTTTCCTTTATAAGGGCACTAATCTTGTTTATGAGGGAGGACCATCACTGTTGGGAGTTAGGAATTTAACATCTGAATCTGGGGGGACAGAAACATTCAACCTCTAGCATATATTTTGGATACAAGGTTTGTTTTTTAAATCAGATATATATTTTGCAAACATTTTCTCCCAGTCTGTGGCTTATATTTCCATTCTCTTAATAGTGTCTCTCATAGAGCAGAAGTCTTTAATTTTAATGAAGTCCAACAATTTTTTTCTTTAAAAACATTTTTTAAAAGATTTATTTATTTGTCAGAGAGCACACAAGCAGGGGGAACGGCAGGCAGAGGGAGAAGCAGGCTCCCTGCTGAACAAGGAGCCCGATGTGGGACTCAATTCCAGAACCCTGGGATCATGACCTGAGCTGAAGAGATGCGTAACCAACTGAGCCACCCAGGCATCCCATCATTTTTTCCCCTTAAACTGTGCTTTTGGTGTTCTATCTAAAATGTGATCACCAGACCCAAGGTTGCCTAGATTTTACTATGTTATTATCTAGAAGTTCTATAATTTTGCATTTTACATGTAGATCTGTTGATTCATTCTGAGAATTAATTTTTGTGAGAAGTATAAGGTCTGCATCTATGTTTTTGTTTGTTTGTTTGTTTGTTTACATTTGGATGTCTAGTTGCTCCAGCATGGACATTTGCTGCAAAGATCCCCATCTCCATTGAATTGCCTTTGTTCCCTTGTCAAAGATCAGTTGACTATATTAGTGTGGGTCTATTGCTAAGCTTTCTATTCTGTTCCACTGATTTATTTTTCATTTCTTCGGACAATACCACACTGTCTTGAACACTGTAGCTTTATATGCTAAGTCTTAAAATCAGGTAGTATCAATCCTCGTTGTTTTTGTTCGGTATTGTGTTGGCTACGCTGGGTCTTTTGCCTCTCCACATAAACTTTAGAATCAGTTTGCCAGTATACACAAAATAATTTGCTGGGATTTTTATTTGGACTGCATTGAATCTATAGATCATCTTGGGAAGTATTGACTTCTTAATAATATTGAATCTTCTTCTCAAAGAATATAAGATATCCCTCCATTTATGTAGATATCCTTTGATTTCTTTCATCAGAGTTTTGTAGTTTTCCTCATATAGATCCTTTACATCCACAAATTTTGCTGTGTAATATTTTCATTTTCATTTATAAAAATTTATTCTGTGACTCCTTATTTGACTCATTTAGAGGTCTGTTGTTTAATCTCCACATACTTTGGTCTTTTCCAGCTATGTTTTAAACGTTTTGTTAAATTTATACCTAAGTATTTCAGTTATTTTGGTGCTAATATAAATAGTATTATGTTTTAAATTTCAAATTCCAGTTGTTCATTGCTGTTATATAGAAGAGCAAATGACTTTTATGTATTAACTTTGTACCCTGCAACCACCTGGCTATCGTTTCTTATTGGTCTCAGAAGTTTTTTGTTGATTCTTTGGAATTTTCTACATAGACAATGCTATCATCTGCAAGCATAGATAATATTCTTCCTTCCCAAAATATGTAAATTTTATTTCCTTCCCTTGTCTTACTGTATTAGCTAGGACTTCCAGTATCACCTTCTGGAACCACCCTTGCATCTGAGGAATAAATCCCACCTGGTTGTGGTGAATAATCCTTTTAATGTACTGTTGGATCCTATTGGCTAGGATCTTGGTAAGTGTTTTGGCATTCATGTTCATCAGGGATATTGATGTGTAATTCTTCTTTTTGATGGGGTCTTTGTCGGGTTTGGGGACCAAGGTAATGGTGGGCTCATAGAAAGAGTTTGGAAGTTTTCCTTCCATTTCTATTTTTTGAAACAGCTTCAGAAGAATGGGCATTAATTCTTCTTTAAATGTTTCGTAGAAGTCCTCTGGGAAGCCATCCGGCTCTGGACTCTTGTTTGTTGGGAGATATTTGATTATTGCATTAATTTCCTTGCTGGTTACAGATCTGTTCAGGTTTTCTATTTCTCCCTGTTTCAGTGTTGGTAGTTTATGAGTTTCCAGGAATGCATCCATTTCTTCCAGATTGCCTAATTTGTGGCATATAGTTGTTCATAATATGTCTAACAATTCCCTCTATTTCCTTGGTACTGGTTGTGATCTCTCCCCTTTCATTCATGATTTTATTAATTTGGGTCCTTCCTATTTTCTTTTGGATAAGTCTGGTCAGAAGTTTATTGATCTTATTAATTCTTTCAGAGAATCAGCTTCTACTTTCCTTGATCTGTTCTTCTGTTCTTCTGGTTTCTATTTTATTGATTTCTGCTCTAATCTTTATTATTTCTCTTCTCCTGCTTGGTTTAGTCTTTATTTGCTGTTCTCTCTCCAGGTCCTTTAGGTATAAGGTTAGCTTGTGTATTTGTGATTTTTCCAATTTTTTGAGAGCAGCTTGGACTGCTATGTACTCCCCTCTTAGGACTGCCTTTGCAGTGTCACATAAGTTTTGAATCAATGTGTTTTCATTTTCATTAGCTTGAATGAATTGTTTAAGTTCTTCTTTAATTTCCTGGTTGACCCATTCATTCTTTAGCAGGGTGTTCTTTAACCTCCAACTGTTTGAGTTACTTCCAAATTTCTTCTTGTGATTGAGTTCCAGTTTCAAAGTATTGTGGCCTGAAAATATGCAGGGAATGATCTCAGTCTTTTGGTACCTGTTGAGATCTGATTTGTAACCCAGTATGTGATCTCTTCTGGAAAATATTCCACGTGCACTCGAGAAGAATGAGTATTCTGTTGTTTTAAGGTGGAATGTTCTGTATATATCTGTTAAGTCTGTCTGTCCAGTGTGTCATTCAAACCCTCATTTCTTTGTTGATCTTCTGCTTAGATGATCTCTCCATTGCTGTGAGTGGGCATTGAAGTCCCCTACTATTAATGCATTATTATCAATATGTTTCTTTACTTTGAATATTAATAGGTTTATATAGTTGGCTGCTCCCACCTTGGAGGCATAGATATTTACAGTTGTTAGATCTTGTTCAGTAGACCCTTTGAGTATGATACAGTGTCCCTCTACATCTCTTACTGCAGTCTTTGGTTTAAAATTTAATTTGTCTGATGTGAAAGCTACCCCAGCTTTCTTTTGAGGTCCACTAGCATGATAAAATTTTCTCCATCCCCTCACCTTCAATCTAGAGGTATCTTTAGGTTCAAAATGAGTCTCTTGTAGACAGCATATGGATGGGTCCTGCTTTTTATCCAATCTGATACCCTATGTCTTTTGATTCAGCCCATTTACATTCAGAGTACCTATTGAAAGATAGGAATTTAGTGCCATTGTATTGCCTTCACAGTCCCGTTTCTGTAGATTGTCTCTGTTACTTTCTGGTCTATGTGACTCTTGAGGTCTCTCTTCGCTTACAGTATCCCTCTTAATATTTCTTGCAGGGCTGGCTTGGTGGTCATATATTCTTTCAGTTTCTGTCTGTCCTGGAAACTCTTTATCTCTCCTACTCTGAATGACAGCCTTACTGGATAAAGTATTCTTGGCTGAATATTCTTCTCATTTAGTACCCTGAATATATCTTGCCAGCCCTTTCTCGCCTGCCAGGTTTCTTTGGATAGGTCTAATGTTATTCCAGTGTTCCTTCCTCCATATGTAAGGAATCTCCCCTCCCAGCTGCTCTCAAGATAGCTTCTTGGTCTCTAAGATTTGCAAGCCTCACTATTCTATGATCTGTTTTTATTGATTTTGGGAGGGGTCCTCTCTGCTTCTTGGACATGAATGCTTGTTTCCTTCCCCAGATTAGGAAATTTCTCATAATTTGCTCAAATATACCTTTAAGCCCTCTCTCTCTCTCTTTCCAGCCCCTCTTGGATCCTGATGATTCTGACATTGATTCTTTTCAATACATCATTAAATTCTTGAAGCCTTTCTTCGTGGGCTATTAGTTGTTTTTCTCTCTTTTCCTCAACTGCCTTCCTTTCCGTCAGCCTGTTCTCTAGATCACTCATTCTCTCTTCTGCCTCATTGATCCTAGCTGTTAGAGCATCCAATTTAGACTGCATCTCATTCATAGCACTTTTAAGTTCGGCCTGATTAGATTTCATTTCCACCCATGGAGATTCTGTATTGTCATTTATGCTTTTATCAAGCCTAGCTTTTAACATTATAATTGCTGTCCTGAATTCTATCTCTGACATCTTGCTTATATTCTGTGGCCGAGAACATTGCCTCTGGTTCTTTCCTTTGTTGTGAGTTCCTCCTTCTAGTCATTCTGCCCAAGGAAGGATGGGTGAGCAAATGAATAGTCTAAAATATCAATCATGACCCAGGCAAAATGCACCCTAGAAAAAATCTTAAGCGGTTGGAAGCTACCACAGAAAAGCAAGCAAAGCCAAAATGAACACAGCAATAAAAAAAAGGGTGGGAGAAACTATAATCTCACAGGGTGGACAAAGCAGGGTGACCTGCTTGTTCCTGATTGAATTTTGATCTGTGTGTTAGAAGACACTACATCCCAAAATTGCAAAGAAAACAAAGTTTATGTGTGTGTATATATGTATGTGTATGTGTGTGTGTATATATATATAATAAAATTGTGTAGAGTGAAAAAAGGACGAGAATGAGACATAAGTCTATAAAATGTAGATGTAAAAAAAAGTTAAAGAGCAACTTAAAAACATAAATTGGTAAAATAAGAATCTAGTTGAGCAACGCCTGGGTGGCTCAGTTGGTTAAACGTCTGCCTTCTGCTCAGGTCATGATCCCAGGGTCCTGGGATCGAGTCCCATATTGGGCTCCTTAGCTGGGAGCATGCTTCTCCCTCTGCCTGCTGTTCTCCGTGCTTGTACTCTCTCTCTCATTCTGATAAATAAATAAATAAATAAATAAATAAATAAATAAATAAACAAACAAACAAATAAAATCTTTTTTAAAAAAGAATCTAGTTGAAATGAGGGAAAAAGGTTAAAAAAATGTAAGATTTTAGACTGAAGGAAAAATGAGTCGTGAGGAAACACCTGGAGCCCAAAATATTATTTTTCACTGGTGCTGGAGTTTTACAGTCCTGTGGGATCTGTAAGCTTGTCATTCACCTGTTCTTCCAGTCTGTCTTCTGGGGGAGGGGTCTGCTGTTCTGCTTCTCAGGTTTCTTTGCCTGGGTGGAGTTGCCCCACCCCTAGTCAGGGGGATCAGCTCAATGTAAGCTGTTCCTCTGTGTGGCTTTTGTTCCCTGGTTGCTTTCCGCGCCCCTTCAGAGGGTCAGGGGAAAAATGGCTGTGCCAGGATCTCTGGCCCAGAGCCACAAAATCACCATACCCCTTCTTCTGTAAACCCTCCAGGTCAAACCATCTCCACTTCTGTGTGCACCAAACCTGCAGACTTGTGGTTCACCCCCACTGCAATTCTCCCCAGGGGGATTTCCCAGGGCCCGAAAACCACAGTTAGCTTTGTCTTTGTAACTGCAAGCTGTTGAGGGCTCATGGGCACACTCTGCTTTGCTGCTCCCTCATGGCTGAGTGGCCTCCTACCGTCCTTTCCAGGGCCACCATCACCCTGAGATCTGTTGCTCGATGTGGGCGCAGCCATTTCCTCCCCCCCCCCCGGGGGATTTTAAACAGCCCACACATTCCAGTCCTTTTCAGGGTGCTCAGGCAGAGTGGTCTCCCTACCTGCCCCACTTGTGGTTTATGGCCACCAGAGCTGAGAGTCCCTTCTGAGCTCACTGACCATAACAGATTCCCCACTCCGCTGCTTGGGCACTCTTATCGAATCAGACATCCCCATTCTTTGTGTGTCTCCTGGGATCCTGAGACCACAGTGACAACCTAGAATTCTGCTCTTTTCATCCCCTCTGCCCCTTTCAGGAAGGGATGTCTCTCCCTGGGGCAGATTTCTAAGGGTTCTGATTTTGTGCTCCCAAGTTATATCACTTTCGAGTAGCTGGCTTATGGAGGATGCCTCCCCCCTTCCATTTATCTTCCGATATTTCTCTGCAGATTCATGATTCTGCACCTCCTACCTTGCAAAAAGCAGTTGTTTTTCTGCTTGTAGAGTTCCAGATATATTTTCTTACATCTCGGGCTGAATTTGTGTGTGTTCTGAATGTTTTCATAGATATCCAGCTAAATTCAAGGGACCAGATAAAATGAAGTCCCTTAGGCAGCCATCTTGCCTCCCCTCTCTGCCTTCTCTAGTTCTGATTGAGCATTGTATGTGATTTCAGATTCCATCCTCTCTTTTTTTTTAAAGTTTTTTTTAAAAGCTTTATTTGATTGAGAGAGAGAACACATGAGTGGGGTGAGGGGCAGAGGGAGACGCAGACTCCCTGCTGAGTAGAGAACCTGAAGCGGGATGCGGGGTTCGATCCATTGACTCCAGGATCATGACCTAAGCCAAAGGCAGACGCTTAACCAACTGAGCCATGCAGGTACGCCTTTTTCTAAAGTTTTTATTTAAATTCCAATTAGTTAACATACAATGTTATATTAGTTTTAGGTATACTATATAGTGATTCAACACTTCCATACAATACCTAATGCTCATCACAGCAAGTGCACTCTTTAATCCCCATCACCCAGTTAATCTATCCCCCCAACCACCTCCCCTCTGGTAACCATTGGATTGTTTTCCCAAGTTAAGAGTCTGTTTCATGGTTTGCCTCTCTCTCTTTTATTCCCCTTTGCTTTTTTATTGTGTTTCTTAAATTCCACATATGAGAGAAATCATGATATTTGTGTTTCTCTGACTGGCTTATTTCCCATAGCGTTAATATTCTCTAGCTCCATCCATGTCACTGTAAATGCTTAGATTTCATTCTCTTTTATGACTGTGTCGTCTATCTTTTTTTAAAAGATTTTATTTATTTATTAGAGAGAGAGAGACAGCCAGCGAGGGATGGAACACAAGCAGGGGGAGTGGGAGAGGAAGAAGCAGGCTCCCAGTGGAGCAAGGAGCGCGATGCAGGGCTTGATCCCAGGGATCATGCCCTGAGCCAAAGGCAGACATTTAATGACTGAGCCACCCAGGTGCCCCTCTATCTATCTATCTATCTATCTATCTATCTATCTATCTATCTATCTAATCTGTTCATCAATCGATGGACACTTGGGCTGTTTCTGTAGTTGGCTATTGTAGATAATGTTGCTATAAACACAGGGGTGCATGTATCCCTTTGAATTAAAATTTGTTAGTTCTTTGGGTAAATATCTAGTGGTGCAATTACGGGATCATAGGATAATTTGATTTTTAACTTTTTGAGGAACTTTTGTATGTCTTCCACAGTGACTGCATTAGTTGGTATTCCCACCAACAATGCAGAAGGGTTCCCCTTTCTCCACACCCTCACCAACACTGGTTGGGTTTTGTGTTGTTAAACAAAAGAGGTGAAAGACCTGTATTCTGAAAACTATAAAACACTGATGAAAGAAAATGAAGATAACACAAACAAATGGATAGTCCATGCTCATGGGTCGGAAGAACAAATACTGTTAAAATGTCTATACTATCCAAAGCAATCTACACATTTAATGCAATCCCTATCAAAATACCAATAGCATTCTTCACAGAGCTGGAACAAACATTTCTAAAATTCGTATGGAACCACAAAAGTCCTAAAATAGCCAAAGCAACTTGAAAATGAAAAGCAAAGCTGGTGGTGTCACAATTCCAGGTTCAAGTTATATTTCAAAGCTGCAGCGATCAAGACAGTAGGGTGCTGGCACAAAAATAGACACTCTCCCACTCCCTTTGACTGTGACCCCTCTCGCTGTGTCTCTCTCTGTCAAATAAAGAAAATATTAAAAAAAAAAAAAGAAAAAGGAGAAGAAGGAGTAAATTTAAGGAATCAATGAAAGTTAAACAAGGTCCTGGAGGTGGAGAAGTGTAAGAGAAGAGTAGGAGATAGGTAAAGGAGTATAACAAAATTTTATGGATCTACAAATGAGGCAGATCTAAGTTTCTCATGTTTTTAATTTGCTAAGCAATTATTTAGTAATTTAATTTGCTAAGAAATTATTTAGGGAGGCAATTTTAAAGTCCAGTTTCAAGGTGGAAGACTACTAATGCCAATTAAAGAAAGCATGCCATTGAAAAGGTTTCCTTACATACTTTACACTCACAGATTTTTTCAAATATGAATTCTCTGAGGTTGAGTAATTTTTTTAAAAGATTTTATTTATTTATCTGAGAGAGAGAGAGTGCATAAGGGGGGAAGCGTCAGAGGGAGAAGCAGCCTCCCTGCTGAGCAGGGAGTCTGATGCAGGACTTGATCCTGGGACTCAAGGATCATGAACTGAGCCAAAGGCAGTTGCTTAACTGACTGACCCACCCGGGTGCCCCTAAGGTTGAGTAATTTGATAGCCGTTACTGAAGTTCTCTCTGCAATATTTTATATTAAATTTTTTTCTTCTTCTTTTTTTTCTTCTGTTTTTTGGGACCCTCCTCTGCATTTGGAATGTTTTTCACATGTATGAATTCTCTTTCACCTGTGAAGGTGTCTTCCTTGACTACAGGCTTTCTCACATTCCCTACATTCATAATAATCCACACCATATTAATTCACAACATATTTTAAGGTTTGAGTGATATTTAAAGCCATCCCACATTCCTTGCATTCAAAGAGCTTTTTAGCAATATTAATACTCTATTCTCAAGTAACTTGTTTTTGCATATTAATGGTTTTTCCGTTTTTATTACATTCATAGGGCTGTTGTGGTTTTTATTTATTTTATTTTATTTATTTTTTTTTAAAGATTTTATTTATTTATTTGACAGAGAGACAGCCAGCGAGAGAGGGAACACAGGCAGGGGGAGTGGGAGAGGAAGAAACAGGCTCCCAGCAGAGGAGCCTGATGTGGGGCTTGACCCCAGGTCCCCGGGATCATGCCCTGAGCCGAAGGCAGACGCTTAACGACTGAGCCACCCAGGTGCCCCTGTTGTGTTTTTTTAAAAACAAGATTCATAATCTGATGTTGAATAAGTTATCTACACACAGTAAAAACTTCATTAAATTTCTTATATTCATAGAGCTTTTCAGCAGTATGAATTCTCTATATTATAATAATGACTGAATTAAGTCTAAATATCTTCCCACATTTCTTACATTAATCAGGTATCTCACCAGTATGAATTCTCTGGATTGAGTGACTTGTCCACACACAATAAAAGCTGTCCCACATTCCTTACATTCATAAAGATTATCATCAGTATGAATTCTCTGATGGTTAGAAATAACTCAATTAGCTCTAAAGACCTTCCCATATTCTTCATATTCCTGTGATTTCTCACCTGTATAAATTCTCTGATGTTGAGTAACTTACCCATACATAGTTAAGGCTTTCCTCTTTCCTTACATTCATATAATGTATCACCAGTATGAATTCTCTGGTTTGAAAAAAGAGCTCAAGCAGGTCTAAAGACTTTCCCACATTCTTTATATTCCTATGATTTATGACCTGTATGAATCCTCTCCTTGGATAAATTGTCCACACACAGTGAGGATTTTATTTCATATCTCCTATTCATTAAAAAAAAATCTCACCAGTATGAATTCTCTAATATTTACTAAGGACTGAATTAAGTCTAAACATCATGCCACATTTTGTACATTCACCAGGTTTCTCATCAGTGTAAATTCTTGATGTTAAGTAACTTGTCCACACACAGGAAAGGCTTTCCTACATAACTAATATTCATAAAGCTTATCTGCAATATGAATTTGCTGGTTTGAAAAAAGACCTCAGCTCTAAAGACCTTCCTATATTCCTTCTATTCAGAATTTCTCACCAGTATGAATTTTCTGATGGTGACTAAAGTATCCACAAAAATAATGATGTTCTCAAATTCTTAACACTTATAAAATTTCTCACTCTATGAATTCTCTATATTGGTAAGGAATGAATTAAATTAAAACATCTTCTCACATTCCTTACTTTCACTGTGTTTTCCACCATTAAGAGTTTTCTTATGTTGAGTGAATTGATATCCATTACTGAAGGTCATTCCACATTCTTTATGATTATACCATTTTTGGAGAATTTTTTATTAGTTTTGAAAAAGGTTAGATTTATGATATTATTTATGCAGTTGCTACTAGTTAAACCCTTCTAATAACATTGTAAGCATATGAATTACTTTTAAAATGTCTGTAAGTGGCCATTGTCATAGATAATAATTTAGGTAAAATATTCATTTTGAGTTACCTGACACCTCTCAAGCATGCTTTCACATATTCTGTCATTTCTGAAAATAGAGGACTTAAGGTCAACTGTATTACTTCTTAATCTGATTCCTTAACTGCTGGATTTCATATTTAGTGCACACTCTCCAGAATTCTGTGTTCATATTTGTTGTGGCAAATAGAAGCAGCTTCAGAAGTAGATTGGTATGCTTCTTTTAAAAAAAGAAAAAGATTTTATTTATTTACTTGACAGACAGAGACAGGGAGAGAGGGAACACAAGCAGGGGAGAGTGGGAGAGCGAGAAGCAGACTCCCCACTGAGCAGGGAGCCTGATGCGGGGCTCAATTCCAGGACCCTGGGATCATGACCTGAGCCAAAGGCAGATGCTTAGTGACTGAGCCACCCAGGCGCCCCTCTTCTCCTTTTTCTTTTTCTTTCTTTTTTTTTTTTTTTAAAGATTTTATTCATTTATTTGACAGAGATAGAGACAGCCAGCGAGAGAGGGAACACAAGCAGGGGGAGTGGGAGAGGAAGAAGCAGGCTTCCAGCGGAGGAGCCCGATGTGGGGCTCGAACCCAGAACGCTGGGATCACGCCCCGAGCCGAAGGCAGACGCTTAACCGCTGTGCCACCCAGGCGCCCCTCTTCTCCTTTTTCTTTTCTTTTCTTTTCTTTTCTTTTTTTTTTTAAAGATTTTGTTTATTTATTTGACAGAGATAGAGACAGCCAGTGAGAGAGGGAACACAAGCAGGGGGAGTGGGAGAGGAAGAAGCAGGCTCATAGCGGAGGAGCCTGACGTGGGGCTCGATCCCATAATGCCGGGATCACGCCCTGAGCCGAAGGCAGAAGCTTAACCACTGTGCCACCCAGGCGCCCCTCTCCTTTTTCTTAACTCACAAAACCACCTTAGTGCGTCTTAAAATTGATATTCCCATTTGGGGAAGACTTCAAAATCTAGTCATGTTTAGTCATCTAGTCATCTCTGTGCTATTGTTTGGACTTCCCATATCCCAACATGAAAAGAGAAGTGTCTTTCAAGATGATCATGAAGTTTATGTCTTTTATTCACATAAAGTATTAAATTAGTTGATTTTCAGATGATAGAACAACCTTGCATTACCAGGATAAATCACCATTAGTCATGATGCATGATCCTTTTTAAACATTGCTGAATTCAGGGGTGCGTGGGTGGCTCAGTTGGTTGAGTGTCCGACTCTTGACTTTGGCTCAGCTCATGATCCCAGGGTTGTGACACTGAGCCCTGAGTCAGGCTCCACACCGGAGCGTGGAGCCTGTTGAAGATTCTCTCTCTCCCTCTGCCCCTCCCCCCTTTCCCTCTCTAAAAAAATAGCTAAAAAAATTGGTGGATTCAATATGCTAGTATTTTGTTGAGTATTTTTGTGTCTCTATTCGTAAGAAATATTTGTATGTAGGGATTTTTTCTTGTGATGCCCTTGTCTGGTTTTGTTATCAGTAGCCTCATAGAATGAGTTAGGAAGCGTTCCATTCTCTATTTTTTGGAAGAGTTTTGTGAATAATTAGTGTTAATTATTCTTTAAATGACTATCTGGTCCTGGGCTTTTCCTTGTTGGGAGGGTTTTTAAAAAAATTATTGCTAATCCAATCTCTCTCTCTTTTTTTAAGATTTTATTTATTTATTCGACAGAGATAGAGACAGCCAGCAAGAGAGGGAACACAAGCAGGGGGAGTGGGAGAGGAAGAAGCAGGCTCATAGTGGAGGAGCCTGACGTGGGGCTCGATCCCATAATGCTGGGATCACGCCCTGAGCCGAAGGCAGACGCTTAACCGCGGTGCCACCCAGGCACCCCGCTAATCCAATCTCTTAATTTGTTATGGGTTTATTCAGATTTTATATGTACTCTTTTTTTTAAGATTTTATTTATTTATTTGACAGAGAGAGAGCCAGCAAGAGAGGGAACACAGGCAGGGGGAGTGGGAGAGGAAGAAGCAGGCTCCCAGCAGAGGAGCCTGATGTGGGGCTTGATCCCACGGCTCTGGGATCACGCCCTGAGCCAAAGGCAGACGCTTAACGACTGAGCCACCCAGGCGCCCAGATTTTATATGTACTCTTGACTTAATTTTGATAGTTTGTGTCTTTCTAGAAATTTTTCCATTTCACCTGCATATTTAGTTTGTTGGACTACAACTGTTCATAATATAACCTATTGTTCTTCTTTTCTTCCATGTTTTTATTTAAATTCCTGTTAGTTAACATACAGTGTAATATTAGTTTCTAGTGTAGGATTTAGTGACTCATCACTTACATACAACAGCTAGTGCTCACCACAATAAGTGCCCTTCTTCATACCCATCACACATTTAAACCATCCCCCTACTCACCTCCCCTCCAGCAGCCCTCAGTCTGTTCTCTATAGTTAAGAATCTATGTTATGGTTTGCTTCCCTCTCCTATATCCCCAATGTTCATCTGTTTTGTTTCTCCTTTTAAAATATTTTATTTATTTATTTAAATTTTTAAAAAATTTAAATTCAATTAATTAACATACAATTTATTATTAGATTCAGAGGTAGAGGTCATTGATTCATCAGTCTTATGTAATACCCAAAGCTCATTACATCTCATGCCCTCCTTAATGTCCATCACACTGTTACCCCATCTCCCCATTCCCTTCCCCTTCAGCACCCCTCAGTTTATTTCCTATGATTAAGAGTCTCATGGTTTGTCTCGCTCTCTCTCTGATTTCATCTTGTTTTATTTTTCCCTCCCTTCCCCTATGATCCCCTGTTTTGTTTCTTAAATTCCACATACGTGTAAGATCATATGATAATTGTCTTTCTCTGATTGACTTATTTTGCTTAGTATAATACTCTTTAGTTCCATCCACATCATTGCAAATGGCAAGATTTCATTTTTTTGATGGCTGAGTAGTATTCCATTGTATATATACATTCTACATCTTATTTAGCCATATCCATTCATTTGTTGATGGACATCTGGGTTCTTTCCATAGTTTGGCTATTGTGGACATTGCTGCTATAAACATTGGGGTGCAGGTGCCCCTTCTGATCACTACATTTGTATCTTTGGGGTAAATACCCAGTAGTGCAATTGCTGGGTCATAGGGTAGCTCTCTTTTTAACTTTTTGAGGAACCTCCATACTGTTTTCCAGAATGGCTGCACCAGCTTGCATTCCCACCAACAGTGTAAGAGGGTTTCTCTTTCTCTGCATCCTTGCCAATATATGTCATTTCCTGACTTGTTAATTTTAGCCATTCTGACTGGTGTGAGGTGGTATCTCCTTGTGGTTTTGATTTGTATATCCCTAATGTCAAGTGATGTGGAGCATTTTTTTCATATTTCTGGTGGCCATTTGTACATCTTCTTTGGAGAAATGTCTGTTCATGTCTTCTGCCCATTCTTGATTGGATTATTCATTATTTGGGTATTGAGTTTGATAAGTTCTTTATAGATTTTGGATACCAGCCCTTTATCTGATTAGACATTTGCAAATATCTTCTCCCATTCTGTCAGTTGTCTTTTGGTTTTGTCAATTGTTTCCCTTGCTGTGCAAAAGCTTTTTATCTTGATGACGTCCCAATAGTTCATTTTGCCTTTGTTTCCCTTGCCTTTGGAGATGTGTCTAACAAGAAGTTGCTGTGGTGGAGGTCACAGAGGTTGCTGCCTGTGTTCTCCTTTTGGATTTTGACAGATTCCTATCTCACATTAGTTCTTTCATCCATTTTAAATCTATTTTTGTGAATGGTGCAGGAAAATGTCCAGTTTCCTTCTGCATGTAGTGGTCCAATTTTCCCAACACCATTTGTTGAAGACACTGTCCTTTTTCCATTGGCTATTATTTCCTGCTTTGTCAAAGATTTGTTGACCATAGAGTTGAGAGTCCATTTCTGGGTTCTCTATTCTGTTCCACTGATCTATGTGTCTGCTTTTGTGCCAGTGCCATACTGTCTTGATTAGAGCTTTGTAATAGATCTTGAAATCAGGCATTATGGTGCCCCCAGATTTGTTTTTCTTTTTCAACATTCCTTTAGCTATTTGGGGTCTTTTCTGGGCTCCCCGCTTCGTACCTCGATACTCAGCGCTGGAGATGTTCATTTGTAGAGATCCAGATGTATCTTCCTGCGTCTCAGGCTGATTCCGTGGATATTCCTGCTGGTCTCTGGGGTCTTTTCTAGTTCCATACAAATTTTAGAATTATTTGTTCCATTTCTGTGATAAAAGTTGATGGTATTTTGATAGGGGTTACATTGAATGTACAGATTGCTCTAGGTAGCATAGACATTTAACATTTATTCTTCAATCCATAAGCATGGAACGTTTTTCCACTTCTTTGTGTCTTCCTCAATTTCTTTGATGAGTATTCTATAGTTTTTTGAGTACAGATCCTTTGCCTGTTTGATTAGGTTCATTCCTAGGTATTTTTTGGTTTTTGGTACAATTGGAAATGGGATCAACTCCTTAACTTCTCCTTCTTCTCTCTCATTGTTAGTGTATAGATATGCAATTGATTTCTGTGCATTGATTTTATATCCTAACACTTTGCTGAATTCCTATTTAAGTTCTAGCAATTTTGGTATGGAATCTTTTGGGTTTTTTACGTAGAGTATCATATCATCTGTGAAGAGTGAGAGTTTGACTGCTTTGCCAATTCAGGTGCCTTTTATTTCTTTTCATTGTGTGATTGCTGAGGCTAGGACTTCTAGTACTATGTTTAACAATAGTGGTGATAGTGGAAATCCCAGTTGTGTTTCTGACCTTAGGAAGAAAGCTCTCAGTTTTTCCCCATTGAGAATGCTATTATCTGTGGGATTTTTGTATATGGCTTTTGCTGTTGAGGTATGTTCTCTCTATCCCTACACTGTGAAGAGTTTTAATCAAGAAAGGATGCTGTATTTTGTCAAATGCTTTTTCTGCATCAATTGAGAGGATCATATGGTTCTTGTCCTTTCTTTTATTAATGTAGTGCATCACACTGATTGATTTGTGGATGTTGAACCACATTTGCAGCCCAGGAATAAATCCCACTTGGTCATGGTGAATAATCCTTTTAATGTACTGTTGGATCCTATTGGCTAGGATCTTTGTGAGAATTTTTGTATCCATGTTCATCAGGGATATTGGTCTGTAATTCTCCTTTTTGATGGGGTCTTTGTCGGGTTTGGGGACCAAGGTAATGGTGGGCTCATAGAAAGAGTTTGGAAGTTTTCCTTCCATTTCTATTTTTTGAAACAGCTTCAGAAGAATGGGCATTAATTCTTCTTTAAATGTTTCGTAGAAGTCCTCTGGGAAGCCATCCGGCTCTGGACTCTTGTTTGTTGGGAGATATTTGATTATTGCATTAATTTCCTTGCTGGTTACAGATCTGTTCAGGTTTTCTATTTCTCCCTGTTTCAGTGTTGGTAGTTTATGAGTTTCCAGGAATGCATCCATTTCTTCCAGATTGCCTAATTTGTGGCATATAGTTGTTCATAATATGTCTAACAATTCCCTCTATTTCCTTGGTACTGGTTGTGATCTCTCCCCTTTCATTCATGATTTTATTAATTTGGGTCCTTTCTCTTTTCTTTTTGGTAAGTCTGGACAGGGGTTTATCGATCTTATTAATTCTTTCAAGGGCGCCTGTGTGGCTGTCAGTTAAGCATCTGCCTTTGACTTGGGTCATGATCCTAGGGTCCTGGGATTGAGCTCCGAGTTGTACTCTCTGCCTAGTGGGGAGCCTGCTTCTCCCTCTCCCTCGGTAGCTCCCACTCCTTGTGCTCTCCGTCAGATAGATAAATAAATAAAAACCTTTTTAAAAATTCTTCCAGGAGCGCCTGGGTGGCTCAGTCAGTTAAGCATCTGCCTTCAGCTCAGGTCATGATCCCAGGGTCCTGGGATTTATTTGCTGTTCTTTCTCCAGGTCCTTTAGGTATAAGGTTACTTTGTGTATTTGAGACCTTTCTTGTTTCTTGAGAAAGGCTTGTATCACTGTATACTTCCCTCTTAGGACCACCTTTGCTGCATCCTAAAAGTTTTGAACAGTTGTGTTTTCATTTTCATTTGTTTCCATGAATTTTTTTTTAAAGATTTTATTTATTTATTTGACAGAGATAGAGACAGCCAGCGAGAGAGGGAACACAAGCAGGGGGAGTGGGAGAGGAAGAAGCAGGCTCATAGCAGAGGAGCCTGATGTGGGGCTCGAACCCATAGCACCGGGATCACGCCCTGAGCTGAAGGCAGATGCTTAACCGCTGTGCCACCCAGGTGCTCCAATGGTGTGGAAATTTAAAAAACAAATATACTCTGACTTGGTGTCATGAATGTAAGAAATATCTAAATCACACAGTATGGTCAAATAGTAAAACAAATTTATAAGAGAACTGCACTATAAAAAACTGACTTCTGGCATCTTTATATAAATAATATTTAAGACAGACAACAAGGTTATAACCATTGGATAAAGGACAGAAGAGTGGGTTATAGACAGTCCATAAATAAATAAATTTTGTAAGTTAACATAATAATATAGAAGTAAATATGTGTGTATATATGGATATGTATATACACATACTTTTTTGTTGTTAAGTAGGATCCATACCCAATGTGGGGCTTCAACTCAGACCCTGAGATTAAGAGCCACATGCTCTACAAACTGAGCCAGCCAGGCTCCCCTGTATACACATACTTTCAATGTCTTGATGTTTTGGTGGTCACAAATATCAAAGGCCTGATTTTTCTTCCTTTCTTTTTTTTTTTTTTTACAAAAATCATCTTTCTGGCATTTTTTAAAAAGATTTTATTTATTTATTTGACACAGAGAGAGTACAAGCAGGGGAAGCATCAGGCAGAGGGAAAGGGAGGAGCAGACTCCCTGCTGAGCAGGGAGGCCCATCCGGGGCTAGATCCCAGGACCCTGGGATCATGACCTGAGTGGAAGGCAGATGCTTCACCATGAGCCACCCAGGCGCCCCCCGGAATTCTTTTTTTTAAATATTTTGTTTATTTATTTGAGAGAGAGAGAGAAAGCAAGAGACAGAGCACGAGGAGGGGGAGAGGCAGAGGGAGAAGCAGACTCCCTGCTAAGCAGGGAGCCCCAGGTGGTGGATCCTAGGACCCCAACCCAGAATCACGACCTGAGCCAAAGGTACATGATTAACCAGCTGAATCACCCAGGTGGCCCTGATTTTTATATGAAATGTAGACTTCGAGGCCAAGTGGTAAAAGTTAGGGGTCCTGAATCAGATTGAGATCCCACCCAAATATCACCAGTTAATATTTTTAAGTTACTTAACTGGTATGTGTTTTCACTTCCTTGTTTGTAAAAAGTGAATTGTATTAATATCTACCTCGGAGAGTTGTTGTGAGAATTTAATGGGGGAAAAAAGAATTTAATGGGATAACCCAAAATAACCCCATGCTTATCACATGGGGAATATTTCCAGTAGATGTCCACTACAGTTATTAATCATTCTACTATATTTTACTGTGTCATGGATTGGAATATTTGGAAGTGGTGAGTTGGTGTAAAGGATTATTTTTATAAATATAAAGAATTTGAAAAGTGCTCGAAGGAAATTACAACTAAAATAGAAATTTTGGGAAAGATCAAATGCAAGTATACGGAGAAGGTAAGTACATTTATTTAATACTTACACATTTAGCCACATGATGTCGCTGTCCACCACAAGGTATTTCACCACAAAAGAAATGCGGCACGCGTTATGTACTCAGATGCTTTTCCTCACCATCTTTGAGATACGGGCATGATAAGGTTATTAAAGAAAAAAAATAGGAACTCAAATTATTTTTTGAAGTTTGGATCGAGGCAAGAACGACACAATATTTGGGAAAGGCTTGCAATGGTGTTTTCATGGAGAGAAGAAGGTTCAGGAGCCCGGCGTTTACTGCTTTCGCTTCTGCTCCTCACTGTCTGGGAGACTGGGAGCGGCCAGATTCACTACTCCGTCCTGGAGGAGGCCAAACACGGCACCTTCGTCGGCCGCATCGCCCAGGATTTGGGGCTGGAGCTGGCGGAGCTGGTGCCGCGCCTGTTCCGGGTGGCGTCCAAAGGCCACGGGGATCTTCTGGAGGTAAATCTGCAGAATGGCATTTTGTTTGTGAATTCTCGAATTGACCGGGAGGAGCTGTGCGGGCGGAGTCTGGAGTGCAGCATCCACCTGGAGGTGATCGTGGACAGGCCGCTGCAGGTTTTCCATGTAGAGGTGGAGGTGAAGGACATTAACGACAACCAGCCGGTTTTCCCAATGGCAGTAAAAAAATTATTTATTTATGAATCCCGGCTGCCGGGTTCTCGGATTCCGCTAGAGGGCGCATCAGATGCAGATATTGGAGCCAATTCTCTGTTGACCTACAGTGTTAACTCTAATGATTATTTTACCTTGGATATTAAAAGAAATGATGAGAATATTAAATCCCTCGGACTCGTGTTGAAAAAAGTTTTAAATCGCGAGGACACTCCTGAGCATCACTTACTAATAACGGCAGTTGATGGTGGGAAACCAGAGCTCACCGGCACTATTCAAGTGAAGATCACCATTCTAGATGTAAACGACAACGCCCCAGAGTTTGAGAGGACTGTATACAAAGTCAGTTTATTCGAAAATGCACCAAACGGTACCATAGCAGTGATTGTTAACGCCTCTGATTTGGATGAAGGAGTAAATAAGGACATTGTATATTCTTTCAATACAGACATGTCAGCAGATACTCTTTCAAAATTCCACTTAGACCCAGTTAGTGGATACATCAGTGTAAAGGGTACTATAGATTTCGAGGAAACTAAGTTATATGAAATCCAGGTAGAAGCGACAGATAAAGGAAATCCCCCAATGGCAGGCCACTGCACGGTTCTGGTGGAAATTTTGGACACCAATGATAACGTACCTGAGTTGGTTATCAAATCACTATCATTACCGGTATTAGAAGATGCTCCCCTCGGCACGGTCATCGCCCTAATCAGTGTGTCTGACCGCGACTCTGGTGCCAATGGGCAGTTGACCTGCACCCTGTCACCCCACGTTCCCTTCAAGCTGGTGTCCACTTTCAAGAATTACTATTCGCTGGTGCTGGAAAGCGCCCTGGACCGAGAGAGCGTGGCGAACTATGAACTGGTGGTGACAGCGCGAGATGGGGGATCGCCTTCGCTGTCCACCACAGCTAGCATGTACG
>NC_048220.1:28724542-28733917 GCF_002007445.2 Ailuropoda melanoleuca
GGCGCGGTGGGGAGCTGGTCGTACTCGCAGCAGAGGCGGCAGAGGGTGTGCTCTGGGGAGGGCCCGCCCAAGGCCGACCTCATGGCCTTCAGCCCCAGTCATCCACCCTGTATGGTAGTGGGTGATATGAGCGAGCAACAGGATTTAAATGATGAACATTGTGCCAAGGTAAGTCTGGATTTTCATAATTAACGGTGAATAAACACATGAAATATTAAATTGTTTCTGTAGAATTTCTTTTTACATTTTTCAATTTTAAAAATTTTGAATAAATTTACTTAATATAAAATGTTCATTTTTTCTGTTAACTATTGTAATCTATTTAGTTTGTTATTAGTCTTAATTTAAACTGGAATCAGACATTAGACCTATTTGTGGTGCATTTTTAATATGCATAAATAGTAGTATTTTTTCTAATTATTTATGTAGAATTTTCATTTCTTTGCATTTGATCCAAATAGGCATTAAATAGAAATCAAGGGAAATTGCACTTTGATCAAGTAAATTCATATAAAATCTGTATTGCTCAGACACTGCAAATCTCTTATATTTGAATTTCATTTGGTGTGTTGCTTTTCATGGAGATATTTCTTCTTTTTAAAAAGTTTTTTATTTTGGTGCCTGGGTGGCTCAGTTGGTTAAGCATCTGCATTCTGCTCAGATCATGATCCCAGGGTCATGGGATCCAGTCAGCATTGGCTCCCTGCTAGTTTGCTGTCTCTCTCTCTCTAAAATGAAGATTAGGGGCGCCTGGGTGGCACAGTGGTTAAGCGTCTGCCTTCGGCTCAGGGCGTGATCCCGGCGTTATGGGATCAAGCCCCACATCAGGCTCCTCTGCTATGAGCCTGCTTCTTCCTCTGCCACTCCCCCTGCTTGTGTTCCCTCCCACTCTCGCTGGCTGTCTCTATCTCTGTCGAATAAATAAATAAAATCTTAAAAAAATATAAAATGAAGATTAAAACAAGTTTTTATTTAAATTCCAGTTAGTTAACATACAGTGTTATGTTAGTTTTAGGTGTGCAATTTACAGATTTTGCACTTTCATATAATATCTGGTGTTCATCACAAGTGGATTCCTTAATCGGGGTCATCTATTTAACCCATCATCCGCCCACCTCCCCTCTGGTAACCATCAACTCATTCTCCATAGTTAGGAGTCTGTTTCTTGGCTTGCCTCTCTCCCTCTTTCTCTTTCGCTCTTTTTCTCCCCTTTGCTCATTTATTTTGTTTCTTAAATTCCACATATGAGTGAAATCATATGGTCTTTGTCTTTGACTTATTTTGCTTAGCGTGATACTCTAGAGCTCCATCCACATTGCTGAAAATGGCAAGATATCATTCTTTTTTATGCTGAGTAATGTTCCATTGTGTATATACATGTGTATCACATCTTCTTTATCCATTCATCAGTCATTGGACACCTGAGCTGTTTCTATTTTTGGCTATTATGGATAATGCTGCTATAAACATCAGGGTGCGTGTATCACTTTGAATCTGTATTTCTGTATCCTTTGGGTAAATACCCAGTAGTGCAATTGCTGGATGGTAGGGTAGTTCTATTTTTTAAACTTTGATGAAACTCCATGCTGTTTTCCAGAGTTGGCTGCACCAGTTTGCATTCCCACCTACACTGAAAGTGGGTTCCTCTTTCTTCCCATCCTGGCCAATACCTGTTGTTTCTTGTGTTGTTGATTTTAGCCATTCTGACAGGTTGAGGTGATATTTCATTGTAGTTTTGATTTGTGTTTCCCTGATAATTAGTGATGTTGAGTATTTTTTCATGAACCTCTTGGCCATCTGTATGTCTTCTTTGGGAAAATGTCTATTCATGTTGTCTACCAATTTTCAAGTGGATTTTTCATTTTTAGGTGTTGAGTTTTTAATACTTAATATATTTTGGATACCATCCCTTTATCAGAAATGTCATATGCAAATATCTTCTTCCATTCTGTAGGTTGCCTTTTAGCTTTGTTGATTGAATCCTTCACTGTGTAGGAGCTTTTTTATCTTGATGAAGTCCCAGTAGTTTTTGCTCCTGGCCTCAGGAGATATATCTGGAAAGAAATCGCTATGTCTGTGTCAAAGATGTTACTGCTTGTGTTTTCTAGCATTTTTATGGTTTCGAGTCTCACAGTTAGGTCTGTAACCCACTTTGAATTTATTTTTGTGTTTCATTTTCTGTAAGAAAATGGTCTAGTTTCATTCTTTTGCATGTTGTTGTCCAATTTTTCCAATACCGTTTGTTGAAGAGACTGTTTTTTTCCCATTGGATATTCTTTCCTGCTTTGTCGAAGATTAATTGACCATATAGTTGTGGGTTCATTTCTGGATTTTCCATTGTGTTCTGTTGGTCTCTGTTTCTGTTTTTGTGCCAATCCCATACTATCTTGATCATTACAGCTTTGTAATATAACTCAAAGTCCGGAATTGTGATGCCTCCAGCTTTGCTCTTCAACCTTGCTTTGGCTATTCGGGATCTTTTTTCATTCCATACAAATTATAGGATTGTTTTTTCTATCTGTGTGAAGAATGCTGCTGATCTTATGCTAAGGACTGCTTTAAATGTTTAGATTGCTTTGGGTAGTATTGACATTTTCTTTACATTTTTGTCATCTTCAATTTTTTTCATCAGTGCTTTACGGTTTTCAGAGTACATGTCTTTCACCTCTTTAGTTACGTTTATTCCTAGGTATCTTACTGTTTTTGGTGCAGTTGTAAATGGGCTTGATTATTTAATTTCTTTCTGCTGCTTCATTATTGGTATATAGAAATGCAACAGATTTCTGTACATTGATTTTGTATTTTTTGACTTCACTGAATTCATTTATCAGTTATGGCAATTATTTGGTGGAGTCTGTTGGGTTTTCTGTATAGATTATCACATCACCTGCAAATAATGAAAATTTTACTTCTTCCTTGATAATTTGGATTCCTTTTATTTCCTTTTTTTCCCTGATTGCTGTGGTTGGGACTTCCAGTACTATATTAAGTAACAGTGGTAAGAGTGGGCATCCTTGTCTTGTTCTTGACCATAGAGGAAAAGCTCTCAGTTTTTCCTCATCAAGGATGATATTAACTGTGGGTTTTTAATAGATGACCTTTATTATGTTGAGGAATGTCCCCTCTAAACCTACTTTGTTGAGGGCCTTTATCATGTACTTTGTCAGATGCTTTTTCTGCATCTACTGAAAGGATCATATGGTTCTTATTTTTTCTTTTGTTAATGTGGTGTTTCATGTTGATTGATTTGTAAAAATTGGACCACTCTTTCAACCCAGAAATAAATCTTACTTGATCATGGTGAATGATTTTTTTAATGTATTGTTGGATTTGGTTTGCTAGTATTTTATTGAGAATTTTTGCATCTATGTTCATTGGAAATATTGGCCTGTAGTTCTTTTCTTCAGTGGAGTCTTTATCTGGTTTTGTCATCAGGGTAATGCTAGCCTCATAGAATTTTCTTTTTTTTTTTAAAGATTTTATTTATTTATTTGACAGAGAGAGACAGTGAGGGAGGGAACACAAGCAAGGGGAGTGTGATAGGGAGAAGCAGGCTTCCCGATGAGCAGGGAGCCGGATGTGGGTCTCAATCCCAGGACACTGGGATCATGACCTGAGCCGAAGGCATATGCTTAAGGGCTGAGCCACCCAGGCGCCCCTAGCCTCATAGAATTCTATTCTTTTTTTGGAGTAGTTTGGGAAGAATATGTATTAACTCTTCTTTAAATCTTTGGTAGAATTTTCCTTGAAGCCATCTGGCCCTGAACTTTTGTTTGTTGGGAATTTTTGATTACTGATTCAATTTCTTTACTGGTGATTGGCCTGTTCAAGTTTTCTATTTCTTCCTGTTTCAGTTTTGGCAGTTTATGTTTGTAGGGTTTTATCCATCTCTTCAAGGTTGTCCAATTTGTTGGCATATAGTTTTTCATAATATTCTCTTAAAATTGTATTTCTGTGGATTTGGTTGTTATTTCTCCTCTCTCATTTGTGATTTTTTAAAATTTGGGTCCCTTCTCTTTTTGCTAAGTCTGGCTAGAAGTTTATCAATTTTATTAATCTTTTCAAAGAACCAACCTCTGGTTTCATTGATCCATTCTACTGCTTTTTTAGTTTCTCTAACATTTATTTCTGCTCTAATGTTTATTATTTCCCTCTTTCTTCTGCTCTTTTAGGTGTAAGGTTAGGCTATTTATTTGAGATTTTTCTTGCTTCTTGAGGTAGGCCTGTATTACTAACAACTTCCCTCTTAAGACTGCCTTTGCTGCATCCCAAAGGTTTTGGACCATCATGTTTTAATTTTCACTTGTTTCCATGTACTTTTTTTTCTTATCTCTTCTTTGATTTCCTGGGTGACCCATTCATTGTTTAGCAACATATTGTTTAACCTCCATGTATTTGGATCTTTCCAAATGTTTTCTTATGGATGACTTGTAGTTTCATATGTGGTTAGAAAAGGTGCATGGCACGATTTCAGTTTTTCCCTATTTGTTGAGGACTGATTTGTGACCCAGTATGTGATCTATTCTGGAGAATGTCAAGCCTCTCATCAGGCTCCACTCTCAAAGTGGAGTCTGCTTGAGATTCTCTTTCTCCCTAAACAAACAAACAAACAAACAAATAAATAAATAAAATCTTTTTTAAAAAAGGAGAAGTTTCCTCTGAGAGAATACTGGACATGACAGGCATTCCTGGGAACAGACAAACTTAAGTAAATGAGTACACAGAAAATCCCAATGTGTCCAGAAACAGAATAGTCTGCTTTGGTCAAAACATGGTTCTTACAGGAAGGGGTATGAGATAAGGCAGGAAAAGTAATATGAGAAAAAGTTCTTGGTTAAGTTAGAATACTAGACTAAGAAATTTTGACTCACCTCTAAAGTCATGTGAAAACTACAAGTATGAAACAACAGTAATAAAAGGTGTGTTTCAGGAAGATGACTGTCAGGATTTAGTGAAGGATAAATGGGGTTGTGGCAAGATAACACAATAAGAAGCTATTGAAATAATCCAGGATAGCAGCAATACTGAAAACTCATTTGGGCAGAGTCAGGAGGCAGAAGCACAGTGGAGGCCAGCAGGTTGTGGAACTTCATGCTGGGCTCCATTTGGTGGCCTCGTGGTGCCCCCTTTGAGAATGCCATCCCACAGCAAGGAAGTCCCAGGTTCTCTTGTGGCCCTGGTGATTAATGCCAACTCATTGCCACTGAACATGGTTGGAACAGAAAATTGAAACATGGCAACAAACCCCTTTGGACAAGGTTTTCAAAACAACAACAGAGTTGCAATCTCGGCAGAACTGGGCAATGCGGAAAGAAAATTACTAGTGTAACCAGTCTTCAACCAAATCATCCTGGAGCTAACAATGCATTCTGGAAACCCTCTCTTAAGAAGGACTTTCAGGGGCACCTGGGTGACTCAGTCAGTTAAGCTTCTGACTCTTGATTTCGCCTGAGGTTATGATCTCAGCGTCATGAGATGGAGCCCAGTGTGGAACCTGCTTAAGATTCCCTCTCTCCCTCTCCCTCTGTCCTCCCACCCATGCTTACATGTGCACATGCTTGCATGCCCTCTCTCTCTCTGAAAAAAAAAGTACTTCAAGATCATGCTGAGCTGCAACATATTACAGCCTAGCAAAAGGTAGCTTTGCCTCATGCATGTGCACATTCAGCTGTATGCTTCATAACTCAAGACTCTGCATTTGGGAATCATATTCTTCCTATTTTACCTCACCTTGACCTAGAATGAAGAAACTATTTGTAATGAAAGTGACTGTAATATCAAATGCCAAAACTACTATCATTCAGAATTGATATTATCATTCAGAATTGAATTCAGTGACTTCCAGAATTTTGGTGAACATTTATATTTTTTGCTTATTTAAAAGAAGTTATGGACTTCTGGGTGGCTTAGTCAGTTAAGCATCTGCCTTCAGCTCAGGTCATGATCCCAGGGTCCTGAGATTGAGGCCTCTGTTGGGCTCCCTACTTGGTGGGGAGCCTGCTTCTCCCTCTACCCCTCCCCCCTGCTCCTTATCTCTCTCTCTCTCTCTCTCTCTCTCTCTCTTTCAGATAAATAAATAAGATCTTTTTTAAAAAGTAAAAAAAAAAATAAAAGAAAGGTATGTGTAAGTCAAAACAGTAAAGGAGGGGTGCCTGGGTGGCATAGCGGTTAAGCGTCTGCCTTCGGCTCAGGGCGTGATCCCGGGGTTATGGGATCGAGCCCCACATCAGGCTCCTCCGCTATGAGCCTGCTTCTTCCTCTCCCACTCCCCCTGCTTGTGTTCCCTCTCTTGCTGGCTGTCTCTATCTCTGTCGAATAAATAAATAAAATCTTTAAAAAAACAGTAAAGGAGAGTCACCAGGATGATGTGAGCTTTGGCAGCTGTATTATCGGAATGACTAATTATGTTCCCCATGACTGTAACTTTTTTGTGATGTAGTTTGATTTTTTAACTCTAAATCAGGCTCTGATTTGGATGGTCACATAGTTCACCCCTGCAGCCCCCAACTAGTTGGACTAATATGTCCACAATAGACTTTCAAGAACCATCTATAGTACTTAACTTTAAACAAATGAGGGTGCTTTAAAAAATGTGAACCAGTAGGCTTAAATAAGTCATATTCATATTTACTGTTTGATATCAATGTACCTTTTGAATTTATAGTCAACATGCTATCCAGAAATACTGTTTAACTCATAACTAGCTCCCCTATTCTCCACTTTAAAAGGAAATCTAAGTTAAGACTAAGACTACCAACCAGTCTTAAACATTTTTATAAACCTATGCCACTATAAATTATATGACTAAATGGTATTGAAGACAATTAATTGTGAGAAATGTGGTTTTAAAATGTGTACATGCTCTTATTTAGTGTTACCATATAAATGGTATGCCTATGTGGTTTTATCGTCCATTTTTGTGCTAATTAAAAACATATACAAGTTGGAAAAAACTCATTTAGGCAGATAATCAAAATTGGAAAGCAATACATGTGTAATTATTTAATTTGCACTTGGAAACATAGGAATGAAGCATTCAAGAAAAACTGCTGTGTGAAGTAAAATTTAAAAGGATAAAACACCCCAAACTTGATTAAAGGACTACCATAAGTATGACAGATGAGTAGCAACATTTATCTAATGAAAATAAATTTATGTTATGAAATACATAATCTAAAATTGGAGGTTGTAAAAACAGGTAGATATTCATAAAATGTGGAGCTTAGAAAGGATGAAAAGAATACAGAGATAAGAACCTTGAACTTTTGGAAGAGAGTTTATAAATTCTGATGAAAAGAAAAATTCAGAATACTTCCTCCATGCAAAATTCTCTTACTACAAATGATTCCTCCTTAGTACAAATGATCCCCTAAACATTCTATTACTGTGTTTTCTCAGGAGAAGTATATGAATTAGTTGCTTATATCACTTGCTTCCTAAAAACAAACAACTCTTCTAAGTTTTTCTTCCATTAGTAAATACTTGGGATCTTGGGTCCCTAGAGAGACCAAGAGTTTTCTTAACAGAAATCTAAGAAAATGGAGTATACCTGAACTCTGACCAAAATATTTTAAAACTTAGTGTTCCTGTTATGATTCGCTTTATTGTCAGATTTTTATTTTTATTTTAAAACTGTGAGAAAACGCATTTTCAAGCCATAAGGAGACCACAGTAATAGTCACACTAAATGTTTAGAAGTTAAGTCTCAATGCTTTCAGCAAACATGAGAAGCATTGTCCTGTGCTTTAACGAAACTGAAGGGGGGAAAATCAACGGTTAAAATAAAACTTCACATTTATTAATAAAAAGTTGATATTTGTAGTTCGTACTTACTATTTGGCCACATGATGTCGCTCTTTACCGCGAAATTTTCTCATTCAAGACAACAGTAAGTCATCCCTTTTCGTATTGGAAAGACTTCACTCTCACTACGGGGATGTCGAACAATGGCGAGCACTTCAGGATAGCAAGGAAGAGATAAGAAGATTCTTCCAAATTTTGAGACAAGTTACGATTTGAATTTAAAAAACCAATTAATTTGAAATGGTGTACTCGAATCGAGGCGACCGGGGGCACCGGCATCTACTGCTGTTTTTCATAATTATCAAAGCCTGGGAGAGCACAAGCGGCCAGGTCCACTACTCGGTCCCGGAGGAGGCTAAACACGGCACGTTCGTCGGACGCATCGCCCAGGACTTGGGGCTGGAGCTGGCGGAGCTGGTGCCGCGCCTGTTCCGGGTGGCGTCTAAAGGCCACGGGGACCTTCTGGAGGTAAATTTGCAGAATGGCATTTTGTTTGTGAATTCTCGGATCGACCGGGAGGAGCTGTGCGGGCGGAGCGCGGAGTGCAGCATCCACCTGGAGGTGATCGTGGACAGGCCGCTGCAGGTTTTCCATGTAGAGGTGGAGGTGAAGGACATTAACGACAACCCGCCTGTGTTCCCCCAGACACAAAAGAATCTATTTATAGCAGAATCCAGGCTGCTTGACTCTCGGTTTCCACTAGAGGGCGCTTCCGACGCAGATATGGAGGAGAACGCTCTGTTGACTTACAGACTGAGCCCCAATGAGTTTTTCTCTCTGGACGTACCAACAAATGACGAACAGGTAAAACCTCTTGGACTTGTATTACGGAAACCTTTAGACAGGGAACAGTCTCCGGAACTTAATTTATTGCTCATGGCCACTGATAGAGGCAAACCTGAGCTGACCGGCACCGTTCAGTTATTCATCAAAGTGCTGGACGCCAATGACAATGCCCCAGCTTTCGATAGAACACTATATACTGTGAAATTACCAGAAAATGTTCCCAATGGAACTTTGGTAATTAAGCTTAACGCCTCAGATTTGGATGAAGGCTTGAACGGGGATATTACTTACTCATTCTCTAGTGATGTTTCCCCAGATAAAAAATCTAAGTTCTACATAGATGCCGTAAGTGGAGAAATTATAGCAATAGGACATATCGATTTTGAAGAAAGTAAAACCTACAAACTTCGAGTAGAAGCTATCGATAAAGGCTTCCTACCACTAGCTGGTCACTGTACAGTTCATGTGCAAGTTTTGGACGCTAATGATAACGCTCCAGAGTTGACTGTTACTTCCCTGTCTCTCCCTATCTCAGAGAATGCTCAGCCGGGCACAGTCATCACCTTGATTAACGTGTCTGACCGAGATTCTGGAGCTAATGGGGAGGTGATTTGCTCACTAACACCCCATGTCCCCTTCAAGCTGGTGTCCACCTTCAAGAATTACTATTCGCTGGTGCTGGACAGCGCCCTGGACCGTGAGAGCGTGGCGAACTATGTTCTAGTAGTGACCGCGCGGGACGGAGGCTCGCCTTCGCTCTCCGCCACGGCCAGCGTGTCCGTGGAA
>NC_048220.1:28734017-28748757 GCF_002007445.2 Ailuropoda melanoleuca
AGCAGAGGCGGCAGAGGGTGTGCTCTGGGGAGGGCCCGCCCAAGACCGACCTCATGGCCTTCAGCCCTAGTCTTCCTCCGTGTCCTGGATCTCTAAATACAACCGAAGATCCACAAGCTTCTTTGGAGTCCTCTGGAAAGGTGGGTTGCTCAAATATTTTATTCATTTATATATTTATTTTTGAAGTGTGAAAGACATTCTTATTTTCAGACGGTGCTTTTAAATAGTATTTACTCATTTATTCTAGAGATCTGGCAATATTTTGTAATTTATTATTCAGAAATTGAATACTTTAAGTTTTTACCTGCCTTTTGTGTTTGGACTTCCAATTACGAATCGTTAAAAAGCATACATCGAGTAAATATTTATTGGGTGCTGAATCAGTTTCATTTAAAACCTGTCATGGGAGTCGTATTGAATTCTTAAAGCCGCGCTGGCACTGTACCTGAAAACTCTTAAGTGAAAAACAGCTTAATTGCTACACATTAAGTATACTTCAATACCACTCTATCATTTATTCATTTCTTTAAAAAAAAAAAAAAGATCCTACTGAGTTATTTGAGGTAAAGAGAGCCCGCGCAGAAGAGAAGGGAGAGACAGAAGGAGAAGGAGGAGCAGACTCCCAGCTGACTCCCGCTTCCCGCTGCGGGGGGAGCTGGATCCCAGGAACCTGGGATCATGACAGGAGCAGAAGGTAGTCGCTTAACCTCTTAACCGACTGAGCCATCAGGTACCCCTCATTTCTAAAGTTTGCATGGTGCTTTAGTATATAATTCTATTGTTTATAAGAAACCCCAAAGCGGAAATGTATAACTGTCGTTTTTTACCTTTCTCTGGATGGAGACTGGAGACATGGTTGGCCAGCACTACTCAGTGTTCATTATTTCAATGAATAAATTTCAGTATACACTAGAAAACAGTTACTTTACCTTAGGAATCTAATTCTGACAACAAATGTTAGAAATATAACTCTCATTCCAACTTTAGAAAAATATGTTTGTATATGCTTGACAGTGTATTGATTGAGAATCTTTTTTACATTTAGAAAATTTCTTGAAATTCATCTTTTATCTGATTTTGGAGAAAATACTTCCTGTCAGGTACTTTCTTTCTTCAGAAGACTTTCTCCTTTTTCCTGAAATTTTTGGTAGTATACATTGTGCATTAGAGATATATGTACATTCTATGCTTTGAATTTTCTTGAAATTCAGTCTATAACTTTAAAAAGTTACCCCTATCAGTGGAGATGATGATTTACTTTTTTCTCAATATTCTGAAAGACAGAAATCTGGAGATAAATCGATTGCACCTTTAAACTCATTGCATGTTAAACTTATATTTCCTGAATTGTGGCATGTGACTTTCAGATTGGTGGTTCTTCACAGTTCTGTCTTTAGTCCAAGCTTTTGTTTTCTAATTTGTATTTTAGAAACTTCATTGTACTTAGGTTGAGTTTTGTTATGTGACCTATTTTTCTTTTTTTTTTTTTTTAAGATTTTATTTATTTATTCAACAGAGATGGAGACAGCCAGCGAGAGAGGGAACATAAGCAGGGGGAATGGGAGAGGAAGAAGCAGGCTCATAGCGGAGGAGCCTGATGTGGGGCTCGATCCCATAACGCTGGGATCACGCCCTGAGCCAAAGGCAGACGCTTAAGGACTGAGCCACCCAGGTGCCCCTATTGTGTTAGATTTTTAACAAGGTATTTCTTAATTAAAAACTCAGTAGAGGGGCGCCTGGTTGGCACAGCGGTTAAGCGTCTGCCTTCTGCTTAGGGCGTGATCCCGGCGTTATGGGATCGAGCCCCACATCAGGCTCCTCTGCTATGAGCCTGCTTCTTCCTCTCCCACTCCCCCTGCTTGTGTCCCCTCTCTCGCTGGCTGTCTCTATCTCTGTCAAATAAATAAATAAATAAATAAATAAATAAATAAATAAATAAATAAAATCTTTTAAAAAAAAACTCAGCAGAGCAAAATCAGAGTAGCTTTGAGAATAGAGCCACAATAAAACCCTGAAAGTGCAAGTAAAATTCACTTAAATAATATATTTCAGTAATTTTTTCTTTTCCCTTATAGAGGACATGTTTTGTGTATGTTACAAAGTAATCTATTTTCTTTCCATTATATTTCTTTCTTTAAAAAATATGTATTTATTTATTTTTGAGAGAGAGAAAACAAGTGAGCAAGCACAGGGTGGGGGCAGAGGGAGAGGGAGAGAGAAACTTCAGCTGACTCCTTGCTAAGCCCAGAGCCCAGCACAAGGCCAATCTCAAGACCCCAGGATCATGACCTGACCCGAAATCAAGAGTCCACCGCTCAACTGACTGTGCCCCCAGGGGACCCTCTTTTCATTACACTTCTTTCAAAACTTGAGTATTCTCTGAACTCCTGTGATCAATCCTGTCCATGTCTGTCAGCATAATTCACCCTAAATCCAGACTTAAATCTTCAGATATCACTGTCCCTGCACATGAAAAAGTGCAGAATTTGAACAGACTTTAACCTAAGGTCAGTCTAAAGAAGTGGAAAAGTATAAAAGCAATTTAGTAGAATAGATGAATCAATGAATTAAATTAATTGGGCCCAGGTATTTGATTGTATGTTATGTGGATTATATGGATTGAGGAGTGCTACATATTTAACCCCTCTTTAGTCTCTTAGAGTTAGTATTATTTATTAAGAATTTACTATGTCTTCTATAATTGTAAATTTTATTCTTTATTATTGATGGCTGTATTGATATAATTGGTAATTTTTGCCCTTTACATTAATATTTATTTTCTACTGAGTATGGGCTGTCATCATATGCAAATTTTCAGAAGATCCATGAACCTCTAGCAATGAATTTATCTTTTGCATCATCAGGAAGCATGAGTACAATCTAATCCAGGGAGGTTAGATCATCCTAACCTCGGAAATTTAAAATAGAGAGGTGAGAGCATGGAAGACACTTCAGTATTTTGCTTAGCAGCTAGCTCTCTGTGTTTCTGTGGATAACACTCTTCAATTCAAGAAGCAATCATGAAGCAATAATGAAACTTCCCTATGTCAGTCCCTAAACTGTAGTTTTTATATAGGTCTAACTATCTAAGTTCTGACCCAATCTTAGACACTTGAGAGTGAAGGGACACTATAAACAAATACACAAGACCACAGATGTAAAGGGAGTATATCCCAGGTAACTTGTGGCCTATGGTCTGCCTATCCTATCCTAGACCTGATAATACTAAGTGCATTAACAGCACCTGGAGTTCTTATTGAACATTCTGGTTCCCAGACTCCATCCCTATATTTCTGAAATAATTAGGACTGGCAAATCTGTATTTTAATAAGCACTCCAGGTGGTTCTTATTCAACTGAAGTTTTAGATCCAATAGTCCTATGAGATGCTTGGCAACCCAAGTTCTTATTATTTGACGGGATATAATCTAACTACCCCCTACTTTCTATTCATTATTGAAGATTTAATTGGTGCATTTATGTTATTACTTGCTATAAAATGCGCATGAACAGTAATGGAGTTTAGTTTATGTCATTACCTTGTGTTGAGATGATTATTCACTGATAAACTTCTTAGATTCCAGATAATAACTCAAACTAAATGTTGATTGGTATTATGGATGGATCCACAACTTGTTAAACTTTAATTCATGCTTTACAAGAAAAATAACTCTTAAAACCAGAATTCGAATAGACTTTAACGTAAGATTAGTCTAAAGAAGTAGAAAAGTGTAAAAACAATTAGTAGAACAGATGAAGCAATGAATTAAATGACCCATTCCTGTCAATTTTCTTGTTCATAAATGTTGCTCTATTATTCAGCTCTTAATAACAACTGAAAGAATTCAAAATTTTTACCTCTTTTATACATCATAACATCATTAAAGTAAATAAATTAACCTTTGGATAAGACCAAAGTTCCTATTATTAAGTTTTCCCTTCCTGGGAAAAGAGAATTTTCTCTTTTTTTTTTTCAGTAGTGTGGTTATATTAATAGAGATTTTCAGTTGCTGAATATTTGATTGCAGGAACTTCGAGAAAGAAAATATTTTTACTGCAGGTAGTGATGAAAAGCTTTATTGACACTGATAGAACTATTATTCCATAACTGTACATTTGGGGTCCTTGAAAAGATAACAATAACATAGATGAAAGCACTTGTCTCTGCAAGCGGAAATCATAAAATTTTTAAATTATTTAGAATCATAATTAAGGTTACTTTTGCCCATGTAAGATGCATAGCAAAAAGTGAAACTTCTCCCTGTATAACTGATTTCTCAGTAAAAGTACTTGTCTGTTTTTCTAGAGACAGGAACCACCAATCAGCCTATGCAGTAGTAATAGTAAAGGCATTGCAGAATGATAATATTCTACAGGTAATAATTTTTAGCAAAAAGCCTGTTATGGTCTTGACACAATGTGAAAATAAATGTGGCCATTTATGAGACACTGAGAATATGGCCATTTATGAAACACTCACTCTCCTTAAGGTACAATCCTAGCATTTAATGTATCATAATTCATACAACCACTGTATTATTATTGTACGAACGTTATAAAACTGGAAACAGAGACAGAGAGGTAAAATTATTTTCCCCAAGTCACACAACTAGTAAGTTTAAGAATAGGAATCAGAATGGAGACATTTCTGATGTTGAAGCCAGTGATCTTCTCTCAACGATCTAGTGATGACTGAAATTTAGGAGTTTTAAACACCTCATAGAGAACTGATTCTTCAGATTAATGTCTAGTAAGGTTTACTTAATCTCAAGATAATGACAAAGAGAACTGAATTAAGTACCAAAATCTGAAGATATTTAGGGGCGCCTGCCTTTGGCTCAGGTCATGATTCTAGGGTTCTTGGATCAAGTCCCTCATCAGGCTCCCTGCTCAATGGGGAGTCAGTCCCTGCTTCTCCCTCTCCCTCTGCTCCTCCCCGCCACTCATTCTCTCTCTCTCTCTCTCTCAAATAAATCAGATATTTTAAAAAAACTTGAAGCAGTATAAATTTGTTATCCAGTAAAACACTAATACGCTCAGTACATACAAATATTAGGAATATTTTTAAATGTAGCTAATGATAATCATGGTTGGGGAAGAAATTACTTCTCTGAGATTCTGCACTCAAGAAAACCCTGAACTAGGGGTAGACAATAATTATTATTATATACAAAAGAGACATCATGTGAACTTTGGGAGATCCATAGATACACAAATACGCCAAAATAGAATGAAAAGCTATGAATGAAAGACAAGTTGTTAAATTCGTGGAATTGTACTTACACATTCAGCCACGGGATGTCGCTGTCTTCCATAAAATGTTTCTTAGAACAAAGGCATAGTCCTGTTTTTCAAAGACTAGAAAGGAGCTACATTCTCAGATCTCAGCCATTTAGATAAAAATAGATGTAAGAAGTCGAATAGGAAAGCTCAGAGAGCATGTTTCTTCTAGACCGCTGATTCATCAATTTGTAAATCGGCAGAAAGGTATGATGTTGGTCTACACACCCAGCGCCCCAAGAGCCTTGCGCCTGCTTCTCTTGCTTCTGCTTCTCGCAGCCTGGAAGGCGGGGAGCCGCCAGGTTCACTACTCGGTCCCGGAGGAGGCCAAACACGGCACGTTCGTAGGTCGCATCGCGCAGGACTTGGGGCTGGAGCTGGCGGAGCTGGTGCCGCGCCTGTTCCGGGTGGCGTCTAAAGGCCACGGGGACCTTCTGGAGGTAAATTTGCAGAATGGCATTTTGTTTGTGAATTCTCGGATCGACCGGGAGGAGCTGTGCGGGCGGAGTCTGGAGTGCAGCATCCACCTGGAGGTGATCGTGGACAGGCCGCTGCAGGTTTTCCATGTGGAGGTGGAGGTGAAGGACATTAACGACAACCCACCGGTCTTCTCCGTCTCAGAACAAAAGCTTTCAATACCCGAATCTCGACTGCTTGACTCTCGGTTTCCGCTAGAAGGCGCATCAGATGCGGATGTTGGAGAGAATGCAGCGCTTACTTACAGACTCAGTCCAAATGAGTTTTTCGTTCTTGACATTATAAACAAAAAAGACAAAGGCAAATTCCCAGTGCTTGTCTTAGGAAAAATGCTGGATCGTGAAGAAAATAATCAGCTTCAGTTGTTATTAACCGCGACTGATGGAGGGAAACCGGAATATACCGGATCTGTAACTCTGCTGATCTTGGTGTTGGATGCCAATGATAATGCGCCTATATTTGATCGATCCATTTATGAAGTTAAGATGTATGAAAATTTAGCGAACCAAACGTTAGTAATATGGCTAAATGCGTCTGATGCAGATGAAGGAATAAACAAGGAAATGGTATATTCATTTAGTGCTTTGGTTCCACCCAACGTAAGGAGGACATTTCTAATGAATGAAAAAACGGGAGAAATAAGAGTAAATGATGCTATTGACTTCGAGGATAGTAACACTTATGAAATTCATGTAGATGTTACAGATAAAGGAAACCCACCTATGGTTGGTCACTGCACCGTATTAGTGGAAGTTCTGGATGAAAATGATAATTCACCTGATGTGGTTATCACTTCTTTGGCTCTCCCAGTGCTGGAAGATGCTCAGGTGGGAACCGTCATCGCCCTGATCAGCGTGTCCGACCGTGACTCTGGCGCCAACGGGCAGGTGACCTGCACCCTGGCACCCCATTCTCCCTTCAAGCTGGTGTCCACCTTCAAGAATTACTATTCGCTGGTGCTGGAAAGCGCCCTCGACCGCGAGAGCGTGGCGAACTACGTTCTAGTAGTGACCGCGCGGGACAGAGGCTCGCCTTCGCTCTCCGCCACGGCCAGCGTGTCCGTGGAGGTGGCCGACGTGAACGACAACGCGCCNAGCGCGCGCGACGCGGGCGTGCCTCCGCTGGGCAGCAACGTGACGCTGCAGGTGTTCGTGCTGGACGAGAACGACAACGCGCCCGCGCTGCTGCCGCTGCGGCCTGGGGCGGGCGGCGCGGGCGGCGCGCTGAGCGAGCTGGTGTCGCGGTCGGTGGGCGCGGGCCACGTGGTGGCGAAGGTGCGCGCGGTGGACGCGGACTCTGGCTACAACGCGTGGCTGTCGTATGAGCTGCAGCCGGCGGCGGGGGGCGCGCGCAGCCCGTTCCGCGTGGCGCTGTACACGGGCGAGATCAGCACGACGCGCAGCCTGGACGAGGCGGACTTGGCGCGCCAGCGCCTGCTGGTGCTGGTGAAGGACCACGGCGAGCCGGCGCTGACGGCCACGGCCACCGTGCTGCTGTCGCTGGTGGAGAGCGGCCAGGCGCCAAAGGCGTCGTCGCGGGTGTTGGCGGGCGCGGCGGGCGCGGAGGCGGCGCTGGTGGATGTCAACGTGTACCTGATCATCGCCATCTGCGCCGTGTCCAGCCTGTTGGTGCTGACGCTGCTGCTGTACACGGCGCTGCGGTGCTCGGCGCCGCCCACGGAGGGCGCGTGCGGGCCTGGGAAGCCCACGCTCGTGTGCTCCAGCGCGGTGGGGAGCTGGTCGTACTCGCAGCAGAGGCGGCAGAGGGTGTGCTCTGGGGAGGGCCCGCCCAAGACCGACCTCATGGCCTTTAGCCCCAGCCTACCTCCGTGTCCAGTACCAGACGTGGAAGTGGAAGAACAGTCTATTGGAGGGGACTGCTCTTGGAAGGTAGGTTATTACTTTTTTATTTCCATATGTTGTTTTGTGAATAATATTTTATCAACCACTTTTGCCCCTCATATATATGTCTCAGAATATCTTCATCCTTTCTAATATAGCACATTTCTGTAAAACCTCAAATATTTCTAATAATACCTAATATAATTTATTTTATTTTATTTTTAATATAATTTATTTTAAAAGCTCATTTTGCTGGCATCTGCTGGCTCATTCGGTAGAACATGTGACTCTTAAACTTGTGTCCTGAGTTCAAGCCCTATGGTAGGCATGCAGCTTACTGCAGAAAATAAAGAAAAGTTCATTTTTTAATTTGTCTGTTGTACTCTGTGCATTAAGTTTTTCTTGGTACTTCAATTTTTAAAATAATTCAACTTATTTTTAAGTATTTATATTTCCAATACAAATATTTGGTTTAGTTTGTAGGTTTTTTTCCGCCATAAACTAGTGTCTTTTTTATGTTACACATATTTATGAGATTAGTACTTTAATTAGTACTTTAAGTTTATTTAACTTTCAAATTTAAATTTTGAAATGACCCCATTACCTTAAAGACTGCTCTGATCAGTTCTCTTCAGGGTGAAAATGTGCCTTTTCTCTCTTATTAAAGACTATGGGGGGGGAGGACATCTGGAGGGCTCATGTTATGATCCCAGTGTCCTGGGATGGAGCCCTGCATCTGGGCTCCCTGCTCAGAGGGGAGCCTGCTTCTCCCTCTCCTGTTCCCCCTGCTTGTGCGCACTCTCTTTCTCTCTGTCAAAAATAAAATAAAATAAAATAAGTAAAAGAAAATAAAAACAATACAATACAACACAGACTATCTGGGGGTGCCTGGGTGGCTCATTCGGTTAAGCGTGAGACTCTTGATTTGGTTCAGGTCCTAGGATGTTGACCTACTCTGGCCTCCACACCCATCAGGGGGTTCAGCTTGAGGATTTCTGTTTCTCTCTCTGCCTCTAGCTCCTTCTGGCACATGCATGCTCAAATAAAGAAATAAATCTTTAAAAAATATCTGTAATGCAACATAGCTTATAATGCATACTCTATCATCAGTATTCAGTGTTTGTATTTTACTTTTGGTGGTACTCTATGTTGACTTGAAGTTCATTTATAAATGTCCTAATCTATGAAATTAAGGGTTTGAGCTTTTAAAATGTTTTTTCATTTTCATTTTGGTGTCTCTGCCAGGGTGTACTATTCACTTTTTTTTTTAGCAGAAGAAAAGTTTTATAGCCATTTACATAATTTTATGCAGTAGCTCTTCATGATTTCCTTTATCAGCATAAAATATTGCTTATTATGTCCAAGCATAAGATTTTGCACTATGAAGAAAGAGTCATGATTATGTTCAATAATGGAGAACATTTGAAAATCACTTTTAATTTTAAGGAAGTTGAAAATAATTATTTTAGTCCAAATTAATGTGAGAAATTTGAAGAGAAAGCTGAATTGTTCTACTAGAACGTTCTCTACTGACTTGAGATCGTATCATGCAATTTAGTTTATAGTTTCTCTAGTCATCTTAAATAGGGTTGTGTTGTTTGGCGTAGACTGTGAAATGCAAGACAACTAAATTGCGGGTTGCCAACACCATCCTATTCAATATTCCTTTCTGAGACTGGTCGTTACCTGATACCTATGATTTCATTTTTGTTTATTTTGTTATGTCCAGTGTTACCGAAAAATAGTAGTGCAACTAGTTTATCATCTTGACTGGTTCTTAGCAATACTTTTTCTTTCTGTATGCAGGCTGAATTTTTACTCTGTATGTGCTTCACAAATAGCTTCCAATAAAACTTGAAATCTCTATTCAAGTTTAGGAACACCAAAAAAGACAATTGTGGCAAGAACGTAAGCATGGCATTGTCTTCTTATGTTAATACTTCCCATGGCCAGTCTCCAGTTCTCAGAGATTACAGATGATAACTTAATGCAGAGTATTTCAACTTGTAAATAGAATTCCTTTTTCTTGTATCTGCCTTCTCTTTTGGCCCTTTATAATGTCACTGTGTCCCCCTTGCAAAAAAGTCTTATCCAGAGGTATCTCTTCATCTGAGCAATTAATGAAACACAGAATTGTGTGTTTACCAATTTGGTCCTATTTATTTTACTTTGCTTTTTGGGGGGACGTGTTTAAAATACAAATATTCACCAAAAATTTAACACAACCAGTTACCATTTTATCCAACAACATAATAATTTTAAAGTCTTAGGTGGAGGAAATGCAGGCAGGGGAGGAAATGAGGTGAGATTTCAGGAGTAGTTGAGAGATAGCAAAGATATATTTTACTGTTTATAGTTTGACATTGTCTTCCTCTGTCTCTGTTTTTTTTTTAAAGATTTTATTTATTTATTTGAGAGAGAGAGAGTGCACACAAGCAGTGGGTGTGGCAGAGGCAGAGTGAGAAGCAATCTCCCTGCTCATCCCAGGGACTCCATCCCAGGATCCTGGGATCATGACCTGAGCTAAAGGCAGATGCCTAACTGTGACTGAGCCCCCCAGGCTCCCCCGTCTTTGTTTTAAGATAAATATTTTTTAAAAACTTTATGGAAAGTTTCTTTCATTTAACTCAGAATTATGGAAATTTCAGAATGAAACCAGAAAATTTTCCAAATTAAGGATTTCTTTTAACATTCTTGCCAAAAAAGAAATTAGTCAATTTCCTTTAAAACTATGACATCTTAGGAGTGCCTGGGAGTTGGGTTAAACACCTGGCCCTTGGTTTTGGCTCAGGTTGTGATCTCATGGTTTCATGAGATCGAGCCCCACATCAGGCTCCAGTCAGCAGAGTCTGCTTGACTTCCTCTCCTTCTGCCCCTCCTCCCATGTGCTCAGTCTTTCTCTCTCTGAAATAAATAAATTAATGTAAAAAACAATAACATTTTAATTTTATAATAATGTTTAATATAATCTTTATTAAATGGCGTTAAAATGAGGCTCATCATGAGTACTCTATAGCTCTTGACGGCATAGTACTTGTTATAGTCTATTGTAAGGTGAGTAAACAACCCATAGCTTTATTGTGTACTATAACTATTTAGCTATATGATAGCCTTGGAATTTGAGGGCTTTAAAAACTATCTTTAATGCATACTTAACTAATGAAGCAATTCCTTAAACCAAAAGTGGAATGGACCTTCAGCATGCCATATTCTCAAATGGACTAGATTATTTAAATCAACAAACACAAGGAGTCCTGTCTTAGTCATGGCTTTTTCTGAATTTAGTAATCCCCATGCACTAAAACTTTTTTTGCTCCTCTTTATGCAAATGTTTTGAGTTTATGGCTTCCACAATCTAAAATAATTACAAATTGTTAGAACTATAAATCTTTTGCATAGATTTATAATCATTGAATCCTGATTTTTAAAAGTGTTCCAAATGAAGACTGCAGCTCATTTTCACATAAAACCTAAGATTGCCTTGGGTAGCCATTTACAATTTTTTTTTCAGTAGAGAAATTTGGGATTTTCTGAGAGGCTGCCGTCTTATCAGAAGGATTTCAGATATTGGATAGTTGGCTTCTGAACAGTCTTGAGAATGATTTAAATATTTTTCTCTTTTAATAGAAGACTGATCAGCTTTATTGCAATTGATAACAGTTGAGATGCAAATTTCCACTTGGTTTTTGCATTTGAGATAAGAACAGGAAAATAAAACTGAGTAAATCAATTTGATTTAGAATGCTTTTATACTCTAGTCTCTGTAAACCAATTCCAGAATAAAGTGGGCATAAACAAACAGAAAATATAACTTGAATTCCTGATTCAGTGGGTTTTTGTTGGGGGGGGTTAGAATGAAATCATTTTGCAAGTAGCTGTGGATATAATGCAAATTTAAGTTATCCTTCAGGATGGAAACTATAACATTCGACCTGAGCAGATAGAGTAATTGAAAAAGCTTTAAAATGAGCCAAAGATAAATATACTTTGTATTTCTAGGAGTCAGTACTTGGTAAATTCATTGATATCAAAGAAAATAAATCTTTGGATAAACTGGTAAGTAGCGTGCATATTGGCACTGATTTGAAACACCATTATGTTGAGGTGGTAACTTAAAGAACTTGAATCTTGAGTTATTCTCTTCACAGTTGAACTAAATGTTTAGAAAAACTTAATATAGGGGTGCCTGGGTGGCACAGTGGTTAAGCGTCTGCCTTGGGCTCAGGGCGTGATCCCGGCGTTATGGGATCGAGCCCCACATCAGGCTCCTCTGTTAGGAGCCTGCTTCTTTCTCTCCCACTCCCCCTGCTTGTGTTCCCTCTCTCGCTGGCTGTCTCTATCTCTGTCGAATAAATAAATAAAATCTAAGAAAAAAAAGAATAACTTAATATAGTATAAGGATTAAGCAATAGAAATTGTAGTGTTAGCAATGGAGTAAACATAATGAGACCATTCCAAAATGATCAATTTCTAAAATTCTAAAAAATACAGCATCACTAGTAACCTACAAATAAGTATTTTTCCTGTTTATGTACATGATAATACAGATAGCCCAGTAGTGCGTTTTCTTAGATGTCTATATCCAAGGTAAAACTCTTCTTAGGATTCTAATTTGCAAGACAAAAACCACCTTTAAAGAGCTAGTGGTCACACACAAGGAATGTATAAAGAAAGAATTAAAAGCCTACAAAATAAAACATGGACCAATATATGAAGGAATTATGAGAGAAGCAGTACAAGTGAAAGAAACGGTATAAACACAAACGTACTTCCTTTTTGAGCCACAGGATGTCGTTGTTCTCCAAGGAGACGATTCTTTAACCAGAAGAAAATTACCGTAATTCACGGATCAGAAAGAATCTCCACGGTTCCGGTGTTTTAAAGACTACACACCCATGTTGTTAAGACCAGTTGGGATCTCAGGAACAAAGACTCAAAAGAAAGATCTAAAAGGATTACACCTTTCCGCTCATGAAATTTGATTTCCTAATCAGAAGCAAAGCAGGATGTTAGCTTCAGGACCAGGTGGCCAGGGAACCAAGCATTTGCTGCTCTCGGTTCTGTTCCTTGCAGTCTGGGAGGCCGAGAGCGGCCAGGTCCACTACTCGGTCCCGGAGGAGGCCAAACACGGCACCTTCGTGGGCCGCATCGCCCAGGATCTGGGGCTGGAGCTGGCGGAGCTGGTGCCGCGCCTGTTCCGAGTGGCGCCCAAAGGCCACGGGGACCTTCTGGAGGTAAATCTGCAGAATGGCATTTTGTTTGTGAATTCTCGGATCGACCGGGAGGAGCTGTGCGGGCGGAGTCTGGAGTGCAGCATCCACCTGGAGGTGATCGTGGACAGGCCGCTGCAGGTTTTCCATGTGGAGGTGGAGGTGAAGGACATTAACGACAACCCGCCTGTGTTTCCAGCAACACAAAAAAATTTGTTTATTTCCGAAAATAGGGCTCTTGACTCGTATTTTTCACTAGAGGGCGCCTCTGATGCAGATATCGGGGCCAACGCTTTGCTGACTTACAAACTGAGCCCCAATGAGTATTTCTCTCTGGTCGTACCCACCAATGACGATCAGGTAAAACCGCTCCAACTAGTACTAAAAAAACATTTAGACAGGGAAGTCGCTTCAGAGCTTCTCTTGCTGCTCCAAGCCACAGATGGGGGCAAACCTGAGCTGAAAGGTAGCATGGAATTACACATCACGGTGCTGGATGCAAATGATAACGCCCCAGTGTTTGACAAAGCAGTATATCGTGTAAAATTACTGGAGAATTCTAGAAACGGCACACTGGTTATTAGACTTAATGCCTCGGATTTGGATGAAGGTTCAAACAGCCACATTCTTTATTCCTTTGCAACTGATGTCTCCTCTAACGCAGAAGCCTTTTTCCGCATAGATTCAACCAGTGGGGAAATAAAAGTAAACGGAAAAATAGATTTTGAAGAAACTAAATTATGGAAACTTCAAATAGAAGCACTTGACAAAGGAAATCCCCCTATGTTTGGTCACTGCACAGTCTTGGTAGAAATCTTGGACATTAATGATAATGCTCCGGAGTTGCTGGTGACGTCACTATCGTTGTCTGTTCCAGAGGATGCCACACTGGGCACTGTCATCGCCTTGATCAGTGTATCTGACCGTGACTCCGGTGCCAACGGGGAAGTGACCTGCTCACTAAGACCCCATGTCCCCTTCAAGCTGGTGTCCACCTTCAAGAATTACTATTCTCTGGTGCTGGACAGCGCCCTGGACCGCGAGAGCGTGGCGAACTACGTTCTAGTAGTGACCGCGCGGGACGGAGGCTCGCCTTCGCTCTCTGCCACGGCCAGCGTGTCCATGGAAGTGGCCGACGTGAACGACAACGCGCCTGCATTCGCGCAGCCCGAGTACACGGTGTTCGTGAAGGAGAACAACCCGCCCGGCTGCCACATCTTCACGGTGTCTGCGCGCGACGCCGACGCGCAGGAGAACGCGCTGGTGTCCTACTCGCTGGTGGAGCGGCGCGTGGGCGAGCGCGCGCTGTCGAGCTACGTGTCGGTGCACGCGGAGAGCGGCAAGGTGTACGCGCTGCAGCCGCTGGACCACGAGGAGCTGGAGCTGCTGCAGTTCCAAGTGAGCGCGCGCGACGCGGGCGTGCCTCCGCTGGGCAGCAACGTGACGCTGCAGGTGTTCGTGCTGGACGAGAACGACAACGCGCCCGCGCTGCTGCCGCTGCGGCCTGGGGCGGGCGGCGCGGGCGGCGCGCTGAGCGAGCTGGTGTCGCGGTCGGTGGGCGCGGGCCACGTGGTGGCGAAGGTGCGCGCGGTGGACGCGGACTCTGGCTACAACGCGTGGCTGTCGTATGAGCTGCAGCCGGCGGCGGGGGGCGCGCGCAGCCCGTTCCGCGTGGCGCTGTACACGGGCGAGATCAGCACGACGCGCAGCCTGGACGAGGCGGACTTGGCGCGCCAGCGCCTGCTGGTGCTGGTGAAGGACCACGGCGAGCCGGCGCTGACGGCCACGGCCACCGTGCTGCTGTCGCTGGTGGAGAGCGGCCAGGCGCCAAAGGCGTCGTCGCGGGTGTTGGCGGGCGCGGCGGGCGCGGAGGCGGCGCTGGTGGATGTCAACGTGTACCTGATCATCGCCATCTGCGCCGTGTCCAGCCTGT
>NC_048220.1:28748857-28865623 GCF_002007445.2 Ailuropoda melanoleuca
TGGTGCTGACGCTGCTGCTGTACACGGCGCTGCGGTGCTCGGCGCCGCCCACGGAGGGCGCGTGCGGGCCTGGGAAGCCCACGCTCGTGTGCTCCAGCGCGGGTGGGGAGCTGGTCGTACTCGCAGCAGAGGCGGCAGAGGGTGTGCTCTGGGGAGGGCCCGCCCAAGACCGACCTCATGGCCTTCAGCCCTAGTGTTCCTCTTGGTTCAAGTTCTGGAGATAGCGGAGAACAACAGGGGATTTTCGGGAATGATGTAAGTATAGTAATTCTTAATGTATTTAATGCCTGTTGATGTCAATCTCATAGTATGTTCAGCGACATTAGTGTAAGTTTATTGCTTCATTTATTTATTTTTGTTTTGTTTTCTTGGGCTGGTTTATTTTAAAACACACTGGAAGTCTAGCCATTTTTATTGCTTTCAGTGAAGACTTCATGAACACAGCAGGAACATTATCTAGTTGTTGGAAATAAGAATAGTGGTGGTAATAGCAATAATGAAATAGACGGCTGAAGCTATCTGTAAATAAAGAAAGCTAAGTCATGCAGGTAAGGATCACTGATGGGAAGTGGAGGATGTAGGCAAAGCTTAAATATTGTAGTTCTCAATTTTGCAGCAAGTTCACTTTTTCTATTCATTTCCTTGTTCTAATTGGTGACCTCCACTCATTGTGTTCATGTATTAAAAATTACCATAATAATGCATAGCTTCATAATTTAGTTATTTTGAATTTGAAATACCTTCCTACAAGCTGTAAGTTTATTACTAATGGGCATGGGCTGTTGAGGTGGCTTCCTTTTATAAATAATTTTGTTTCTTTATAATCAATGGGATGCTTCTTTGAGATACTGGGTGAAGTTTCAGCCTTAACTTTGGGGAGGACTTTACTTTTTTGTCTTTAATCATCTCATGATTTCCTGCTTATTTTCTTCATAGTCTTCAGCTGTTTCCGATAAACTACATTTTTTCTTTACTTCCTAGTGTAATTTCAGTTTTGCTAATTGCCTGCTGAATCTATTGCTGCTCTCCTCCAGATTAATTCATTGATTTCCTTTTTTATTTGATTTATTTTATTTATTTGATATTTGAAGATTTGATATTTATTTGATGTTGAAGATTTATTTGATATTTGATCATATTTATGTTTCTTCCATTCATGGTACCCATTGTGAGGCTTTAGAGAAGTATTTTAGGGTAGGGTAGGAAAATTCACACTTCTTTGTGCTTTGAGTTTAAGAGAGTTTTCCATGGGGAAAGGTGGTACTGTTGCCTGTGTCCACCAAGCCACTAGGTCTTTGAGATGACATTGATTTAAATAGCTTATGCATAATAACCATGGAATATCTATAAAGTCACTTCCAGTTTAACAATGGTGTTGTTGATCACATTTCACAACTTGATATTGTATACTTTGGATACATTTGATGCAAACTCATGTGAATTGTTTTCTTTAAAGAGATCACAGAGAACTTGTATTTAGAGCTATAAGCATCTAAATCAATTGATGTGAAAGTTTATTTTGTTTTTTTTTCCTCTCCAGTGTACAAGTTAGAAACCCTTTACCTGTATTGTGTGGAGAAATAAATTATATATGATATATTTACATGTGTAGGAGAACCATGTTATGGACTGGGTATAGTTAATAGAAATGCTGAGGAGGCATTAATCACCATTTTCTACCCACAAAAAAAGGATGATTTCCATGAAGATGAATATTAGGAAATTTTCTGAAAACGAAAAACCATGCCCTAGTTTATCATACTGAAATCCTCTTCACCCATAGCTACAAAGTAGAACAAGAACAACCAATCAATCAATCACTAACTATAAATAGACCACTACTATTTGAAGTCTTTCTGTTTATTAGAACATTGTGTGAAGGACTTAAAATACATAATATAATTTAATCCTTATAACAATTTATAAAATGCACATGACTATCCAAATTTTAAAGATGAACTAAGAGATGGTAAGATACTTTTCTAGCTTGTCTACTGCCATCCAGCTAGTACATGGTAAAAATGAGATTCAAATGTATATCTTTTAGATTCTAGAGCCATTCTTTTATTCGCTGTCGAGTTTTCTACAGTAAGTTTTTTCTCTGATCAGACATAGTTATGGCTAGGAAAATCAAGCAGAAAGTATATACAGGTGAACCCTTCTTTCTGTTTTGCTTAAGAAAAAACCTTCATGATTATCCTCAGAGTTAATTTTGTACAATGCCATAATTGAGATGAGAATTGAGATTTTTTTTTTGTTAAGTGATTATTTTCTCAGAAGAGTTCATGAACATCATTATCATTTGTTGCAATGCCACATTGAGATAAGTCTCTGGATCATTCAATGTAATGTAAATAATGTAGGTAATGAAGAGTTGCCATTGTAGGGACTAGGTATCCATTGTTTGGAAGTAATATAAATAAGAAGAATCATTTAATGTATGAGAAAACCCAGAAGACTGTGATCTGCAACATTCTAGCAGAACACCAAAGCCAAATAACAGTATGAAAATGACCCTATCCTTTTTATGTTGTGAATAAGGATAATGTTTTGGACAAATGTAAGTGGTAATATGATTATTTCCAGGATCCTGGATATTAACAAAGAATTCAGTAAGTGTTTCCAAAACTGCATACTTCAATAAGAGCTTAAAAGGTGGAATATTTCCCATGGAAATCTTCTTTTTTGTAAAGATTTTATTTATTTGTCAAAGAGAGAGGGGGAGAGAGCACACACAAGCAGGGGAGCAGCAGGCAGAGGGAGAAGCAGGCTCTCCACTGAGCAAGGAGCCCCATGTGGGACTGGATCCCAGGACCCTGGGATCATGACCTGAGCTGAAGGCAGATGCTTAACCAACTGAGCCACCCAGATATCCCTCTCATGAAAATCTTTGAATGTGTGTGGGTATTTCAGAATCAGTCTTCTTCAGTCTTATTGTTGTCTGTGAGATTTGTGCTGACTGAACAAATGATCTGTGATGAAATAACTGTGTATACTTCAATAAGCCATGATAACAAAGAGTGAACATCAATAAGTATATCCTATAATTTTGTTAATACAATGTTGGATAGTATTTCTAATCTATTGATTTTGAAGAACCTCCTGGGTGTCCAAGAATGGTTTCAAGATTTGTTTCTCTGTTTTATGTTTTCAATAATAATATTACTAGACCGTTATGTGGCATTTAGTGGGTGACTAGGACTAATAGAACATTAAACCATTCACTTTAGTATATGACTAGCAGGACATACAGTAGAAACTTAAGACTAACCAGATTGGGATGCCTGGGTGNCTTTTATTTTTTTATTTTATTTTTTTTTTTTTTAAAGATTTTATTTATTTATTTGACAGAGATAGAGACAGCCAGCGAGAGAGGGAACACAAGCAGGGAGAGTGGGAGAGGAAGAGGCAGGCTCATAGCAGAGGAGCCTGATGTGGGACTCGATCCCATAACGCCGGGATCACGCCCTGAGCCGAAGGCAGACGCTTAACCGCTGTGCCACCCAGGCGCCCCTGAGCACCTGACTCTTGATTTCATCTGGGGTCATGATCCCACAGTCATGGGATCCAGCCCCTCATGGGGCCTCTCATGGAGCCCCTTGTGAAGCCCCACCTTGGGCTTCATGCCCAGCGGGAAGTCTGCTTGAGTTTCTCTGCCTCTGCCCCTCCCCCTGCTTGCCCAAGAACTCACTCTCTAAAATAAATAAATAAATCTTAAAGAAAGACTAACCAGATTGTTTTAGTAAAAGTCAGGCACAAAGTTCTTCAGTTTTTCAATCAGTTTTACAAAATCAATGTTAATAACAATATTGATGTGAACTTCTTGGCATTAGCTTATTGCCAGATCTCAAGCTTATGCCCAAAGATGAGTTCAAAGATAGCATAATCTCTTTTATATGGATTAGTTGAGATGGTGATATCTGAAATAACACAGCTAAAATGCAAATGATGTGTCATTGGTTTATACAATATATCAAATTCTTTTATGACTTGGTGTTCATCCAGTGTCCTTTCATATACTCAAAAAATACCATATTACTGGGAAAGTAATTGCTAAATTAACATCTGGTTTTAATTCAGATATGTAATATTATCTACCTTGGGTAAACTTTCTGATGTTCATCTCTCTATCTACCTTTGAAGATTCCATATTGCACATACCATCTCAATCCCCAATGTCCATAATGAACTGGTTGGAGATCTCTTGCTTACTTTTTCTCTAAAATAAATCTAACAGGCTTCAGAAGGTATGTTAAGTCTACTGTTAATGTAGTCTAATGTTGTATTTTGATTAGAGGCCCTTATAACTGATTGTTTCACAGATTCATAACATAATTCAGTGTTAATAAAAAGTGACAAGTCTGCTTGCTTTATTAGTTTTTTTAAGAAAATAATTTTGCATTTACTAAGAGTTCTAGAAAGATGATAAATAGGGAAAAAGTAAATTTGAAAAAAAATGGAACAAGATCTGAAATTAGCAATTGTGTGTGTGTGTATTCAAGATAAAGAAAAATACTAACACAAAAATAAATATACTAGTAATTTTTTCATGTGCCATTTCAATATTTTTTAATTGGAGATGAACCATCAAAATCATACAGCAAAATACTCAAGCTAGAGTCATATTTATTTATAAATTGATATTTATAAATATTTATAAATCACTTTCTACTTTAAACTTCCATTGGATCCTCTTTTGACATCCTTAAAACCAAGGCTATATGAAAAGACAAACTCACATAACCAAATTTATCTTCAGGCAGTGATAGCTCGTATCAACTATTCCCATTTTCTACTTGGTATTTTATGAAATTGAATTTACACAAACATTAAAGTCACTTGCCACTTAGTTGAATTGTTTATTATATATATATAGAGAGAGAGAGAGAGAGAAGTTCACATTTAGAAGAGGTATATTTAGAAATTGTTTCCCTTGTTTAGATGAACTTATGATCCCAAATCCAGAATTCTTTCAACAGGAAACAGGTCATTCAACTATTTATTGAGCGCCCACTGTGTGCTGGGAACTCTGCTATGCGCTAGCCTACCTCATGTCACACCTACAATGCTACAACAGCTCCCTGCTGATCTCCTGGCTTCTGGTCTTCTCCCCTTCAATCCACCTTGCATACATGGCCAGTCTCAGCTCTCTTAAGCCTTCCCTTACTCTTTTGGTCTAGCACATCCAATGGCTCCTCAGTGCCCCCAAGGTCAAGTCCAGTTCTTTGATGTGATATGGTCAAGCCTTCCATGCTCAGGCTATGCCCTCTCTAATGGAATTTCCTATCAACTGTTTTGTCTCTTTGTTTGGTCCTCTCCTGTGCCTGGTCCTCAGAGGTGCTTAATAAACATTTGTGAAGTGAATGAAAAGACAGTCATCTATTTTCATAAATATATCTTGGCAGATATACAAAAACCAATGTTGGCATCTTGGAAATACCAACATGGCACATATATTTTCATGGTGATTTTTATTTATTTCATTGAATTATAATAAAATTTATTTTATAATTGAAAGACACCTTCTTCCATATCATTGACACCATCAATAAATTGTCATTTTGATACCTCATATTATACTGTTAGCAATGTGACTTCCCTGATAAATCATGTGTGTCAAATATAAATTTCCTCTACATCCATAGACTTTTCCATTGTGAAGTCTATGTTTTAAACACTAAATTTGAAAACATATTTTTGTTTTTCAATGGATAAAAGATTGCTTGTAACAAAAATGCAATTAAAAGTAAATAAAAAAGAATTGGAACTAAAGAAAATAGATATGAATAGAGGGCAAATGCACAGAGATAAGAACATAACATACAGAACTTAAAGACTAAAAAGTTGTTACTAAAATCTCAAATTTGTCTTTGAGTTTCCTAGCAGCCAAAGTAACAAAAGAGACTAGAAATAAAACAATTCAAATTTGATAACATTATAATATGAGAAGCAATATCTTTAGGAAATGTTTAACCCTAGTTTTTCATAAGGCTACCTGTAGAACTAAACTCTATGTGTATTGTGTAGGAGAGTAAAAGAAGAATTGTTTAATTCTAAATCAAATATAGGAACAAAAATTTCAATGTTTAGAATAAAATGTTATTTTCCACACACCATCACCTTCAATATGACTTATACTACGAATGTCCCCTCAATAAGTACTTTGGAAATATTGAGGATAAAATAAAATGAAACATGTGAAGTTATATTTTTCTCTTTAAGTAAAATTCTGTAGCATACAAAGTAGTGTACAGTACTTACTATTCAGGCGCAAGGTGTCGCTCTTTACTTGGTGGAAATAGTTGTTTCCAGGGTTGGTCTGAACAGCCAGGAACGCCCCATACAAAAAACGACTCCATCGTGCCGAACACTACTGTTAAAGGATTCTTTGAAACTGCTCAAAAATTCAGCTAGATTTTTAACCTCAAACTGGAGTCCCCGGTACTGTAAGCGTAAAGAACCTTATTTTGGAAGTCAATGTCGTATGCGATGTTCCGCTCTCAAAGAAGGGGATTGGGCACTCGGCGTCTGCTGCTGTTGCTTCTGCTCCTCGCAGTCTGGGAGGCCGGGAGCGGCCAGGTCCACTACTCGGTCCCGGAGGAGGCCAAACACGGCACCTTCGTGGGTCGCATCGCCCAGGACCTGGGGCTGGAGCTGACGGAGCTGGTGCCGCGCCTGTTCCGAGTGGCGTCCAAAGGCCACGGGGACCTTCTGGAGGTAAATCTGCAGAATGGCATTTTGTTTGTGAATTCTCGGATCGACCGGGAGGAGCTGTGCGGGCGGAGTCTGGAGTGCAGCATCCACCTGGAGGTGATCGTGGACAGGCCGCTGCAGGTTTTCCATGTGGAGGTGGAGGTGAAGGACATTAACGACAATCCACCGGTGTTCTCTCTCAGAGAACAAAAGCTGCTGATTTCTGAATCTAAGCAACCTGACTCTCATTTTCCTCTAGAGGGAGCTTCTGATGCGGATATAGGAGAGAATGCTCTATTGACCTACAGACTAAGTCAAAATGAGTATTTTTCTTTAGAATCACCAACACATAGTAAGCAGACTAAAAGACTGTCGCTTACATTAAAGAAATACCTGGATCGAGAGGAAACTCCAGAAATTAATTTGCTACTGACAGCTGCAGACGGGGGAAAACCAGAGCTCACTGGCACCGTTCTGCTTTTTGTCCAAGTCTTGGATATTAACGACAATGATCCGGAATTTGAGCAATCAGAATATAAGGTGAGATTGATGGAAAACGTAGCTAAAGAAACTTTTGTGATAAAGCTAAATGCCACAGATCGAGATGAAGGAGTCAATGGGGAGGTAACCTACTCCTTGATGTCAGTTAAGCCCAATGGAAAACTCTTATTTACACTAGATGAAAATAACGGAGAAGTGAGGGTCAATGGATCTTTAGATTATGAAGAAAACAAGTTTTATGAAATTGAAGTACAGGCCACAGATAAAGGGAATCCCCCAATGGCAGGTCACTGTACAGTCTGGGTAGAAATATTAGACGCTAATGATAATGCCCCTGAAGTCACTGTGACTTCCCTGTCTCTCCCAGTACGAGAGGACACTCAGCCTAGCACTGTCATTGCGCTGATCAGTGTATCTGACCGTGACTCCGGTGCCAACGGACAGTTGATCTGTTCTCTAACGCCCAACGTCCCCTTCAAGCTGGTGTCCACCTTCAAGAATTACTATTCGCTGGTGCTGGACAGCGCCCTGGACCGAGAGAGAGTGGCGAACTATGTTCTAGTAGTGACCGCGCGGGACGGAGGCTCGCCTTCGCTATCCACCACAGCTAGCATGTACGTGGAAGTGGCCGACGTGAACGACAACGCGCCGGCATTCGCGCAGCCCGAGTACACGGTGTTCGTGAAGGAGAACAACCCGCCCGGCTGCCACATCTTCACGGTGTCTGCGCGCGACGCCGACGCGCAGGAGAACGCGCTGGTGTCCTACTCGCTGGTGGAGCGGCGCGTGGGCGAGCGCGCGCTGTCGAGCTACGTGTCGGTGCACGCGGAGAGCGGCAAGGTGTACGCGCTGCAGCCGCTGGACCACGAGGAGCTGGAGCTGCTGCAGTTCCAAGTGAGCGCGCGCGACGCGGGCGTGCCTCCGCTGGGCAGCAACGTGACGCTGCAGGTGTTCGTGCTGGACGAGAACGACAACGCGCCCGCGCTGCTGCCGCTGCGGCCTGGGGCGGGCGGCGCGGGCGGCGCGCTGAGCGAGCTGGTGTCGCGGTCGGTGGGCGCGGGCCACGTGGTGGCGAAGGTGCGCGCGGTGGACGCGGACTCTGGCTACAACGCGTGGCTGTCGTATGAGCTGCAGCCGGCGGCGGGGGGCGCGCGCAGCCCGTTCCGCGTGGCGCTGTACACGGGCGAGATCAGCACGACGCGCAGCCTGGACGAGGCGGACTTGGCGCGCCAGCGCCTGCTGGTGCTGGTGAAGGACCACGGCGAGCCGGCGCTGACGGCCACGGCCACCGTGCTGCTGTCGCTGGTGGAGAGCGGCCAGGCGCCAAAGGCGTCGTCGCGGGTGTTGGCGGGCGCGGCGGGCGCGGAGGCGGCGCTGGTGGATGTCAACGTGTACCTGATCATCGCCATCTGCGCCGTGTCCAGCCTGTTGGTGCTGACGCTGCTGCTGTACACGGCGCTGCGGTGCTCGGCGCCGCCCACGGAGGGCGCGTGCGGGCCTGGGAAGCCCACGCTCGTGTGCTCCAGCGCGGTGGGGAGCTGGTCGTACTCGCAGCAGAGGCGGCAGAGGGTGTGCTCTGGGGAGGGCCCGCCCAAGACCGACCTCATGGCCTTCAGCCCCTGCCTACCTCCGGGTTCGGATAGAGAAGTCGAAGGGGAAAGGCAGGACGCAGGATCAAATCACCCTGGGCAGGTGAGTTCTATAGTTCTATAGATTCCTCTTCTTTTGAAGTCTTGTTAACTTTTTAAAAATCCACTTTATTTCATAGAAAATTTTAATGAATACTCTGTATTTTGATTATTAATGTTTAAACGAGTATAAATGTTTTAGAGAACAGTTTCTGTCAGTGAAATGCCAACCGATAAAAATCCAATTTTAATAATGAGATAAATCAGGGTGGTTTTGTTTGTTTTTTTTTTTTTGTTTTGGGGTTTTTTTTTTGGCCAATAAATGCCCTATTTCTCCAAAAGTTTTGGTAGAAAACGTTAAAAGAAGATGCAAAAATGACTCTCCTGTCAGCGTTTTATTAGTAATTATTTCTAATTCTCAGTGATGTACCTAGACCACTTATTTCATCTCTAATCCTCCCTACTGTAGATAATTACTGTGTCCTTTAACACAGCCTTTTGCTTTAATATTTTCACATTATTAGATCGTTTGACTTTTCTCAATTCAGGCTAGATTGAATGCTCTCTTCATTAAGTCTGAAAAGATAAACCCTTTTCTGTAGTGTTAAACATGGATCGTACACTTATTTTCCATTAAATAACCTTTAGTTTTGCCTCAATTGATAAGATAAAACCTGTTTTCATATTATTTGCAGTTAAAAATTCAGTCTTGCGTTATTGTGTGGTGGTTTCTTTGAAATAATGTAACTTAAAAGTTCTGTCGATTTATTTTATTGCATGTAATGGGTGTGGATTTATCCACATCTTAGTCAAACAGAACCCCCAGATTTATGCTTACAAACTTTACTAGGCAGATAAAGTTATTCATATCACTCAATCAAGTCTTCAAACTTGCTGAAGACATGCATATAGTCTTATAATATCTGCAACATATGCTGGTTGGCGGTCCTACGTTTTGTGGATTCATCTAGAAAGGAAAATATTAAGTCTATTAAAGTGAAGTGAAAATTATCATTTTCGCTCATCTGGCAATTTAAATTTTCTGCCTTTAAATGGTTTATCTCTAATGTTTGTGAAATTTTCTTTTCATGTGCTGTAATCACATCTGATGATTCTACCAAAGGTCGTTTACCCATACGTCATTCTTCTAATTCAGTGATCCTTAGCTATATATAGGGTGGCAGAGTCACTGATTTCTTTGAGGATTTGATGAAATTCATATGTGGCTATGCTCCCCTTTAGCCTTAGGGGCTAAAATTTCTTTATTCTATAGTAGGCAACCAAATTAATATATAAAATATTTCAGACTTGAAAGATTAAACCATCGTATCATTTATAAAACTGTAAACATATAAATGTGAATGTTAGGTAGGGCACACATTATTATCCATCTCCAAATGAGGTTCTTAGAATGACTCAGTGTCATCTAAATTTAATAAACAAAGATGTTGGAATATTTTAAGTACATGTTACATTTTTTGCAGATTATTACTTTTGCAGTACATAAGTAGTTGATGCACATTTTAAGATAATTTCAAATTGTATGGGCTATTTTCTACAAACTTTGTGTCTTTTATACTTATTCTTAATTTCAGGATTACATTTGATGGTGTAAAATTATAATTTCAACCATTTTCTAGTTCAACTGTTTAAGTATTAAGCTAATTTTAGATGTTCCTATCTCTTTAGTAATTTAATTATGTCTAACTGTGTGAAGACTACAGAACACGCTACTTTTCAATGAAGTTTCTTAGCAATCATTGTACATTGACTTTTTTTTAAAAAGATTTTTTATTTATTTATTCAACAGAGATAGAGACAGCCAGTGAGAGAGGGAACACAAGCAGGGGGAGTGGGAGAGGAAGAAGCAGGCTCATAGCAGAGGAGCCTGATGTGGGGCTGGATCCCATAACGCCGGGATCACGCCCTGAGCCGAAGGCAGACGCTTAACCGCTGTGCCACCCAGGCGCCCCTGTACATTGACTTTTTTTGAAAATGGAAGATAGAAAATGAAAAAGCATGGTAGTGATATTAGACAATTTAAATAGTCCAATAGAATCAAAATTCAAAATTTTTTGATTACTTAAGAGCCAGTTTTATAGTTGATTTAAGTTATCTTTTACTTGTAGAAAGATTATTGATTATTACTTTCTGGTTCTATAAAGATTTCTTATCTCACTTCCTTTCATTATTATATTAAAAGGAATGGTGACAAATTGTTGGCTTAAAGATTTTGACTTGAATTTTAATGAGCTTATAAATGCTGTACTTAATTGTTCACAATTAGCTGTGGGCTCTTATCTGTTTTGTTTTCCCTTAAAGCTGATCTTGAATTAATTAATGAAATTATGGAAAGTCCTTTGATTCTCCCTTGCATCATAGTCACCATTCTGATTTTCTGAAGAGAAGCAGATTTTGAGTGACTACTAAGTGACCTGAAGGGAGCATTTAAAGGGAAACCAAAAGTTCATTATGAAGTTTATATTCTTTTGATTCTAGTCAGAGAGACTGGGCTCCAAAACATCTCACAGATCTTTTTCATATTAGGGCTCCACAGCCACTTTAGAATATTGTGAAATTTAGGGGATTTGATTCAACATTTTACATGAAAATGCTTTTTTTCTGCTAGAGTAAAACCTTACAGGATCTGTACCCAGGCCTCATTTTAAGATGTTACAGGAATGAGAACGGTTGTATGAAAAGTCATCACATTTGAGCATCAAGGAACCAAAAACAACAACATGTTCCATATTTATGATGAATTTTTATATCCAACAGAAGTATGAATAAAATAACTTATATGAATGAAATATTCAGTTAATAGAAATACTTTAGTTTCTTTTTCTTTGCTAAGTGCAGGAATTCTTGGGTTTCTCCTAAAGTCCTACAATGTGAAGGATAAAAGTCACTACAAGTGTGAATTGTAAGCAAAATAAGGTTAAGGGTGATGTATATTATTCTTTATTTTATTCTCCATGATAGGCAGAGTAGCTTCTGACATTCTGTATTTCAGTAATTATTTTATGATAGACTTTGAAGCAGAATATTTTTAAAACTGCAGTATAATAGAAATGACTGTGCTTTGGTACTAGTATCTTATACAGTAAGAAATAGGTATTTACAAACAATCCACAAAAATATCCAAAAGTCAAAAAATTTAAAGTGTCCCTGGAAGTGGCTAAACCGAAAAGAACCTCAGGATCTTTCTTGTACTTACATAATCAGTCACATGATGTCGCTGTACACTCAGAAGGTGAAAAGGAAAAATTTTGTCTCCGCGCCCAGATTCCAACCATTGACAGAATAGGATCGACGCCATATTGACCGGAAAGCTGGGTAAATTTTACTATATATATATACCTGCAGAAAGGGAGACTGCTCATAAAGGTTCGCAGGTGAGCGATCCCTAAAAACCAACAGTCCTCCTTCAGAGATCTTGTTAACTACAATGGTATTTTCCTGGAGAGGAGGTCCAGGAGCCCCGAATCTGCTGCTGTCGCTTCTGCTCCTTGCAGTCTGGGAACCCGGGAGCGGCCAGGTCCACTACTCGGTCCCGGAGGAGGCCAAACACGGCACCTTCGTGGGCCGCATCGCCCAGGACCTGGGGCTGGAGCTGGCGGAGCTGGTGCCGCGCCTGTTCCGGGTGGCGTCCAAAGGCCACGGGGACCTTCTGGAGGTAAATCTGCAGAATGGCATTTTGTTTGTGAATTCTCGGATCGACCGGGAGGAGCTGTGCGGGCGGAGTCTGGAGTGCAGCATCCACCTGGAGGTGATCGTGGACAGGCCGCTGCAGGTTTTCCATGTGGAGGTGGAGGTGAAGGACATTAACGACAATCCTCCGGTATTCAGAGAAGAAGAACAAAAGGTACTGATTTCTGAATCTGCTCCTCTGGATTCTCATTTTCCTCTGGAGGGCGCTTCCGATGCGGATATCGGCGTAAACTCTCTTCTGACCTATAGGTTAGGTCTAAATGAGTATTTTACTCTTAAAATAATAACGAAAAACGATAAAAGTATATTGCCTGAACTAGTACTACGGAAGTCATTGGATAGAGAGGAAACTCCAGAACTTAATATACTCCTGACCTCCCAGGATGGCGGTAAACCGGAGCTGACAGGATCTGTTCAGATTAAAATAAGCATTCTGGATGTGAATGACAACGCTCCGGAGTTTGACAAGCCTGGCTATAAAGTAGTGCTGTTTGAAAATGTCCCAAACGGTACAAGAGTGATTCAGCTAAACGCTTCTGATCTAGACGAAGGGGTGAATAGAGAAATTTCCTATGGAATCAGACTGATTTTGCCGGTGAGTGAGAAATGCATGTTTTCAATAAATTCAGAAACAGGTGAAATCAGAATTTATGGGAAATTGGATTTTGAAGAGAACAATGAGTACGAAATTCAGGTTAACGCCGTTGATAAAGGGATTCCTTCCATGGCAGGTCATTGTACAGTCCTAGTGGAAGTTCTGGATCTGAATGACAATACCCCTGAGGTAATGATCACTTCGCTGTCGCTTCCGGTGCGAGAGGATGCTCAGGTGGGCACGGTCATCGCCTTGATCAGCGTGTCCGACCGTGACTCTGGCGCCAACGGGCAGGTGACCTGCTCACTCATACCCCATGTCCCCTTCAAGCTGGTGTCCACCTTCAAGAATTACTATTCTCTGGTGCTGGACAGCGCCCTGGACCGAGAGAGCGTGGAGAACTACGTTCTAGTAGTGACCGCGCGGGACGGAGGCTCGCCTTCGCTCTCCGCCACGGCCAGCGTGTCCGTGGAAGTGGCCGACGTGAACGACAACGCGCCGGCATTCGCGCAGCCCGAGTACACGGTGTTCGTGAAGGAGAACAACCCGCCCGGCTGCCACATCTTCACGGTGTCTGCGCGCGACGCCGACGCGCAGGAGAACGCGCTGGTGTCCTACTCGCTGGTGGAGCGGCGCGTGGGCGAGCGCGCGCTGTCGAGCTACGTGTCGGTGCACGCGGAGAGCGGCAAGGTGTACGCGCTGCAGCCGCTGGACCACGAGGAGCTGGAGCTGCTGCAGTTCCAAGTGAGCGCGCGCGACGCGGGCGTGCCTCCGCTGGGCAGCAACGTGACGCTGCAGGTGTTCGTGCTGGACGAGAACGACAACGCGCCCGCGCTGCTGCCGCTGCGGCCTGGGGCGGGCGGCGCGGGCGGCGCGCTGAGCGAGCTGGTGTCGCGGTCGGTGGGCGCGGGCCACGTGGTGGCGAAGGTGCGCGCGGTGGACGCGGACTCTGGCTACAACGCGTGGCTGTCGTATGAGCTGCAGCCGGCGGCGGGGGGCGCGCGCAGCCCGTTCCGCGTGGCGCTGTACACGGGCGAGATCAGCACGACGCGCAGCCTGGACGAGGCGGACTTGGCGCGCCAGCGCCTGCTGGTGCTGGTGAAGGACCACGGCGAGCCGGCGCTGACGGCCACGGCCACCGTGCTGCTGTCGCTGGTGGAGAGCGGCCAGGCGCCAAAGGCGTCGTCGCGGGTGTTGGCGGGCGCGGCGGGCGCGGAGGCGGCGCTGGTGGATGTCAACGTGTACCTGATCATCGCCATCTGCGCCGTGTCCAGCCTGTTGGTGCTGACGCTGCTGCTGTACACGGCGCTGCGGTGCTCGGCGCCGCCCACGGAGGGCGCGTGCGGGCCTGGGAAGCCCACGCTCGTGTGCTCCAGCGCGGTGGGGAGCTGGTCGTACTCGCAGCAGAGGCGGCAGAGGGTGTGCTCTGGGGAGGGCCCGCCCAAGACCGACCTCATGGCCTTNTGCTGTCGCTGGTGGAGAGCGGCCAGGCGCCAAAGGCGTCGTCGCGGGTGTTGGCGGGCGCGGCGGGCGCGGAGGCGGCGCTGGTGGATGTCAACGTGTACCTGATCATCGCCATCTGCGCCGTGTCCAGCCTGTTGGTGCTGACGCTGCTGCTGTACACGGCGCTGCGGTGCTCGGCGCCGCCCACGGAGGGCGCGTGCGGGCCTGGGAAGCCCACGCTCCGTGTGCTCCAGCGCGGTGGGGAGCTGGTCGTACTCGCAGCAGAGGCGGCAGAGGGTGTGCTCTGGGGAGGGCCCGCCCAAGACTGACCTCATGGCCTTCAGTCCTTGTCTTCCACAGTCAGGAGAAGATTGTTTAAATCCTTCCAGTGAAGTAAGTCATTGATATTATTTAAGTATACCTGTTTCCTTTAATAACCTTTGTTAAGGTATAAATACATCCTTTCTTTTTTCTTCGTATTATCTTTTAAACCAGGGACCATCTTCTGTGGTATGATCATTCTTAGTCATTTTGAACTTTTTGTGTATTTCATGTTCATTTGAAACTTTCATTTGAAAGTTCACTTGAAGTTTCATGTTCATTAGTGAGATATAAAAATGAAATGGTGGTTATGGATCGCCAGATTTTAAACTTTCTTAGTCTATCATTTTTCCTATATGAATTATTAGCCTTGAAAAATATTAGTACATAAGAGTAAAAACTGCATAGGTGTTTGGTAACTCTTAAATTTATTTTAAGTTTGAACTTAATTTCATGATCAGAGAATATTTGCAAGGTTAGTGCAAATAATTTTCAGATACTGTTAACTGGATTCCTTTACACGGGCTCCTAAAGGTTTTATTTATTTATTTATTTGAGAGAGAGAGCGAGAGCAAGCATGAGTGGGCGCAGAGACAGAGGGAGAAGGAGGAGCAGCCTCCCCGCTGAGCAGGGAGCCTGGTGTGGGGCTTGATCCCAGGACCACGAGATCATGACCTAGGCCAGAGGCAGATACTTAACTGACTGAGCCACCCAGGCACCCCCAATCAATAATTTTTGAATACATATACAATATTGAAATAAACCGCCTAGGTGATTCCCTACAAGGTGAAAGTGGGGGTGGGCTCCAGAGATTAGGCATGTTTTATTAAAGAGTACCTTGAAAGATAACTTTTCAACTGGAAGGTTTTACTGATGGACAGATAAGTATGAATAAATGAACAGAGTTTGCTCTAGTGAATGTGTACTTGAAGGATGGAACAGGGGAGATTCTGAAGGTAAGAAAGCTAGTAAAGAAATTTTTATAATATTCTAGGTATCAAGTAATGGAAGTAAATCATGACAGTCGAAATGGATTGAAAGGAACATGTACAAGAGGCATTAGCAAAGTAGAAGCAACCTAAGAATGAATGATTCATTACAAATGATAAGAGAAAGACAAAAATACAGGATGACACTAACTTTTTTAATTTGGTCATCTGGGAGGATGAGATTGCCATTAACCAAGATTCAGAATACAGTTGAAGAAACAGTTTGTGTATGCTTATCAAGCTAGCAAATGGAGAGAAACATTTAAGAAAATGTTACTCCTAAGATTCTAGAGAATGCCAATGTGATTGGAAATACAGGTGTTGGGACGCCTGGGTGGTTCAGTTGGTTAAGCATCTGCCTTGGACTCCGTTCATGATCCCCGGGTCCTGGGATGAGTCCTTTTGGGCTCCTTGCTCAGTGGAGAGCCTGCTTCCCCCTCTGCTTGTTCACTCTCTCTCTCTCTCTGAGAAATAAATAAATAAAACCTTAAAAAAAAAGAAATACAGGTCTGGAACTCAGGGGAGATTATAGATCTAGATTTGGGAGTAATTCCCTTATGGAAAAAATCTTTAGGAAAGGATAAAATCAGAAAAGAGAGATTAAAAAATGAGAATAACATGTCCAAGTAAAGAGTTTAGGTGAATAAGTACGTTCGTTCCTGGGGTTGCTATAACAAATTACCAAAAACTGGGTGGCTTAAGACAAACAAAACTTTATTTCCTCACCATTTTGGGGACCAGAAGTCCAAAATGCAAATATTGGCAGGGTTGTGCCCTCTGGAGCTCGAAGGGGCAATCTGTTGTCTCTTGTACCTTCTGATGGCTGTCAGCATTCCTTGGCTTGTGGCTACACCCCTCCAATCTCTGTCTCCCTGGTCACATTGCCTTCTTTTCTGCATATCTTTTTATCTATATGTTTGCCTTATAAGGATATATGTGATTGCACTTTAGGGCCCACCTGGGTAATCCAGGCTGAACTCCTTCTCTCAGAACCCTAAACTAAATCACATTATTTGTCACAGAAGGTAATACTCACAGGTTCCAGGGATTAAGATGTGGACATATCTTTTAGGGTAGTCGACATTCAAACCACTATAATAGGCTTAAAATCTTAAAGAGGTTATACAATAGAGGGCTGAAATAAAACTCCAAGTGTAATACATCAAGTAACTGTTAGAAGTTTGAGGTGAAGAGAAGGGGATAAACAGAACTAGCTTCCACCCCCAAGAAATAGCAAATTTAAATGTGTGTGTGTGTGTGTGTATAATATGTGTACATATGTATGCGTGTGTGTATGTATATATTAATATATATATGTATTTACACATATATACATATATATGGACACCTGAGTGTTTTTGTAGTGTAAGGAAAAGGAGCAAGTAAAAAGGAGATCCTGAAGATGACGCAGACAGATTAGGAATGAGGATGAAGATGAGGGGCACCTGGGTGGCTCTGTTGGTGAAAGGTCTGCCTTTGGCTCAGGTCATGACAGGGTCCTGGGGTTGAACTATGAGTCGGCCTCCCTGTTGCTCAGTGGGGAGCCTGCTTCTCCCTCTCCCTCTGCCTCTCTCCTTGCTCATGGGCCCAGCGCACAGGTGCTCTCTCTGTCTCTCTCTCACTCTCTCTGTCAAATAAATAAATAAAATCTTTAAAAAAAAGAATAAAGATGTGGGGCGCCTGGGTGGCACAGCGGTTGAGCGGCTGCCTTCGGCTCAGGGCGTGATCCCGGAGTTGTGGGATCGAGCCCCACGTCAGGCTCCTCTGCTATGAGCCTGCTTCTTCCTCTCCCACTCTCCCTGCTTGTGTTCCCTCTCTCGCTGGCTGTCTCTATCTCTGTCAAATAAATAAATAAAATCTTTTTAAAAAAAGAATAAAGATGAAGTTGAAAAATACAGGGGCATCTGGATGGTTCAGTCAGTTAAGCGTCTGACTGGATATCCATTCGGGTCTTGATCTCAGGGTCCTGATCTTAGGGTCATGAGTTCTGGCGTGGAGCCAGATGGGAATACAGAAAAAAATGAAAATATGCAGGATGAAACAAGAGAAAATATTTTAAGAGCATAAGGTTGGCTTTAAAAATGGGGACCATTGTTCCTTAGTAGGGAAATAAAAATGTTAATATAAGAAGAGAGCCATTGAGTTCATATCTGATTACTTATCTCTCTGTGTAAATTATCTGAGAACAAATGATGGAAATGAGGTTGGGAATTTGAGAAAATATGGAAGGATCTTTGTATGCAGGAGGAAAGAGTTAATCAGGAATTTGTTTGAAAGCCCAAATAAAGGTAAAGGTGAGAGTAAACTTGTAGAGAATATAGTGATCATGGTCAAGTAACATCCCTAATTGGAGAAGCTAAGTAAGAGGGAGAAAATGAATTGTTAGGCTGTGTGTTAGAAGCTAAAGAAAATGTTAGAGGAGTAATAGAAGTAGATGAGTGCTTTTGGCGTGTCTGACATATTTCACATAGTTGACTCTGTAGTCTAGGTTAAGTGGAGTGGAAGGGGAAATAAGGTAGAGCTTGATAGACAAGAACAACTACAAATAATTAAGGGACTGTTACCACAATACGCATAAAGTTTTGTTAAAGTAATGTAACAGGAGAGGAAGATGAATATCAGATACTCTACTCAATATAAGAGAATATCAGATACTCAGTATAAGAGAATATCAGATACTCTACTCAAATTTTCAGAGATGAGCAAAGACACAGAAATGAACTCAACTATTTTTTCCTGCAGAATTGTGCACAGGTCAGGCAAGATAATTATTGGAACTGTACTATATCTTTCATAGCACTATTTTGCCTGGAACTTTGTGCTTGGTAGAGATAGTTGTAGCAATAGGTAAAAGTAATATTCCCTTCCTTTCTTTCTTGCTAAAAATGTGTTAACATCTCTGCCTACCTGTTGATGTTTGGAAAATCAGATTCAACTGAAAGGATAGTAAAGTTTCCCCCAGGGATGGGGAGAAGAGGCAAGTTTAACCTATTGGTATTAATTTAAATTCCATCAAATACATAGGATGCTAGTTCTTGGCATCTTTTATGCAAAGAAAAATTTAAAGCATTGTTATATCTTAATGATCTAAATTATTGTGTTTATGCACAAAGATGCTCACATACAAACATACACACATTGAAAGGACACTTCCTTTAAATACAAATATTTATCCACATTTCACAGTCATATTTGGGGGAATTTACACGTATGATATGTTTACACATCTGGTATATCACTTATTAATATTTTCCATGATCATCTGTTTTATTATTATAATTGATTATATTTCCATTTGGAGTTAATGGCTGTTGTGTGAGCAGTTCTAAATAAATATTACATGAAAAAGACATACCCAACCAAAACCACCAAAGTTAGGCAGAACTGGAGACTGATTTCCAAAAGTGAATATCGAATATTCCTCCTTTAAAATTCTGCCTGGGAGAACCTGGCTGGCTCATTCAGTAGAGCATGTGGCTCTTGATCTAGGGGTTGTGAGTTCGAGTCCCACATTGGGTGTAGAGACTACTTGAAAATAAAATCTTAAAAAAATTCTGCTTAAAAGTTTTACACTTGAAGAAATATATTTGTGGAAAAATGGATTTCAACCAATTCTCAACTAGGATTCTATACAGAGCAGAATACAGTCATTTACTGTTTCTGGAAAGAAGGACATTTAATCTTCAATTACCTATTTGCAGTGAAAAACATTACGAAATGACAGAAACAAAAACAAAATAAAACCCTCTACATCAATGGAAAATGTGAAGACCTAATCATTTTTACAGTTACTCATTCATGCACATGGTGTCGCTCTTCACTGAAAACATTTCCCAGAAGACCGTGCCTCTGCTTCCTCCTTCCTGCAGAAAATTCGGCAGATAGTGGAAAACCTCTAGTGAATCCTCCCCCAGAAGCCGGTGAGAGTCAGTTTGCGGTAAGGTATAAATTATACTTTGAATCCTTTTGAGTGTACCATGCTGTTCTCCTGGCGAGGAGGCCCAGGAGCCCCGAGTCTGCTGCTGTCGCTTCTGCTCCTCACAGTCTGGGAGCCTGGGAGCGGCCAGGTCCACTACTCGGTCCTGGAGGAGGCCAAACACGGCACCTTCGTCGGCCGCATCGCCCAGGACCTGGGGCTGGAGCTGGCGGAGCTGGTGCCGCGCTTGTTCCGGGTGGCGTCCAAAGGCCACGGGGATCTTCTGGAGGTAAATCTGCAGAATGGCATTTTGTTTGTGAATTCTCGGATCGACCGGGAGGAGCTGTGCGGGCGGAGTCTGGAGTGCAGCATCCACCTGGAGGTGATCGTGGACAGGCCGCTGCAGGTTTTCCATGCGGAGGTGGAGGTGAAGGACATTAACGACAACCCGCCTGTGTTCCCTGAAAGTAAGAGAAGAATAGTAATTGCAGAATCTAGACCCCCAGAAACTCGGTTTCCACTAGATGGCGCATCCGATGCAGATATTGGAGTAAACTCGGCCTTGACCTACCGAATCGATCCCAACGAGTATTTCGTTTTGGACACACGAAACAATCGTGAACAAACGTCTTCGTTGTCACTTGTATTGAGAAAATCATTGGACAGAGAGCAAATTCAGGAGCATAGCTTATTGTTGACAGCCAATGATGGGGGTAAACCTGAGCTGACCGGCACAGTTCAGTTGCTGATTACAATTCTGGATGTGAATGACAATGCCCCAGAATTTGACCAGTATATTTATAAGGTGACAGTGTTAGAGAACGCATTTAATGGAACATTAGTGATCAAGCTAAATGCCACAGATCTTGATGATGGTACGAATGGAGACATAATCTACTCATTTAGAAGGCCCGTATCGCCTGCGGTGTTACATGCATTTATCATAAATCCCAACAATGGAGAAATTAGAACCAGAGGTAAACTAGATTTCGAAGAAAAGAAGTTGTATGAAATATCGGTGGAGGCAATAGACAAGGGGAATATTCCAATGGCAGGTCATTGTACCATTTTGGTGGAAATACTAGATATAAATGATAATACCCCGGAAATTACCATCACTTCTCTGTCACTCCCGGTGCGAGAGGATGCTCAGGTGGGCACGGTCATCGCCTTGATCAGCGTGTCCGACCGTGACTCTGGCGCCAACGGGCAGGTGACCTGCTCACTCATACCCCATGTCCCCTTCAAGCTGGTGTCCACCTTCAAGAATTACTATTCGCTGGTGCTGGACAGCGCCCTGGACAGAGAGAGCGTGGAGAACTACGTTCTAGTAGTGACCGCGCGGGACAGAGGCTCGCCTTCGCTCTCCGCCACGGCCAGCGTGTCCGTGGAAGTGGCCGACGTGAACGACAACGCGCCGGCATTCGCGCAGCCCGAGTACGGTGTTCGTGAAGGAGAACAACCCGCCCGGCTGCCACATCTTCACGGTGTCTGCGCGCGACGCCGACGCGCAGGAGAACGCGCTGGTGTCCTACTCGCTGGTGGAGCGGCGCGTGGGCGAGCGCGCGCTGTCGAGCTACGTGTCGGTGCACGCGGAGAGCGGCAAGGTGTACGCGCTGCAGCCGCTGGACCACGAGGAGCTGGAGCTGCTGCAGTTCCAAGTGAGCGCGCGCGACGCGGGCGTGCCTCCGCTGGGCAGCAACGTGACGCTGCAGGTGTTCGTGCTGGACGAGAACGACAACGCGCCCGCGCTGCTGCCGCTGCGGCCTGGGGCGGGCGGCGCGGGCGGCGCGCTGAGCGAGCTGGTGTCGCGGTCGGTGGGCGCGGGCCACGTGGTGGCGAAGGTGCGCGCGGTGGACGCGGACTCTGGCTACAACGCGTGGCTGTCGTATGAGCTGCAGCCGGCGGCGGGGGGCGCGCGCAGCCCGTTCCGCGTGGCGCTGTACACGGGCGAGATCAGCACGACGCGCAGCCTGGACGAGGCGGACTTGGCGCGCCAGCGCCTGCTGGTGCTGGTGAAGGACCACGGCGAGCCGGCGCTGACGGCCACGGCCACCGTGCTGCTGTCGCTGGTGGAGAGCGGCCAGGCGCCAAAGGCGTCGTCGCGGGTGTTGGCGGGCGCGGCGGGCGCGGAGGCGGCGCTGGTGGATGTCAACGTGTACCTGATCATCGCCATCTGCGCCGTGTCCAGCCTGTTGGTGCTGACGCTGCTGCTGTACACGGCGCTGCGGTGCTCGGCGCCGCCCACGGAGGGCGCGTGCGGGCCTGGGAAGCCCACGCTCGTGTGCTCCAGCGCGGTGGGGAGCTGGTCGTACTCGCAGCAGAGGCGGCAGAGGGTGTGCTCTGGGGAGGGCCCGCCCAAGACCGACCTCATGGCCTTCAGCCCCAGCCTACCTCCGTGTCTGAGTTCTACGGAGGGAACAAGTGAAAGAGAACCAGACTCAGAACATTTGAAAGAGGTGAGTTCGTATTAAAAACTGCGTCACTATTTTAGCCTTACAGTTTTATCGTTTAAAGTTCTTCATTCTTAGTTGTAATATTCTTTAATTTTGCTCGTCTTCATAGTATTTAAAGAGTGTTATTGACATCATGGATTGAATTATTGTTCAGATCAAAGCGCCTGGGTGGCTCAGTCGGTTAAGCTCCGGACTCCATTTCTGCTCAGGTCCTTTCTCAGGGTTGGGCGATGGAGCCTCAGGTGGGCCTAGTTCTGGGTGTTGAGCCTGCTTAAAGATTCTCTTTCTCCGCCCCCTGCCCGCGTGTTCTCTCTCCAAACAAATAAACAAATATTGTTCAGATTGAAATCGTAAGTAAAAAGCCATAACAAATTGCTCATAATCCTAATCATTTGTGGGGTTTTTTTTTTAGTATTACTAACAGTTTGTATTTGTTTCCTAAATGCGAATTTACAAGAAGCCACACATTATGAATACTTAAGCATTCAGAAAGATTTGTTTTATTGAGGCTAATGAGAATTTTAAAACAAATGTCTTTATTTAGAAAATTTATACATATGCCCGTATACATGTTTTATTTTAAAGAGCACATAACCTTTTACAAAAATGCCCTTTAGAAGTTCGTTTTTGTTTGTTTCTTTAAAAAAAAAACCACCTTTTTTGGGTTTGATCCCTCCTCATTTTCTTCTGGTCACATCACCATTTCCGTGAGGTATCCAATCCAAAGGCGGCTTGTGATTTTCTTTTCACATAATTATTTGCAGTCATTTAATTGCTCCACTGGTGCATACATCTGGTGGGTTTTTTTGTTATTGTTTATTTTAGAAAGTTTATTAGGCTAGGTAATGCATTTTACACTTCTCAGTCACCAATGTCTTTGGAAATCCCCACAAATCTGATACTTTTTTTTTTTTAAAGATTTATTTATTTATTTGACAGAGACAGAGACAGCCTGCGAGAGAGGGAACACAAGCAGGGGGAGTGGGAGAGGAAGAAGCAGGCTCATAACAGAGGAGCCTGATGTGGGGCTCGATCCCACAACGCCGGGATGACGCCCTGAGCCGAAGGCAGACGCTTAACCGCTGTGCCACCCAGGCGCCCCAAATCTGATACTTTTAATAGCTGTCTAGTACCCCATAAATGCAGGGTGAATCTTTTATATATTCAGTTATTCACCTGTGGGTGAGCAGTTTGTCTCGAGTGTTCTTTTGCCCTCATAAACCATGCTGTACTATTACTTACATACTTCTAAAATATTGGTGCTTTTATTTCTGTGAAATTCACTTTCAGATGTGGAATGGACACATCAAAGGGTATTAATAATTTTAATTTTGAAATGTGTTGCTAGAGTACTTTCCAAGAATTTTGTAGTACTTTTAATTTCCACAGACAAGTTATGAGCACCCTCTCTTATCTCTAAAATCAATAGCGGGTTTTATATTCTGCCAGAGTGATATCTCATTGTTACTTTAACTTTGATTCCACATACCACCAGTGAATTTGAGTGTATTGTCATTTGTATTTGGTTTTCTTTGGTTTGTCAATTAAATTATTTGCCCATTTTTATTTGAAAAATTTTTTCTTTGTTTTTCAGTTTGGGAATGTTCTTTGTAAAATATAGATATATTAACTTTTATCTTCTACCTATTTCACAAACTTTTTTTCTCCTATATAATTTATATTGATTTGTTTATAGTATATTCTGCCATGTAAAAGTGTTTTTTATATTTCTATATTAAAGTATATCTATTTTTCTTTTATGGATTTTATAGTCTCCATGTTTAGTTAGGAAGATCTTAATTTTTATATGGACCATCCATTAATTAAATTAATAAACATTTATTTCTAATTTAAGTTTATTTGAAAAGTTGAAGTATAATTGACATATAACATTATATTCATTCAGATATACCATGTAATTATTTGACATTTGTATATATCGGGAAATGATCACCACAATAAGTCTAGTTCACACCCATCAACATACACTGTTACAAATTTTTTTTCTTGTAATGAGAACTTTTCAGATCTACTCTTTTAAGGACCTTCAAATATGTAATTCAGTATTAACTATCGTAATTGTTCTGTATATTATTTTATAGCCTGAAGTTTGTACCTTTTGCTCACCTTCACGCATTTTGCCCACTCCCATCTGCTGCAAATGGCAAACACCAAACTTTTAGTTTTCTTTTTTAGGTTCCGCATAAGTGAGATCATTTTTCTTTTTCTTCTTTTTTTAAAAAAATATTTTATTTATTTATTTGAGAGAAAAAGAGAGAGAGAGCATGCATGAGCAAGGGACGAGGGACAAAGGGAGAGGGAGAAGAAGACTCCCCACTGGGCAGGGAGCCCAATGTGAGGCTCTCGATTCCAGAACCCCGGGGTCATGACCTGAGCCAAAGGCAGACTCTTAAACAACTGAGCCATGCAGGCACCCCCCTTTTCTTTTTATCTTTAAAGATTTATTTATTTTAGAGCAAAAGAGAGATAGAGAGAGCAGGGGGGACCAGAGGAGAGGGGCAGATAGAGTCTTAAGCGACTCGGCTCTGAGCATGGAGCCCTATGCAGGCTCCATCTCGTGACCCTGAAATCACCACCCTGAGATCATGACCTGAGCGGAAACCAAGAGTCTGACATTTAACTGACTGTGCCACCCAAGTGCCCCCAAATCATTTTTCTTAATGTAGTTATTTATTGCTATAAACTTCCTTCTTAACCCTGCTTTTGCTGCATCCCGTAAGTTTTGGTACATTGTGTTTCCATTTTCACTTGTTTCAAAATATTATTTACCTTTATTTTATCTTTGACCTACTGTTTTTCAGGAGTGTGTTACTTAATTTCCACATATTTGCAATTTTTTTTAGTTTTTCTCCAGTTATCAACTTCTAGTTTTGTATGATTTTGGTCAGAAAAGCTACTCTGTATGATTTCAGTCTTTTAAAGTTTGCTGAGACTTATTTTGTGACCTAGCACATGATCAATCCTGGACAATGTTCTATGTGGGCTTGAGAAGGATGTGTATTCTACTGAAGTTGGCGGGTGTGTCCTATACATGTCTGTTAGGTCCATTCAGTCTAAAGTAGAGTTAAACTTCAGTGTTTTCTTATTTGTTATCTGTCTGGATGATCTATCCATTGATGAAAGTGGGGTATTGAAGTCCCCTGCTCTTACTGTAATGTCTATGACTCCCTTCAGATATGTTAGTATTTGCTTTATATATTATGTGCTCTGATGTTGGGTAGATGCATAACAATTGTTATATCCTCTTAGTGAATTGACCCCTGTATTGCTATATAATAACCTTTGTCTCCTGTTAGTTTTTTAATACTTAAAGTCAGTTTTATCTGATACAATTATAGCTACTGCTGCTCTTTCTTTTTGTTTCCATTTGCATAGAATATCTTTTTCCTTCTCTTCATTTTAAACCTATGTGTGTCCTTGAAACTGAAGTGAATATCTTGGAGGCAGCCTATAGTTGGATCTTGTTTTTTAATCCGTTCAGCTGCTCTGTGCCTTTGATTGGANAAATCTGATACTTTTAATAGCTGTCTAGTACCCCATAAATGCAGGGTGAATCTTTTATATATTCAGTTATTCACCTGTGGGTGAGCAGTTTGTCTCGAGTGTTCTTTTGCCCTCATAAACCATGCTGTACTATTACTTACATACTTCTAAAATATTGGTGCTTTTATTTCTGTGAAATTCACTTTCAGATGTGGAATGGACACATCAAAGGGTATTAATAATTTTAATTTTGAAATGTGTTGCTAGAGTACTTTCCAAGAATTTTGTAGTACTTTTAATTTCCACAGACAAGTTATGAGCACCCTCTCTTATCTCTAAAATCAATAGCGGGTTTTATATTCTGCCAGAGTGATATCTCATTGTTACTTTAACTTTGATTCCACATACCACCAGTGAATTTGAGTGTATTGTCATTTGTATTTGGTTTTCTTTGGTTTGTCAATTAAATTATTTGCCCATTTTTATTTGAAAAATTTTTTCTTTGTTTTTCAGTTTGGGAATGTTCTTTGTAAAATATAGATATATTAACTTTTATCTTCTACCTATTTCACAAACTTTTTTTCTCCTATATAATTTATATTGATTTGTTTATAGTATATTCTGCCATGTAAAAGTGTTTTTTATATTTCTATATTAAAGTATATCTATTTTTCTTTTATGGATTTTATAGTCTCCATGTTTAGTTAGGAAGATCTTAATTTTTATATGGACCATCCATTAATTAAATTAATAAACATTTATTTCTAATTTAAGTTTATTTGAAAAGTTGAAGTATAATTGACATATAACATTATATTCATTCAGATATACCATGTAATTATTTGACATTTGTATATATCGGGAAATGATCACCACAATAAGTCTAGTTCACACCCATCAACATACACTGTTACAAATTTTTTTTCTTGTAATGAGAACTTTTCAGATCTACTCTTTTAAGGACCTTCAAATATGTAATTCAGTATTAACTATCGTAATTGTTCTGTATATTATTTTATAGCCTGAAGTTTGTACCTTTTGCTCACCTTCACGCATTTTGCCCACTCCCATCTGCTGCAAATGGCAAACACCAAACTTTTAGTTTTCTTTTTTAGGTTCCGCATAAGTGAGATCATTTTTCTTTTTCTTCTTTTTTTAAAAAAATATTTTATTTATTTATTTGAGAGAAAAAGAGAGAGAGAGCATGCATGAGCAAGGGACGAGGGACAAAGGGAGAGGGAGAAGAAGACTCCCCACTGGGCAGGGAGCCCAATGTGAGGCTCTCGATTCCAGAACCCCGGGGTCATGACCTGAGCCAAAGGCAGACTCTTAAACAACTGAGCCATGCAGGCACCCCCCTTTTCTTTTTATCTTTAAAGATTTATTTATTTTAGAGCAAAAGAGAGATAGAGAGAGCAGGGGGGACCAGAGGAGAGGGGCAGATAGAGTCTTAAGCGACTCGGCTCTGAGCATGGAGCCCTATGCAGGCTCCATCTCGTGACCCTGAAATCACCACCCTGAGATCATGACCTGAGCGGAAACCAAGAGTCTGACATTTAACTGACTGTGCCACCCAAGTGCCCCCAAATCATTTTTCTTAATGTAGTTATTTATTGCTATAAACTTCCTTCTTAACCCTGCTTTTGCTGCATCCCGTAAGTTTTGGTACATTGTGTTTCCATTTTCACTTGTTTCAAAATATTATTTACCTTTATTTTATCTTTGACCTACTGTTTTTCAGGAGTGTGTTACTTAATTTCCACATATTTGCAATTTTTTTTAGTTTTTCTCCAGTTATCAACTTCTAGTTTTGTATGATTTTGGTCAGAAAAGCTACTCTGTATGATTTCAGTCTTTTAAAGTTTGCTGAGACTTATTTTGTGACCTAGCAACATGATCAATCCTGGACAATGTTCTATGTGGGCTTGAGAAGGATGTGTATTCTACTGAAGTTGGCGGGTGTGTCCTATACATGTCTGTTAGGTCCATTCAGTCTAAAGTAGAGTTAAACTTCAGTGTTTTCTTATTTGTTATCTGTCTGGATGATCTATCCATTGATGAAAGTGGGGTATTGAAGTCCCCTGCTCTTACTGTAATGTCTATGACTCCCTTCAGATATGTTAGTATTTGCTTTATATATTATGTGCTCTGATGTTGGGTAGATGCATAACAATTGTTATATCCTCTTAGTGAATTGACCCCTGTATTGCTATATAATAACCTTTGTCTCCTGTTAGTTTTTTAATACTTAAAGTCAGTTTTATCTGATACAATTATAGCTACTGCTGCTCTTTCTTTTTGTTTCCATTTGCATAGAATATCTTTTTCCTTCTCTTCATTTTAAACCTATGTGTGTCCTTGAAACTGAAGTGAATATCTTGGAGGCAGCCTATAGTTGGATCTTGTTTTTTAATCCGTTCAGCTGCTCTGTGCCTTTGATTGGAGAACTTATCCATTTTCATTTAAAATAATGATAGGTAAAGGACTTACTATGTCCATCTTGTTCATTGTTTTCTGGCTGTTTCTTTTTCTTTGTTCTTTTTTTCCCCCTCTCTTGCTATCTTCCTTTGTGAATTGTTGGTTCTCCCTAGTGGTATACTTTGATTTCCTTTTCTTTTTCTTGTGTTATCTACTATAGTTTTTTGTTTTATGGCTACCTGTGGCTTAATTGAAGCATCTTATAGACATAAGCCTATTTTAAGCTGACAGCAACTTGGCTATTTTTTTTTTAAAGATTTTATTTAGTTATTCGACAGAGATAGAGACAGCCAGCGAGAGAGGGAACACAAGCAGGGGGAGTGGGAGAGGAAGAAGCAGGCTCACAGCGGAGGAGCCTGATGTGGGGCTCGATCCCATAACTCTGGGATCACGCCCTGAGCCGAAGGCAGACGTTCAACCGCTGTGCCACCCAGGCGCCCCTGGCTATTTTTTAAAAAAAGATTTTATTTATTTATTTATTTATTTATTTATTTATTTATTTATTTATTTATTTAAGAGAAAAAGGTAGAGCATGAGTGGGGCGAGGAGCAGAGGGAGAGGGAGAAGCAGATTCCTTGCCGAACAGGGAGCCCTATTCAGGGCTTGATCCCAGGACCCTGAGATCATGACCTGAGCTGAAGGCAGGTGCTTAAGCAACTGAGCCACCCAGGCACCCCAATAAGGTGGCTTTGATCACATGCAAAACTCTACTTTTATCTCCTCACCATTTTATGTTTCTGTTGTCACAGTTTATGTCTTTTTATGGGGTGTATCCATTAACAAATTATAACTATTACTATTTTTAATATTTCTGTTCTTTTACCCTTAGGGTAAAGTGGTTATCACACCACCATATTACAATCCTGGGTATGTTAATCTGACTCTATACTTACTTTTACCAGCATATGGTATGTTTTCATATGTTTTTATATTACTAGTTAACATCCTTTCATTTCAGCTTAAAGAACTCCTTTCAACATTTTTTGTAAGGCAGGTCTAATGGTGATGAGCTCCCCAAGCTTTTGTTTATTTGGGAAAGTCTTAATCTCGCCTTCATTTCTGAAGGATAACTTTGCTGCATAGAGTATTCTTGGTTGGTGGTTTATTTTTTATTTCAGTACTTTGAATTATATCACCCCATTCTTTCCTGGCCTGCAATGTTTCTGGTGATGATAGCCTAGTGGGGTTTCGCTTATAAAAGAGATATTTTTCTCTCTTGTTGCTCTTAAAATTCTCTCTTTGTCTTTGATTTTATACAGTTTTACTATAATTCATCTTAGAGAAGATTGTTTTGGATTGACATTTTGGGATGAACTATTAGCTTATGAACTTGGATGTCCAAATCTTTCCCCCATGTCTGAGAAGTTCTCTCTCATTATTTCTTTAAATAAGCTTCCCATCCCTTTCTCTCTTCTTCTGAGATTCCAGGAATAGTTTCTTTCAAAAGTGTCCCATAAGTCCCATACATCCCATAGGCTTTTCATCCCTTCTCACTATTTTTTTCTTTTTGCTCTTTTAAATTTTTTTAAAATTTAAATTCAATTTAGTTAATGTATAGTGCAGTATTAGTTACAGGAGTAGAATTCTTTAAAGATTTTATTTATTTATTTGTCAGAGAAAGAGAGAGTGTGTGATCAGAGTTGGGGGAGGGGCAGAGGGAGAAACAGGCTCCGCACTGAGCAAAGAGCGCCTATGGAGCTTGATTCCGGGAGTCTGAGATCATGACCTGAGCCAAAGGCAGATGCTTAACCCGCTGAGCCACCCAGGCATCCCAGGAGTAGAATTTAGTGATTCATCAGTTGCATATAACACCCAGTGCTCATTACATTGTGTGTCCTCCTTAATGCCCATCATCCAGTTACCCTATCCCCCCATCTCCCTCCCCTCCAGCAACCCCTTGTTTCCTGTAACGCTTCTTTTGACTGGTTAATTTAAAATGATCTTTGTTGCCCCCTCTGGTGTCTATCTGCAGCATTTCAGTTTTCTGATTCTACAGCAATAAGCTGTTCTTCCTCATTCTCAGTGGTTACTAGGCATCCAGAGTATGCTGGTTTCCTGTCACCCCAAGTCAGGTAAAACAGATACCAGTTTCTTAGGCAGCTTTCCAAAAATCCAAAAGTCTGGACACACCCTCAGTTTTCTCCCTCCTTCCCGAAGGAGCAAGCTGTCCCCTTGGTATTTTTTTTGTTTGTTTGTTCTCTGTAGCCCCCAGGCATCCAAACTAAGCCAGTTTGATAGTTCTCTGGTTGAGGCAATATAGAAACTAGTCCTTTAGTCAGTCTTCTGAGAAGCTGACACATTGGACACATGCTGTGCTCTCTTCTTTCCTCTTGAAGGTGAAGTAGCAAGCCAGGGTGTTCTTTCTTGGTGTTGATGTGTGCCAGCGTGGGTGAGGGGCTGATGTGAGCAAAGTAAAATTATTTTTTGTATTTGTTTCAGCATAGCTGATTCAGCCTTGTGTTTACCTGGGGTATTCCAGCTCATAACTGGATTCTGGAATCCTCATAAAGGAATTTTGGTCCGTATATTGTTGTTAATGGTATTTTTGTGGGGGAATAAGGGCTGGGAATTCCTGTTCTGTTATTTTGCTGGCATCATTTTGATACATTGTGAGTTAATTTTTGTAGATGGTGTGAGGAAGTGGTCCAACTTCATACTTTTGCAAGTGGATATCCAGTTATCCTGGCATCATTTATTGAAAAGAACTATTCTTTCCCTGTTGATGTGTTGGGGAACCATTGTTGAAAATCAATTAATCAAGGAATGCCTGCCTGCCTCAGTCAGCGGAGCATGAGACTCGATCTCCAGGTTGTGAGTTCCAGCCCTATGTTAGGTGCAGAAATTACTTAAAAATGAAATCTTTAAGAAGAAAAAAGAAAATAAAATTAGTTGATCAATGAATATAGGAGTTCATTTCTGGATTCCTGTTTCTATTCCATTGATTTATATGTCTATCCTTATCCCAGTGCCACAGTCTCTTCATTATTATAGTTTTGTGGCAAGTTTTAGAAACTGTTAGTTCTCCAACACTTGATCAACTGAGCCACCCAGGTGCCCCTTGCTCCAAGATTCTTTGGAAGAATTTGTAAAGAACTGTGATTAATATTCATTAATATGTTTGGTAGAATTCATTCATGATGCTTTTGGTTCTTTTTTTTTCTATGAAGTTGTAATGTTACTAATTCAATCTTTTTACTTTTCATATGTCCACTCAGATTTTCTACCCCCCCATCTTGGTATTTGCGTATTCTAGGAATTTATTTCATCTAAACTACTCATTTACTGGCACACAGTTGTTCATAGTATTCTCATCTTTTTATTTAAGATTTGTAGTAATGTCACCTTTAATTTCTGGTTTTAGTAATTTTCATTTTCTTGCCTTTTCTCTTGGTCAGTCTAGGTAAAGGTTTGTCAATTATGTTGATCTTTTCAAAGAACCAACTTGTGGCTTTGTCATCCTTCTCTACCGTTTTTCCTTTCTTTATTTCATTTATTTCTGCTTTAATCCTAATTATTTCCCTCCTTCTTTTTGCTTTAGATTCGGTTTGCTTTTATTTTTCTGGCATCTTAAAGGAGGAGGTTAGGTTATTGATTCGAGGTATTTCTCACTTGTCAGTGTCAACATTACAGCTACATATTTTCCTCTGAGCACTGTTTTAGCTGCATTCCATAAGTTTTCATATATTGTATCTTCATTTTCATTTATCTCAGAGTGTTTCCTAATTTTCTTGTTCTTCTTTGACCTATTGATTATCTTAGCATATGTGATTTAATTTCCACATATTTGTAAATTCCCCAAATTTCATTTTGTTATTGGTTTCAAATTTCATTCCATTATGGTCAGAGAACACATTTTGTATGGTATCAGTCCTTTTAAACTATTGAAGCTTACTTTATGGCAAAGTGTTGGGAAGGGCACTCTCATGAGTAATCTTTCAAATTTCACCCAGTCATATAAAAATGGGCTTTGAGCTTGGAACACTTCCTTACCAAGAAATGGAGTCTACACAGCCTGTGCTAGTCTTATCATCTTGTGTGGGAATATCTTTCCCTGTTTCAGGCTCACTGAAGCTCTTTTGTCCCTGCTTGGAGCATGTGAATCATGTGGCACTTGGCCAACCCCACTGTTATGTCTATCCTTTGTGAAGAAGGGAAAAGGTCTTTCTATTCTACTGTGGTACAAGAGGGGTGCTCATAGGCATATTGCCCTGCAACAGCCTCTAGTAGAAACCCACTGGCCATGGGGTACTGATGCCCAACACTGAAGCTGAGCTTGCTCTGTCTTTTCTTTACGTAAGTACAATGTTGTTCCAGCCTGCTTGACTGCGTTGTGTTCTTGGCAACTCTGATGCCAAGATGCAATGGGCAGAAGTATTTAGAGTCCTCCCTTGGGGCTGATAACTGGTGCACAGTAATCTGCTTGACACTTAGCATGTGGTTTGTTATGGAGAATGTTCTGTGTGCTGTTGAGAAGAATATATATTGTGCTGTCAGTTGGTGAGTATTTTGTAGATGTCTTTTAGGTCTAGTTGATTTACAGTGTTTTTAAAACCTTCCGTTTCCTTACCGATCATCTGTCTAGTTGTTATCCATTGCTGGAAGTAAGGTATTAAAATCTCCAGCTTTTAGTATTGAATTGTCTATTCTTCTTTCATTTCTGTTAGCTTTTGCTTTATGTATTTGGGGACTTTGTTGTTAACTGTCTATGTCCTTATAATTATTATCTTTCCTAATCAACTCTTTTGTCATTATAAAATGTTCCTCTTTATTTTTTTTTAAAGATTTTTATTTATTTGAGCAGAGACAGGCAGCGAGAGAGGGAACACAAGCAGGGAGAGTGGGAGAGGAAGAAGCAGGCTCCTAGCGGAGAAGCCTGATGTGGGGCTCGATCCCAGAACGCTGGGATCATGCCCTGAGCTGAAGGCAGACGCTTAACGACTGCGCCACCCAGGCGGCCCGTCCCTCTTTATTTCTAGTAATATTTTGGTCTGTTATTAGTATAGCCACTGATGCTTTCTTGTGGTTGCTATTTTCATAATATATATTTTTCCATCCTTTACTTTCGACTTATTTGTATCTTTGAGTCTAAAGGTGCCTTTTGTGGATGACATATAGTTGGGCCTTGTTATTTTAATATCTAGTCCCATAATTCTGCCCAAGACTGATCCTAGGGATGTAGTAAGGAATCCCACCAAATTCTTGCATTGAACATCCAAGAAAGATCCCCTTGTGACCCTGGCAGTGAGACAGATGTACATGTTTATTTTCTAATCTTTCTTGTAGTATTTATGGAGATCCCATTTTGGCTTATTTTTGATTACTACTCATTTTCTAAAGGAGTTCCTTCAAGACTAGCTATCTGCAGGTGAAAAATGTAAGTGGATGGGGCAGCAGGGCTCTGGACTAACATGAAGGTATCCTTATTACTGTTTGGTAGAGTGGTTTGTGTGTACCTTAGCTTTTATATATCTCCAACTGATGAGAATTGGCAGCTGCAGAGAAATTTGTTATCCAGAATTTTCTCTTCACCTTACTACATACATCCTTAGGTTCACTCTTGAAATAATAGTGCTTCTGCTCTCTGTCACATTTAGTCCTTCTTTCTTTTATATTTTTTGCTGACAAATAGGATTATAGGAGAATCCTGCCTGATTCAGCCTAGGTACCTGGATCTCTTTGTTTTGGTCTGGGGAGGAAAAATATTTCTCTACCTTTCAAGATTCTTATGGCTGGTCTAAGAATTAAATTAATATGAGAGAGATTAACAGGAGAAAATGAAATTTAATTACATACATACAGTGAATCCACATAAACATTAGAGATTCCAAAGAAAGTCAGACAAAATGAAGTACATGTATGACTTTCTGAACTAAAGAGAAAGGGTTAGGGTCTAAGGCTTCAAAGGGGAAGAAGGCAATTCATCGGAAGAACGGAAAGAGTGAATGTTTGGTGAACAAATGTGTCCTGGGCCATCCAAAAAAAAAAAAATGACATCGGGAGGACTTTGACCAAACAGGCCTTGCTAGCTTCTTCCCTGTCTACCATATCTAGTTCTTATTATGCTGCAGTTATCTCTGATGATAGCTCCCTTCCTGGAACAGGTCCTGTAAATTCTCTTAGGCAGTTAAAGGGGAGGAAAAAAAAAACTACTTGAGTCTTCTGTTTCTTAAAAATAACCAGCCTATGGTGAGCGCCGGTTGTCATATGTAACTTTGAAGCATTGAATTCTACACCTGAAAGTACTATTGCACAGTATGTTAACTAACTGAAATTTAAATGAAAACTTGGGGGAAAATAACCAACCTAAATAATACACCAGCCAAAGAGACACATTTTGGGGTGGCAAATTTTGCATCCCTGTAGTTCCAAACAAGGAATCATTTGTTTTTCATTTCAGTGTGAACCACTACTCTGGAAAACTCCGGTCTACCAGCTCTTCTCAAGTCTCCAGTGGCAGGAATTCACTCTTAGCATTTTCTCTCATCTTGGTCCAATTTTCATGGCACTTGGTAACTTCTCTTCATATATATTATGGTTGAAGTTCAAGTGTTTTATAGAGTTTCATCAAAGATGAAAACTAATCATGTCACTGAACTTTTTTTTAAAATTTTTTATTATGTTATGTTAGTCACCATACAGTACATCACTAGTTTTTGATGCAATGTTCCATGATTCATTATTTGTGTATAACACCCAGTGCTCCATGCAATACATGCCCTCCTTAATACCCATCACCGGCCTATCCCAATCCCCCACCCCCTCCCCTCTGAAACCCTCAGTTTGTTTCCCAGAGTCCATAGTCTCTCGTAGTTCATTCCTCCTTCAGTTTACCCCCCCATCATTCTTCCCTTCCTTCTCCTACCGATCTCCCTGCTATTCCTTGCGTTCCATAAATGAGTGAAACCATATGATAATTGTCTTTCTCTGCTTGACTTATTTCACTTAGCATACTCTCCTCCAGTCTCGTCCATGTTGCTGTGAATGTTGGGTAATCATTCTTTCTGATGGCTGAGTAATATTCCATTGTATATATGGACCACATCTTCTTTATCCATTCGTCTATTGAAGGGCATCTAGGCTCCTTCCACAATTTAACTATCGTGGACAATGCTGCTATGAACATTGGGGTCCATATGGCCCTTCTCTTCACTATGTCTGTATCTTTGGGGTAAATACGCAGTAGTGCAATTGCTGTGTCATAGGGTAGCTCTATTTTTAACTTTTTGAGGGATCTCCACACTGTTTTCCAAAGTGGCTGAACTCTTTTTAGTTCTAATTATTTTTTCTTTAATTTTCTGGGATTTGATGAGTAAAAAATTATATTATCTATAAATTTATCATCTAAGAATATATGTTATCCTCCTAACACTCACACACACACACACACACACACACACACACACACACTTCTTTATCTTGTGTTGACTAGAATATCCTAGTCGGTATTGAATAATATGACATGAAGTGTCTTGTTATGCTCATGATTTTTCTTGGAAATAATTCTGGTGTTTTATTGTTTAAAATGAAGATGGGGAGCACCTGGGTGGCACAGTGAGTTAAGTGTCTGCCTTTGGCTCAGGTCATGATTCCAGGGTCCTGGGATCGAATCCCGCATTGGGCTCTTTGCCCAGTGGGGAGCCTGCTTCTCCCTCTGTCTTGTGCTCTTGTGCTCTCTCTCTCTCTCTGACAAATAAATAAATAAATAAATAAATAAATAAATAAATAAAATCTTTTAAAAAATAAATGGAATGAAGATGGGCATTGTTTTGTGACAGCTGTCGAATTTTTATCAAATTTCTTTTAAGCATCTATCATAATGATGATCTAGTAATATTTTGTTTAGCATGTTTTGAAACTGTAATGTGAGATTTGTGTAGAGTCTTTTTTAGAGAATGTTGATAGTGTCTTTGTCAGATTTTTATTTCAGGTTAAGCACTGTCTAATAAACTGATGTCAGGTGGGTTGTTTGGAAACGGTTGCAGGCCTTCCTTTTCAGCTACACTTGATGAAGGTTTTCATCTGCTGCTCAGAGGAAGATCTAGTGTGACCGCTTACCAAATATGTAGCAATACAAAATTTGAATTAAGTGAAATGTATTATGTGATTGAACTAGGTAGGTTAGCTTTTAACCCAATGATATTCAGCAAATTGGAGTAAAAAGAAAAAGTATGGAAGTCTAGGACTTTTTGATCTGTGGCTTAAGAGCATCTAGAAAAAATAGGTGTGAATTTTAGTTTTCAATCCATCATGAAAAAAGTATGTGATGTGTGTTTTAAAGAGCTAGATGCAATTTTAGACTCTATTCCTTGATTTGAAATATTCAGAATGAAAGTGAAGCAGGCCGGCCAGGTCCAGGGATGCAGAGGGGGTCCCACAGGACCAGCCGAGAGGGTCCTTGGCTTCACGCAGGATGGAAATCAAACGTGAGCCCAGAGGAAGTGAGAGGAGAGTTTATTGAAGACACATGGAGAGAGCAGATACAGACAATCTGGGAGACTCAGAAAAGAAAGGAGAGAGAGTCTCATCTTTGCTTGGCATCTGGGGTTTGGATTAAAGACAGTGGTCTGGTGTATGTGTCCCCTCAGACATTCAGGAATTGGTCAAAACAAGGATGAGTTCTTAGACGTCCTCCATAAGTCACTGAGGCTCTGGAGTCAGTGGTCTTGGAAAACATTCCTGACGATCTTGCTTGGTTACTCCTTAGATGTTCCCTGTTGTGCTGGAAGACTCTGAAGAAATCATCAACTCCTTGACTGTTACAAGGAGGACATACATTAAGGCATGTGTAAGAAGAGAACTAGACAGGGAAACTGAAGGGACTACATGAAAAAACTGCTTTTTTTCTTCCTTTTCCTTCTTCTATTTTTGCTAGGACCTATACCCCCACCTTACACATGCCTTAATGTATGTTCTCCTTATAAAGGAAAAAAGATCTCTTACAAAGGAGAAAAAGATCTCCTCTTTTTGCATCAGATGTGACCAACCTGGAGTATGACTTTAAGTTCTGACTTTAAGTATGACTTTAAGTTCTGGGCTACCCTTTGAAGATGAAATAGAACAAGATTTTTAGAAAAGGGTAATTTTTGGAAAATTGGTACATAATTGTAAAAAGTAGTGAGTGAACACAATATAGAGTCAGAGTGAAGATTCACAAAGAAAGGTTCAAGATACTTTATATGGTATTATTTCATGGATAAAAACTAGTTCCTTGGGATTAGAAATTTGAGAAAGAAATTCTGTAGTAATGTGTTATTGGTAAAGGATGCAAGTAAAAAAAATTGATATAGGATGTTGTATATTGAGAGTGCTTTAGCCACTTAATTTGTGTGCCCCGAGCTTAGCTAGATACTTAAGAAACAAAATTTGAGTGATCTAGAGCTCTACCCCCAAAGAACTTTTTTTTTTTTTTTAAAGATTTTATTTATTTATTTGACAGAGATAGAGACAGTCAGTGAGAGAGGGGACACAAGCAGGGGGAGTGGGAGAGGAAGAAGCAGGCTCCCAGCAGAGGAGCCTGATGTGGGGCTCGATCCCGTAACGCCGGGATCACGCCCTGAGCCGAAGGCAGACGCTTAACCGCTGTGCCACCCAGGCGCCCCCCCAAAGAACTTCTACTCTGTTAGACTTGATTTGGAAAAAAAAAGACTTGATTTCGACACTTCATCAACCTTTACAGGATGAAAATTTCCTTAATGTGATGCTGATATCTTGTCTTTAAATTTAGTTTAAGTACATAATATATTCCCAAGGAATAATCTTTTTTTAAAGATTTTATTTATTTATTTGACACAGAGAGAGACAGCCAGAGAGAGAGGGAACACAAGTGGGGGGGCGGGTGGGAGAGGAAGAAGCAGGCCCCCAGTGGAGCATGGAGCCTGATGTGGGGCTCGATCCCAAAACCCTGGGATCACGCCCTGAGGCAAAGGCAGACGCTTAATGACTGAGCCACCCAGGTGCCCCCGCCAAGGAATAATCTTAAGCACTAAGAAAATCTCATCTAGGGATGCCTGGGTGGCTTAGTTGGTTAAGTGTCTGCCTTTGGCTCAGGTTATGATCCTGGAGTCCTGGGATGGAGTACTGCATTGGGCTCCTTGTTCACCAAGGAGCCTGCTTCTCCCTCTGCCTGCCTCTCCCCCTGCTTGTGCGTGCTCTCCCTCCCTCTCTCTCTCTCTCTCTTTCTCTCTGATAGAAAGATAGATAGATAGATAGATAGATAAATAAATAGAGTATTAATTTTAAGTGCAATATCATTTTGTTGTGGGTCATCAGCACAATGGCCAAGAAATTCTTGAGATACGGTATGGTGCAACTTAGTGATTTGTTTAAGTGGCATGAGACAGGACCCTTGGGCAGAAAGAAGCTGCACTTTTTTGCTGTATAAAGCTGGTAGATATATGCTTAGTGCTCAAGGGGGAGGGGCCATGCAGGGAGTATTAGATCATAAATGTTTCTTTGAATTTTGACTTATAAAACTCTTTTGCAAGATTTCTCTGGTGCTTATCATTCAGCTCAATATTAACTATCAGTGAGATATACAAGTAGTCATGAGAACTTTTAAGGATGTCCTTGATCCTTATTAAAACTACGCAGTCTAGTGGTCAGCCTTCCCCGCTAAATGAACATTTTTCTGCTTCTGTCCCTCGTCATTTTTGTGGTATGTGTCAGATTTACTATTTTCTCATTTGGCTGCAAGATCTCTAATAGGAGCTTATGCATTAAGGCTAGATATCTTCTGAATTTGTAATTTAAGGTCAAGTTCGGTTGGGAGAGCTTTATAATAATAAGCCTTGGCAATAGAACCCAAGCAGAAATCAAGACTGTTTTTGTATTGAGTCCACTTAAAGTTGTACTTGTACCTAATTAAAGCTTGAAAATGCCTGAATTCGGGGAAACTATGGAAAATGGCATAAAATGGCAAAATGAAATATTAGGTTCTGCTAAAAAGAAGTTTTATTGATTTATGATTTAATGTTCACCTAGTTATCTTATACAAAAGGAATAACTCTTAAGACTTCCTCATCTTTGGAATATCTAAATATCCCAAATATCTCCTAAATATTGCTTTCCCACAAATCCCAGTTATGCCTACGGGTAGGGGGGGCAGATGGCTGGACAAATCCCCCTAGATGAGTGCTATTCACTTATTCTTGACAGAAATTAAATCCTTTGAAAATAATCATCAGTGGCAGTGTTGACAGAGAAATGAGAAAAGTGGGGAAGTCAGAAGTCTGAGAGGTGTGTGAAGGGGGAAGAGTTTTTGTCAAGGTTTTCCATGTTAATTCTCAGTATGAGTTTTTCCTTTTCCCCACTTACCAATCCACACCCACACAGACTGTCCTCCTAGACAGAGCTCAGAAATCCTAAACCCAGTAAAACTGGAAACTTGATTGCAGGTCTTAAAATCAGGGGCTTTCCAAAAGTTGAGTGCATCTCTCCAGATATATTTCATCTGCTGTTAATGGAAAAGTGAAAAGTACAACCTTGCACCCCAAAGCTGTTAGCTTAGCTGGCAGGATTAAATGAAAATGAGGAAACGTAAATCCTAATCTCTGGCACTGAAGTAGATAATTAGTTTTGGTTCTAAAATTTGGTGAATAAATTTAATTTTTATGGGTTATTTCACATCCTAATGAGCATTCTCTGTGATGGCTGTACTTATGATTCTACCTAACACTTCACTGGGCTGACATGTTTTCTGCTTTAATTTTATCCAAGACTTGGTGTCAGTGATTTTCTTGGTTCCTTAACTCAGAAAGACAAATTAGTCGAGAGCATTTTCTACTTAAATAGCCTTATGTTGCTGCTTGCCCTGCTTCCCTGGAAGAGATAACGGTTTGGGTTTGTATTGTTCCCAGGGAGGTGATTGGTTCTTAGTGGCATAATGAATTTACCAGTCCCACTTCCAGTCTTAAAACCAGAATGCTGGAACAGCCTGCCTCTCCACCCCTCATTTTAATCAGCAATTTAAGAAAGTATTTTTTTAAAGATTTTATTTATTTGAGAGAGAGAAAACCCGAACGGAGGGGAGGGGAGGAGCAGAGGGAGACTCCCTGGTGAGCAGAGAGCCCCATGCGGGGCTCCATCCCAGGACCCTGAGATCATGACCTGAGCTTAACCAACTGAGCCACCCAGGCACCCCTTAAGAAAGTATTATAACAGTATTCAAACGTACACTAAAGTTAAGAGAATTGTGTAATTAGCTCCCGTGTATCCATCATTCAGCTTCAATAATTATCAACACTTCTAGGCAGTTTTCTGACCAGAAAATATGTTGCCCTGGCACAGCTGGGTGGCTCAGTTAGTCATCTCCTTCGGCTCAGGTCTTTTTTTTTTTATAATAATATTTTTTTATTATATTATGTTAGTCACCATACGATACATCCCTGGTTTTTTTATGTAGAGTTCCATGATTCATTAGTTGCGTATAACACCCAGTGCACCATGCAATACGTGCCCTCCTTACTACCCATCATCAGCCCCAGGGTCTTAGGATCGAATCTCACATAGTGCTACTTGCTAAGCTGGGAGCCTGTTTCTCCCTCTGCCTGCAGCTCCCCCTGCTTGTGTCCTCCTCTCTCTGACAAATAAATGGGTAAAATCTTAAAGAAAGAAAGAAAGAAAGAAAGAAAGAAAGAAAGAAACAAACAAACAAACAAACAAACAAACGCCCCGAAATCTTCAATTCTTGATCAGTATTCAGCTTTTGTCTTTCAAATTTTGGTTCCTGGGGCTTTGGACCCTGCAACTGTATTAAAAGGAGTTAAGAGGGGCGCCTGGGTGGCACAGCAGTTAAGCGTCTGCCTTCGGCTCAGGGCGTGATCCCGGCGTTATGGGATGGAGCCCCACATCAGGCTCCTCTGCTGTGAGCCTGCTTCTTCCTCTCCCACTCCCCCTGCTTGTGTTCCCTCTCTCGCTGGCTGTCTCTATCTCTGTCGAATAAATAAATAAAATCTTTAAAAAAAATAAAAGGAGTTAAGAAATTTAGTGTTTAATAGTCATTTGAAGGCAATTTCTCTTTTCAGCTCGCCTCTCCCTCAGGGACATCCCCTGGTTGTAGAGTGCAAGGCGAAATGTGGAAATATTTCTTATAGCTTGGAAATGTTTTTCATAGAACTGATCGATATCCCAATTCCCTTTAGGAGACCGGCCTAAAAACGAAGTTGGAGAACGTATGGGCAGCTAGTCAGTTCCTGCCCTGCCTCAGTGCTATTTAAGTATTTACAGAGAGTAAATTTACAGAATAGTTTCCAGGTCACGCTCTGGAGAGTATCTCAATTACTTTCTTCCCACCCACTTCGCACGTCCCGGTGGGGATGAGTGTCAGTCTTTCGGAGTTTCAGGCGCTTGTACTGAGTGGCTTCTAACCTCTCCCATCCAGAGCGTCAAGGGCCGCTTGTGAGGGCACTCCGCAGTAGGGCCTCCTGGGAAAGAGAAACGGCTGGCCCACAAAAAGCCGAACGAACTGTAAGCCTTGCGCTCGCCCACCTGGGTGCCTCGAAAAGCCAGAGTCCCGGAGAAGTTTGAGGAGGACCCCATTCCCCAGTTTGCCCCTCGCTGGTCCCCTCTATTGAAATCTTGGCTCCTGGTTTAAAAGAAGGTGCCGGAGAGACTTTAACCCGCAGCGGAGAGGCTGGGAAGCCAGCATGCGATGCACCTCAGCCCTTAGTTTGGGGGCTCCTGTTTCCTTAAGCTTCGAAGGCGTGGTCCTTCATGATCCCGATACCGCCTCTCGGCGCCTCCGCCCCGCGGTTTCTCTGGGAGTTCCGCTGTCTTCGCGGGCACTGTAGGGGTTTTGTGGGTCCGAGCGGCTGTCAAACTGGGGCGAGAGAAGCCCCGCTGAGCTCAGCCCTGGTTACGAGCAGTCTTTAGGCGGCGGCTGTGGAGGTTAAGACGGGGCGGGTCCTAGCGCGTTGTTCTTAGAAACGCCGTTCGAGGGAAGAAGTGTTAGCTTCTCGGATCTTCTTCCTTGCCCCGCCCGCCGCGGGCCGCGGGGACTTAGAGAGATCCCAGCTGCGGGAACGGGAGACCGCGCCTCCCTAGCCGGAGCGGTTTCCCGCGTCTCTGCACCCCTAGGCGGCGCTGCGCTCCTCCGCACCCGCCAGCTCGGCTTTCCCAGACGGCTGCCAGACCTCCAGTCCGGCGAGCACAGCTTCCAGCCGGCCAGCCCCAGGCAATTCCAGCATACTCAGGAGGCAGAACTTCGGCGGTCTGTGCAACTCTAGCCGGCTGCGGCGGGCGGCCGGCCCTTGCTCATTACCACGGTGCGTGCTCTCCGGGAGTCCGGAGCATGGTCCTGGGTCACTGCTGGTGGAGCGAGGACGCCGAGAGGGAGGATGGTGGGCTGGAGGGTGGTGGTTCTATGTCTGTGGGTCTCCTGCGGCTCTGCTGCCAGACAGCTGGAATACTCAGTGTTGGAGGAGACCGAGCGGGGCGTAGCCGTAGGCAATGTTTCCGCGGACTTGGGGCTGTCAGCGGCCGCTCTGTCCTTGAGGAACTTTCGCTTCCTTTCCAGCTACCTCGAGCCCTACTTCGGGGTGGATCTGGCCAGCGGTAGCCTGGTGGTCCTAGAGCCGGCGGACCGCGAACGGCTGTGCGAGACCAAAGCTGTCTGCGTCTTGACCTATGAGCTGGTGCTGGAGGACCCGCTGGAGCTACACACGATGCGAGTTCACGTCGTGGACACCAACGACAACTCGCCTGTCTTCCCTGCCGGCGACGTGCAGCTGCACATCCCCGAATTCCTGATGCCCGGCGCCCGCTTTACTCTCCCTAATGCCCAAGATACTGACGAGGGAAGCAACGGGGTCCTAAGCTACAGTCTGAGCCCCAGCCAGCACTTTCGGCTGATCATGGGATCGCGGGTGGACGGCAGTGAATACCCGGAATTGGTGTTAGAGAAAGCGCTGGATCGGGAGCAGCGCGCCACCCACCAGCTGGTGCTCACCGCTAGGGACAGCGGGCAGCCTGCGCGCTCCGGAGACGCACAAGTTACCATTACAGTGGTGGACACAAACGACAATGCGCCTGTATTTGAGCGCACAGTGTACCGCGCCAGGGTGCCAGAGACTGCACCCAACGGGACTGTGTTATTACGAGTTCAGGCCTCGGACCCGGATGAAGGCTCCAATGGGGAAATCCGGTACTCCTTAAGCAATGGCACGCGGGCCTCGCTGCGACACCACTTTGACGTGCACCCTAGAAGTGGGGAGGTGCGGGTAGCTGCTTCACTAGGTCCACCTGAAACGTTGTTGGAGGCGTACATTGAGGCGAGGGATGAGGGCACCTTCGGTTTAGCTAGTACTGTCAAACTGCTGGTGGAAGTGACTGATGTGAATGATCACGCCCCGGAGGTCAATCTCCTGACTCTCTCCAGTTCGGTTTCCGAGGACGCTGCCCCCGGCACAGTGATTGCTCTCCTCAGTCTAAGGGATGAGGATCTCGGTCCCAATGGTAAGGTCATTTGTAGCATGTCCAGTGGAGGCCCTTTTAAGCTGAAGGCTTCCTTTGACAACTACTACAGCTTGCTGACTGATGGGCCGCTGGACCGGGAGCAGGTCAGCGAATACCAGGTCCTGATCACTGCCTCAGATGGTGGCTCCCCCCCATTGAGCACCCGCAGGACACTGACTGTGTCTGTTGCTGATGTGAATGACAATTCACCAAGCTTTGCTCAACCCCAACAGGAACTTTTTGTGGCTGAAAACAATGGTCCTGGGGCCTCTCTAGGCCGCGTGTTTGCCCAGGATCCCGACCTGGGGAAGAACGGCCTTGTCTTCTATGAGCTGCTGGATATGCTCTCTGAAAGGCAGACAGCCTCTAGCTTCGTGGCAGTAGAATCAGACAGCGGGGCTATCACTGCCAAAACTTCCTTTGACTTTGAGCGGCTCAGGGGATTTCACTTCCAAGTGGAAGCCCGGGATGGTGGCATTCCTCCCCGAAGTGCAACAGTGACTGTGAACTTGTTTGTGGTAGATAGGAATGACAATGCTCCAGTCATCTTGTTTCCCGTGCCCAGAAATGGCTCTGTTCCAGTGGAAATTGTGCCCCGCTCTGCCGGAAGTGGACACTTGGTCACAAAAGTGGTAGCAGAGGATGCAGACAGTGGCTCTAATGCTTGGCTTTCCTACCATATTTCTCAGGCTTCGGACTCCAGCCTTTTCAGGATTTCAGCCAGTATGGGAGAGCTCCGAACTGCCCGCTTAATTCTTCCCACTGATGCAATTAAACAGAGGCTAGTGGTTGTGGTTCAGGACCGTGGAGAGCCATCACTCTCCTCTTCCATCACACTGGGTGTATTGTTGAGCAACTCTGCCCCTCAGATCCTTCCAGACTTTGAAGATACCTGGGAAACAGGAGGCCACCTTTCTACCCAGAACCTGTATTTAGTAATTGCTCTGGCTTGTATTTCCTTTTTATTTCTGGGGTGCTTACTTTTCTTTGTGTGTATCAAGGTGAACCAGAGCCCAGTTCATTGTTCTCAAAGCTGCTGTCGCTCCGCAGAGGAACTGAGGTATGGGAGGAAGATGGCTTCAAATCCTTGTATGACATCAGCCACAATAGATGTCACTACAGTTGAGAGATTTTCTCAGACCTATCTCTATCGGGCCTCTCTAGGACTTGGTTCTGATAATAACAGTTTGCTGTTCCGTGGGGAATACAGTGCTGCTGACCTGAGAAATCTGGCTACTGGGGTAGGACTGAATTTGCCAATATCCTGCATTCACATTCGGAATAGGAAAGGGGATCACATAAATGTTAATGCCACGGTAAGCAAATTTTTTTGGGATTTGATTCCCTTGGCCAGGAGGTGACTGCTAGCTGTGTTCTGAAATGCTTCTTAGATGAGTCTTTGGCAACATTTAATCCATTGAATTGAACACTCCTGCTTAGCACCTACTGTGCTAAGAATTCTAGGAGTATGTAAGTATTAAAAGACTGTCCTTGACCTCAAGGAGTTTATAGTTTATTTTTGAGAAACAAAGATAAGGAATTCAAACCCATTAAAGAACAATAAAAGCAATATAGTATAAAGGTCTGAAAATAGAAATAAGGTACCAGCTTCTGGTACAGGTAATAAATGACCTGGGAAGTCTTTAATTCCTTTTGGGAATTTGTTTAAGGAATTATTTAAAGCATAAATTCCTTCATTCAAAAGAGTATTTTGAGCAACAGATATGTGTAAGGCATTCTGATACCAAAAGTGGGAATGAAAAATATGCAATACTCTGTGCATAACATAAGCATAATATCATGAAAGGTGAGACACTTGCTCAAACCATAGCAATACACGATTTAATGATGATAACCTAAAAAATGTGAAAGTAAATTGCAATGGCTGTTCAAAGAAGGGAGAGAGAGACTGTGAGAGCACATCTGGGAAAGGAGGAGGGAATCAGAGAAGGCATGGTGGTAGAGATGGCATTTGAATTAAATCTTTTAATTCACCATTTAATAAAATGCAACATATTTTCTAGGTCATACTTTAAATAAATGCCATTTTGGCAAAGTAGTCTTTTTTGATAATGACACTCTAAAACATAGCTAATAGCTCCATAGAGTGTTTCTAAGTGTATGGAAATTATAAGCATATCTCAGAATACCTGTTTGTATTGATAGAAGATAAAAACCATTGGGTATAGGACTTGACAACCTTTAATTTTGTGTTTTTATTGATATATTTCACAAAGAAAAAAGATGAGTAATTGTTTTTTTTAATTTTAATTCCAGTGTAGTTAACATACAGTGTTATATTCAATTCAGGTGTACAATGTAGTGATTCAACAATTCCATCTATTACTCGGTGCTTGAAAGAGAATTTTACATCAGAAACATTGGTATGTTCAAGGTGCATTTGCCATTCAAAGTCCATTCAACTTGGATTTAATTTTCTTATTATTTTAGAGGGCAGTATACTTTAAAATAAGTAAATACTTGAGAGTAATGCATCTAGTGAAAGTTAAATTATTCAAATACTTAAATATATCCGTAGTGGCCCTTTGCATTTCAGAAATTTTTTAAATAGAGTGAGGACTGTCTTTAGCAATTTTACAGTATGACTTTCTGACTTCTCATAGGGATCATGGATACAAGGGAAGGAGGTACGCGGAGATTAGGCAAGGGAATGGAAGATTCCTTGTTTTATTATTCCAGGTAATAGGGGAGAAGTGAGTTATAAGTTATTCTCCTTCAAATAATGATGTTAACGGCAAATAAAACAGATTTACATGCATTATAATTTTGTGTATTTAATATTCTCACATGACATAATAGAATGCAATATATGAGATATGATTAGTAAGTGGTTGCTGAATGAAAGAATAAATACACTTGCTAGGGTATGAATTGGGTGGTTACATAGAAGGAAGTGTCCGACATCAAGGGCAAAGATTTAACTCACTTTTCCACTTTACGTGTATATATATTTAACAGTCTAAAGATCACTTTCAAATATATTATTTCAGTGGTTATTTTCTTCCTCATGTATAATAGTGAAACAACAAAATAGTGGGATTTTCTGGTCCTAGAGCTAGCTTGAAAAACCTCAGTGCTGTGTTTGGGCACTAAAAATGATTGCAGTTCCTACTGATGACTAAGTGATTAGTAGGGATACACATCTTTGTACCGTGAAAGTCGCAGTGGATGCAAATGAAAATGCAGTTAATTTTAAGGGAGAAAATTGGTGCACTATAATGTTAATATTTTGGGTATCAAAACACTCAATGTGTAAACTCTCTTCCTATCAAGAAAATTCATAATTTCTTTCTTTTATTTCATTGCTTTCTATAACAAAGAGATGAGAATACCAGTAATGTCTGAACTTTGGGAATTGGGTATTGTTTGAAAAACACATTTTGAGTAGACTTGAAAGGAAACGGATCTGGAAGTTGGAAAATCATTTAAAAGGAAAAATGTAGGGGTACCTGGGTTGCTTAGTCGGTTAAGTGACCAACTCTTGAACTCAGCTCAGGTCTTGATCACAGAGTTGTGAGTTCAAGCCCTACCTTGGGCTCCATGTTGGGCATGGAGCCTACTTAAAAAAAAAATAAAAGGATAAATATAGCTAATAACAGAGAAAAATATCCCCTGCCACCAAATTTTTTTTAAAGTTTTTATTTCTTTATTTGACAGAGAGAGAAACAGCCAGCGAGAGAGGGAACACAAGCAGGGGGAGTGGGAGAGGAAGAAGCAGGCTCCCAGCGGAGGAGCCTGATGTGGGGCTCAATCCCAGAATGCCGGGATCACGCCCTGAGCTGAAGGCAGACGCCCAATGACTGAGCCACCCAGGCACCCCCCCCGCCACCAAATTTTTAAACTTAAATGAGTGACAGTAACAAAGATAAACTGTTCATACATGCAGAAATACTGTGCCATTCCATTCATCCACTTGAGCAATCTTTTTCTATCAATGTTGGTATTTCACTTTTTAGGTAGTCCACTGTCTGCTAATAATTTTTGTGGACTGGATATTTCCTTACATATAAAGAAAGTATGATGTATAAGAGCATGAATAAAATAACTTCTAGATAGCTGGAGTTTTTGTAATTCACCCAGGCATTTTATTATTTTCTTCTTCCTATCCAATTGCATATTGATCCAATCATGATTCTTTAGAAAAGAATGCTTGTCATAGTGTTCAATGAGTGGCTTAATAATGACTACGTAATTCTAGAGAGAAAATATTTATAGCTTGAATTTTATAAAACAAAAATCCTTTGAAAAGAGTGCAATTTCATAACAATTTTAACTGTGTGCCTGAGTCATACAGAATCACCTTGATGCATATGTGTTTATATTTTGTTCAAATACTAAGTCGTTCTTTTTTTAATTAAGTTAAAAAATTTAGTTCTAGCATAGTTAGCATACAGTTTTATGTTAGTTTCAGGCATACAGTATAGTGATTCAGGTGTACAATTCCTCACATCACCTGGTGCTCATCGGGACAAGTGCACTCCTTAATCCCCATCACCTGTTTTCACCCATCCGCCACCCACCCTCCCCTCTGGTAACCATCAGTGTGTTCTCTATAGTTGAGGGTCTGTATCTTGATTTGTTTCCCTCTCCTTCCCCCCTCCATTTTCTCCTTTGTTTTGTTTCTTAAATTACACATGTGAGTGAAACCATATGGTATCTGTCTTTCTCTGACTGATTTATTTCACTTAGTATTATACCCTAAATACTAAGTCCTTCTATTAGTTTACAGTTATCTATTAATGCATTTTACAATACTGGTGCACCTGGGGGGCTCAGTAGGTTAAGTGTTTGACTATTGATCTCAGCTCAGGTCTTGATCTCAGGGTTGTGAGTTCAAGCCCAATGTGGAGCCTACTAAAGAAAACAAACAAGCATATTTTACAATATTCAAATCTATCAGTTTAGGAAATTCAGGAAAGTGTATTTATCTGTACTGCTCCTGTTGATAATATTTTACAGATAGAAACAAAATTGATGTACTATGCAACAAGTAGACAACATGTGTTTCATGTTAATTTTTTCTAAGATTTGTGATGGGCAATTTAATTTTGTTTAGATTGGTATCTAAGCTGTTACCTCTAAGATGTAAATTTCTGCTTACCATTTAAAATTAACACAAATTTTTATTTTTATTTTTATTTTTTTTTTTTAAAGATTTTATTTATTTATTCGACAGAGATAGAGACAGCCAGTGAGAGAGGGAACACAAGCAGGGGGAGTGGGAGAGGAAGAAGCAGGCTCATAGCGGAGGAGCCTGATGTGGGGCTCGATCCCATAACGCCGGGATCACGCCCTGAGCCGAAGGCAGACGCTTAACCGCTGTGCCACCCAGGCGCCCCAACACAAATTTTTAGATGATAAATATGTTAATGTGGCAAAAATGCACAACGAACAACTGATTGAATTAAATATTCCAGATGAAAATTATAGTTTGGACACATCAATGTTATGTTAATGCACTGTTCTGGAGTTGAAGCAGTTTGCCCTTTGCCAGGATAGGTAGGGTAGAGAATGTTTCCCCTTCGCAGTGTCGTTAGTTAACAGTGGTAGAATGTTTTTGACGTTCTAGGTGTTTTATATGTTAAAATATATGCCATCAATAGATTTTCCCATAGGTTAATTAGATATTTCCTCGTATCTGTTTTGACTTTGAAACTGATAACTGCACTTTGAAAACCGTTAGAGTGCTGTAATTAAGGAAGCTTGCAGAGCATATGAAATACATTTGGATTAGAAAAACTATGTAGACAGTACAATAGAATTCATTATATAATGGAGAAACCTCAAACTAGCAAAAGGGGAGGAAAAAGACCTACTAACTTGAATAGACAGAAGGAAAAAGCAATGCACAGCAGATGTATGAATGGGAAAATTTCAACAGCATGACTGATAATAAACTGTTGGTGTTTGTTGCCTTCAATATTTACAGTTAGATGAAAACAATAATATTCCAGAGACTAAATACATTTTGCTGGGTTGGGGTGAAGAGGGATTAAATTGCAAAGAGGCTTTTACATTGGATATAGTGGATATACTCTGAGTATCAGAAATAATTAACATTTGGAAGAATGTCACATGAATGTGGATCAAAGCCTAAGGTTCTGACTGAAGTATTATGGGAAGTAAGGAGTTTGTTGGGAAAGATTATTCTTAAAAACAGAAACTAAATCATAAAAGTGATTACTCACTTTGTTCGGAATTTTAACTGACAAGATGAGAATGGTTCAGGATATAAATACATTGCATGTCTCTTTTATACTGCATTTATGAGAAAGAAAAGAATTAGGATAACAATTTCCTCCTCAAGCTAAAAACACAGAAGATCATTATATATTCATCTGAAACTTGTCTTGGAATCTAGGAATGAATATGCAATCACGTATTCTCTGTCCTGTGCAGAGATAAAGAAAAAACTTTTCTGTTTCATCCTCAATTCTTGGCTGTTCTAGAACCATCTGGTTGCCATCTACATATATACTGTTTTCGCAGAAGAGCTGTAATGACATACCCTCAAAAATGTTCTCTGAATTCATGCACATTGTGCTTATTCTTTAGAATCTTGAAGCAAAGATTACAGCTGTTTTGTTTAGTCTAAAAATTATTGTTCATACAAAATAAAAACAATCAGTTAAGACATCTTCATAGTGGGTTTTTGCCTTTAAACTTAACACTCAAGATAGGCTTGTCATTTTCCTTTCTTATAAAGGTTTGGTGTCAAGGTTATTAAACAAATTCAAAGGGGTTTTTTCTCTCTTTTCTATTCTCTGAATATGTTTATTTAGATTGGTGATATTTCTTTCTTAAATATTGAGCAGAATTCATTAGTGATATTTTCTGTGCCATAGTTTTCTTTGTGGGGGAGTTTTAAGTCATGAAATTGTATTATTTATTAGTAACAGAATTATTTATATTTTTATTTTTCTTGTTTTGTAAATTGTCTTTCCCAAAAATATGTTAATTTCCTCTAAGCTTTCTTGGGTATGAGGTTGTTAATAACGTCCTCTTGTGATCTTTTTAACATCTGTAGGATCTGTAGTGAAGTCCCCTTTTCAACCTGATGCTAGTTATTGTCATGTCTCATTTTTCCTGACTAGACCGGGAAGTAGTTTATTAATTGTATTAGCCTTTCCAAAAACTAACTTTTGACTTTTGGGATTCCATTTCTTGTACATTTGCCCTCTATTTTATTAATGTCTGCTCTTAACTTTATTTCCTTCCTCATATTTTCTTTGTATTCAATTTTCTATTTGGTTTTGACCTGCTTATTTAGCTTGCCGATTTTCAAGTTTTGTTTCTATGTATTTTTTCGAAGATTTTATTTATATATATATATATTTATTTATTTATTTATTTATTTATTTATTTAACAGAGAGAGAGAAGGAGAGAGCACAAGCAGGGGGAGCAGCAGGCAGGAGGAGAGGGTAAAGCAGGCTCCCCGCTGAGCAGCGAGCCCTTGGGCCTCAATCCTAGGACCCCAGGATATTGACCTTAGCCCGAGGCAGATGTTTAACTGACTGAGCCACCCAAGTGCCCCTAATGTATGGATTTAAAGCTATAAATTTCTGGGGCGCCTGGCTCAGTCGGTTGAGCGTCTGACTCTTGGTTTCAGCTCAGGTCATGATCTCAGGGTCATGAGATGGAGCCTGGTGTTGGGCCCGAACTCAGCTCACAGAGCCTTTTGGAGATTCTCTCTCTCTCCTTCTCCCCCGCCACTCGGCTCCTTCCCTCATGCATTCTCTCTCTCAAAGTAAATAAATATTTTTTTAAAAATCTATAAATTTCTGGTGTCTGGGTGGCTCAGTTGGTTAAGCGTCTGCTTTCGGCTTGGGTCGTGATCCCAGAGTCCTGGGATTGAACCCCACATCAGGCTCCCTGCTCGGTGGAGAGCCAGCTTCTCCCTCTCCCTCTGCTGCTCCCCCTGCTTGTGCTTTCTTACTCTTTCTCTATAGAATAAACAAATAAAATCTTTTTAAAAAAGTGAATAAGGGGTGCCTGGGTGGCACAGCGGTTAAGCGTCTGCCTTCAGCTCAGGGCGTGATCCCGGCGTTGTGGGATCGAGCCCCACATCAGGCTCCTCCGCTATGAGCCTGCTTCTTCCTCTCCCACTCCCCTTGCTCTGTTCCCTCTCTCGCTGGCTGTCTCTATCTCTGCCAAATAAATAAATAAAATCTTTTAAAAAAATTTTAATTGAAGTATAACACACATAAGGTTCATATAAGTGGACAGCTTCCTGAGTAACCCAGAGCCAACGGAATCATTAACCACCACAGAGGTAAGGAAGTAGAGAACTTCCAGCAACCCACCCCTACCCTACCCATCTATCGTTACTCTCTTCTGAAATATAACCATTATCATGAGTTCCAATGGCATAAAAATAGAAACATATAGTATGATTATGTTTTTGTGTCTGGTTACTTTCACTCGGTATTGTATATGTCTCCTTTCTCCCACAACAAAAATTGCAGTTTACATTTATACCAACCTAATTACTAATTTGTTACCCCACACTACTCAAACAACAGACTTAGAAAGCAAGACCAGCACTACACCAACAATATGATTATAGTATCAGTTTAATATTTTTGTCATTATTTTCATTTGTAGGGTATATCCCACTAGGCATGTACCAATTATTGTGTTTTAAAGTATCTTGGAAGAGTTCATCTCTGTGTAGTTAAGCTGTCAAGTACATATAGACTTAGGTTCATTTATTTTAAGTTGCTTTCAAATTTAGGCCTGAAACTAATATTACACTGTATGTTAACTAACTCGAAATTAAATATAAACTTAAAAAAATAGGGCTTGGTTTTTAAAATTTAATTTTCTTTTATAGTTATGTAAAATATTACAATGGTTCCAAAATAAATTTATAAAAGAAAGTATATTTAGAAAAGTCTAGTATTTGCTATGCCTGTTCCTCTACTTTAGTCCTTCTTTCCTCTTATAAGTAATCAAATTTTATGGTTTACCCTTTTACTATTTCTTTATATATATATGTACACACACACACTATTACTATTTCTTTATATATATATATATATATACACACACACACACGCACACACATATATGTATATATAAATAAGCAAATATATGTGTGTCCATCTTCTGCTTTTTAGGATAAATTATAACATACAAAACATATTCTCCTCCACTTTGGTTTTTTCCCTTAAAAATATAAACCTGTGATCACTCTGTAGTAGTATATAGAGATACTCTGTGTCTCTTAATGATGTCTTTTGATTAACAGGAACTCCTAATTTTAATAAGATCCAATTTTTGGTATTTTCTTTACTTGGGACTCTTTCTATGCTTTCAATGAAATGTAGCCTACTTCCAGGTCATGAAGATGTGCTTCTATATTCTCTCCTAGAACACTGCTGTCCAGTGGAACTTTCTGTATGTTGGAAATTTTCTATATCTGCATATATAGGACATATGGCTACTGAGCACTTGAAATGTGGCTGGTGAAACTGTGGGACTGAATTTTTAATGTTACTAAATTGAATGCAATCTTACATTTAAACAGCCATATCTGATTAGTGGTTGCCATAGTTCCAGCAGCTTTCTTGTTTTAACTTGCACATTAAGAATCTTAATCCATCTGAAATTGTATTTTTGAGTATTGTGTAATGTCAGAGATGAGATGAATTGTTTCCATGTGTAAATCCAGTTGGATTTTCTGCATGTACAGCACCATTTAATAAGAACACCCTTTTCTTACTACTCGGCAGTGCTACCTTTGTTGTAAACCAAGTGACCGTATATTTGTGTTTATTTCTAGACTCTTATTCTGTTTCCTTGGTCTAGTCCTCTGTTCTTGTGCCAATACCATTCTGTATTGATACCTATTGATACACAGTTGTGTAAATTCTCCCCCTTTGTTCTTCTGCGTCCAGATTAATTTAGCTCTTTTTGGCCCTTTGCATTTCTATAGAAATTATAGAATCAGCTTGTCAGTTTCTACCCAAAAAACTCTGCTCTTATTTTAATTGGTATTACATTGAATCTGCAGAAAATATGAGGCATACTGACATTTTGACAAAATTTTACTTGGATTTTTATTTACTGTATAAGAAAATGTGGGATTTATGAACATAATGACAATATATCCATAAGCAGCTGGTCTACTAACATGATATATCTTTATATTTATTTTACTTGTTTTTCTCTCTCAGTATTTATGTGTGTTTAATGTGCATGTGGGGATGTTTTGTATAAGTTCACTAGGTATTTGGTATTTGATGCTCTTATAAATGGCATTTATACATTTCATTTTATAATCGTTTTTGTTGCGGTTATATAGATAATAAAACTATTTTTTGTATTAAGTTTGTATCCAGTGTCCTTGCTAAATTTTGTTTTGAAATTTCACATTTTTATATTATTTTATATTTTCTACACATGCTGTTATGCCATTTCCAATACTCTTAGTTTTATTTACTTATTTTTTAACTTTCTAATTATATAGTTTCTGTTTTACCGTTTTGTGGCATTGTTGAAATGAAGTGATGATAGTCTTGTTTTATTTCTAATCTCAGAGTGAAAGTTTTATATATTTAATATGAGATCTATTTTTTTCCCCAGGGGTCCTTTGTCAGGTTAAGGAAGCTTTCTTCCTTTCCTAATTTACTAAGAGATCTTTAAAAAATTATGAATGGATATTAAATTTATCATATATTTCTCTGCTCATTGAGGTGATTGTATGATTTTATCCTTTTATTCAAATCATGAATCACATTGGTTGCTTTATTAATAATAAACCAATATTGCTTTCTTGGAATAAACCTTGGTTGGTTGTAATGTATTATCCTTTATATGACTGGATTTAGTTTCCCAACATTTTGCTTAGAATTTTAAAAATTTGTGTTAATGATAGAAAATAGCTTGTAATTTTCCATTCTTGTAAGGTTTCTGTAAGGGTTTGATATCAAGGCTATTCTGGCCTCATATAGTAAGTTAAGAAGTTTTACTTCTTTTTCAATTCTTTGGAAAGTTTGTGTAAATCAGTGTTTTCTTCTCCCAGAAATGTATGGGAGAATTCAGAATTAAGCCTTATTGGATTAGAGCTGTTTTCGTGGAAATGTTTTTAATTATAAATTCAATATATGCAATAGGTATAGGGATACATACATTTTATATTTCTAGTTGTGTCAGTTTGGCAAAATTTTTTTCAACAAATTTGTGCATTTAATCTAATTTTATAATGTAATATATAGGCTTAAAGTTATTCATTCTATTTCTCATTATTTTAATGTGATAGGAACCATAATGATGTTTCTTTTTTTTTTCCTTAAGATTTTATTTGTCAGGGAGAGAGAGCACAAGTAGGGGGAGCAAGAGGTAGAGGGAGAAGCAGGCTCCTTGCGGAGCAAGGACCCCGATTTGGCAGAACTCGATCCCAGGACCCTGGGATCATGACCTAGCCCAAGGCAGATGCTTAATTCAGGCACCCCAGTGGTGTTTCTTTTTACATTCTTCACATTGGTATTTTTGCTTTCTCTTTTTTAGAATAAGTTATGCCATAGATTTATTGACTTTAATAGTCTTTTTAATGATCCTCTTTTGACAGCCAGAAAATAAAAGACTATTACCTTTATTTGTTTATTTAGAGAGGGGGAGAGAGAGAGAGAGAGAGAGAGAGAGAGAGAGAATGAGCAGGGGCAGAGAGAGAGGGAGAGAGAGAATCTTTTTTTTTTTTAAAGATCGATTGATTGATTTTTTTTTCAAATGAGAGAGAGGGAGAGCATGCACGTGCACAGGCACTCAAGTTGGGGGAGGGGCAGAGGAAGAGAGAATCCCAAGTAGACTCCCCCTTGAGTCAGGGCTCAATCTCACCACCCTAAGATCATGAACCTGAGATGAAATCAAGAGTCAGCTGCTTAATCAACTGCACCACCCAGATGCCCCAGACCTGTTACCTTTAAGTGAGCCATAGCAAGACTGACAACTGAGCTCTCAAGAAAAAGAAAAAAATGGAAGCCAGAAAACAATGAAAGGACATTTTTAAAGGGCTTAAAGAAGATAACTGTAAGTCTAGAATTTTATGCCCAACAAAAATATCCTTCAAAAAGGAACATAAATAAAAATATTTTCGAATGAACCAAAACTGAGGAAATTATCCTAAGCAGATCTTCGCTGAGGTAAACAGTGATTTCTTTAGGTATATGGAAAATATTTCCAGACAGAAGCATAAGAAATATAGAAAGGAAGGTGGAAGGAAGGAAGGAAGGAAGGAAGGGAAGGAGGGGAGGAGGAGGAAAGGAAAGAAAGAAGGGGAGAAGGAACAAAGCGGAGGTAGTCACGGAATTAAACAATAATAATGTATAGCAAGATTTAAAATATAAAAAGAACTGAAACATATGAGAACAAGTACGTTCTCATATATGGAGAAAGGTAAATAGAATTAATGGATTTAATAGAATTAAAATTTAATACAATTAAAAGATTCTAAGGCCATTGTGTCATTTTGGAAGTGGTAAAAATAAAAAATTTATATTAGCCTTTAATAAGTCAAGGATGTATGTTATATCTTCTAGGGTAATCCATTTAAAATATTAAAAGAATATGTGGGACACCTGGGTGGCTCAGTCAATTAAGCTTGACTTTGGCTCAGGTCATGATCCCAGGGTCTGGGATGGAGTCCCAAGTTGGGCTCTCTCTGTTCAGTGGGGAGCCTGCTTCTCCCTCTCCCTCTGACCGTATCCCCTGTTCATGCTTGTGTGTGAGTGCATGCAACGCTCACTCTCTTTCTCTCTCAAATGAATAAATTAAAAATATTTTTTTAAAAAGAGTATGAGACCAGTAAGTTATTAATGGGGAGATAATAGGATAAAAATATAATTAATCTATAAAAAGTCAGGAAAGGGGGAAGGAAATATTAGAACAGATGGGATAAAAAATTTAATAGTAAGGGGCGCCTGGGTGGCGCAGTCGTTAGGCGTCTGCCTTTGGCTCAGGGAGTGATCCTAGCGTTCTGGGATTGAGCCCCACATCAGGCTTCTCCGCTGGGAGCCTGCTTCTTCCTCTCCCACTCCCCCTGCTTGTGTTCCTTCTCTCGCTGGCTCTCTCTGTCAAATAAATAAATAAAATCTTTAAAAAAATTAATAGATGACAAATTTAAATTGAAGTATATCAGTTAGCTACATTAAATGTAAACAAACTAAACATTCCAATTAATAAAAATGGTCAGACTGGTTAGAAATTAAACAACCATATGTCATTTGTTGGAGACGTACCTTTATTAAAAGGATAAGGAAAGATTGAAAGTGAAAGGATGGAAAGAGATGGTATCACATGAACACTTATCGAAAGGAAACTGTATACAGTATTTGCTGTATAAATATCACGGTACACCTCAAGGCAAGAAACTTAATAGTTATAAATAAGGGACATTACATAATGATAAGAGGATCAGGAAGATAAAATAATTGTAAATTGCATCCTACACATTTGAATAATAATTATTATGCTATCTTGCTTTAGAACACGTGAGCACCTTTAGTGTTTACAAGGGAAAAGTGCTGGGTTGTCCTCCTAGAATTCCTTTTGTATTTTACAAGTCTTTTGAAGCTCTGTAGTGATCTTTGCCTATTTCCTCATAGTTGTGAAATGAGACATTAGAACTGTCTTTATTTCTTTTAATCATCTATTCCATTGTATAGTTCCTGTCACTCCAGAAACATCTGTTCATGCTCTCAGCTTCTAATATTGGCTTATTCTTTCTGTTGATGATTGTGATTAAGAATATTGTCTTAACTTCTCGGCTGGATCTGCTTCTGTAATGGTGGTAGGTCTGAGACATAATTCTCTTTGGTTCCTATTTCTAGCCATAGTTGGGACTATTTTGGAAAATATTATAAATAGTCCATCAGGTCCAATAATTAATTGCAAGTTGCCAACTGAGCCAGATTGTCTCCAGTCCCCAACTCGGAACCTAGAAATAACTGAGGAAGTTAATAACAGACCTTGTTTTTCATTCCTGCTCTTTTGATTTGGAAAATGTCATGTAATAGAAAAAAAATTTTACATTTGGCTTCTTCTCTTAAAAAGAAGGACATATTCTACATCTCATCAGAGCTTTTAAAAGATACCTTCCTAAGGTTAACGACAGCCTGAGCAAGACAGTTAATTATTAAGGTGTTTATGATGAAATCCACTCCCAAGCATCTGTTCTCTACCACCAAAGATTGAAGTATTGGGAAGCTTATAGCCATGCTGTCTGCATTCTGGTGTGTTGTGAATCACAGCTGGTGACCTCTGATGCCTCTCAAATTTATTCAACTAAAAATCAAATAGGTCTGAGTTATAGTGATGCTCTTTTTAGCTCTGTGGAGAGCAAAGGACCTTTTAATTTTGAGAGCGTAAGTGTTGTTCTTTGCTTCTTATATAGTGTGCTGCATAATCTATGACCCTTGGGCTCACACATAGTTTGGTCTTACTGATTTTTACCACCAAACAAGAAGATTTACTGTCTGTGTGGTGAGTGAGGAGTTGAAATAGTTCATGTTCGTATTTATAGTTATGATATTCTGTACTAAACCTATTTAAATGAGCAGAGGGATAAATTGTGAAAATTTAATCTGTAGTTTAGCCATATTTCATCTGCCATCTGCCTCATTCCCTTTTGCCTCTCCTCTGAAGTACACTGTCCATTTTCTATAAATCATTTATAAATTAATACTTTCTCTGTTGTTTTCATGAAATGTTCTACTGAAGGTTGTACCCTAGAGTGGTTTGACTGAATTTACGTTGAGCTGTTTTCTCTTTCTCATCTATACAATGGCTGAACAGTCTCCTATTCAAAAGCTTACTTGGGGGCTTTTAGAAATCCAGGAACAGGAGAAACTTTAATCAATTTTTGTGTTTTTGAAGATTTTATTTTCTGCTTAGAACATCAGTAGAGTTTGTTTTACATCTAAAATAATATAAAAATATTGCACAGAAACTGTAAATCCCCAGAATCCCCCAAGGTATTAAGTAATCTAAATTTAGATACACAACTCGATGCAGTTAGAGAAATGGAGTTATTTCCTTTTTTTCCCCATTGTCTTTAAAGATTGCTATCAAGTACCTCAAGGTAATTTGGTCAGGATAAAAAACAAAAGGCAGTATCCACACTGGTTTAAGAACCTCAAATTTTTATAGTGACATTCATAATGTATCTTGCTTTATTTTTATCAACTTTCACAGATTGCATCCATTTAAAGTGTATGACTCCGTGAGTTTTGATGATTGTATACACTCTTGAAATTATCATGAAGATACAGAATATTTCCATCGCCCTCAGAAGTTTCCTTTTGTGCCTTTGCATTCATTCCCCTCCCTTGTTCCAGGCCCCGGAGAACAACTGACCTGCTTTCTCTCACTGTTAGATTAATTGCATTTTCTAGAATAATATATAAATGGAATTGTTCAATGTAGACTTTTTGTGTCTGCCTTTGTTTACTCAGCCTAATGATTTTGAAATTGATTCATGTTGTATATATGCAGTAGTAGTTCATTCCTTTCCATTGTTGAGTGGTATTTCCATTGTACAGCTGTATCACATTTTTATTATCCACTTACCTGTTGATGGATCTTTGAGCTGTTTCCAATTTTTGGCTACTGCAAATAAGATTTCTGTGCACATCTGAGTGCAAATCCTTGTATGAATATATGTTGTTTCCCTTTTATTTCTCTACTACCTGTGAGTACACTGATTGGGTTCTGTAGTGGTTTCATGTTTTAAGAAACTGACAAATTATTTCTCAAAGTATTTGCACCATTGGGGCACGTGGGGCGTCAGTCAGTTGGGCGTCTGCCTTTGGCTCGGGTCCTAATCCCAGGGTCCTGGGATCGAGTCAGGACCCTATGATGGAGCCCTGCGTTGGGCTCCCTGCTCACCCGGGAGTCTGCTTCTCCCTCTCCCTCTGCCCCTCCCCTCCACTTGTGCCCTCTCTCGTGGGCACTCTCCCTCTGTCAAGTAAAGAATAAAATCTTTAAAAAAAAAAGGTATTTGCATCATTTTACATGTTCACCAGCCATGTGTAGGAGTTTCAGTTGTTCCATATCCTCACACACATTTGCTGTTGTCAGTCTTTAATATTATCTATTCGAATGGGTGTGAACCATTATCCCGTTGTAGTTTTAATTTGCATTTCCCTGATGACTAATCATGTTGACTGGTTTTTTTTAATGTGCTTCTATTTGTATGTCATCATTTATGTATATGTTCAAATTGTTTGGCCTTTTTAATTGGTTTGAATGTTTCATTATCATTGTGTTGTAAAAATCTATGTATAAGTCCTACTCAGATATATTTATAGTAAATCTTTTCTTCTGTTTCATGGTTTGCTTATTCATTTTTTTAATAGTGTCGTTTGAAGACCAAAGTTTTAAATTTTGATAAGGGTAAATTATTTTTTGTTTTATTATTATGTCTTCTATGTTCTGTTTAAGAAACTTCTGCTTACCCCAGGTTCACAGAGTTTTCTCTCATGTTTTCTTCTTGAAGTTTTATAGTTTTAGCTTTTAGATTTAGTGCTCTGATCCATTCAAGTTCATTTTTGTGAATGGTATAAGGTGCGTGCCTAGGTTTATTTTTCTGTATTTGAATATCCAGTATACCATTTGTTGAAAAGACCTGCTTTTTCATTGCATTATCTTGGCATCTTTGTAAAAAATCAGTGGACCTCATTCTGGACTCTGTTTCATTCCTTTGATCTATATGTCTATCCTTTTACCAATAGTAGATTGTCTTTATACTGTAGCTTATAAGTTTGGAAATCAGCTGTGTAAGATTTCTTAGGATTTCCCATGTAAACAGTCATATGATCTGGAAATAAAGATTCTACTTTTTTCCAAATTTATATTTAATATTTGTTTTTATTGCTTTATTGCAATAGCTAAGACCTACAGTACAATACTGAGTAGAAGTGTTGAGAGCAGGCATTCTTGCTTTATTTCCAGTTTAGAGGGCAAGTGTTCAATATTTCACCATTAGGTATTATGGTAGCCATAGATTTTTCATAAATGCTTTATCTCATTGAGGAAGTTCCTTTCTATTACTCTTTTGCTCAGAATTTTGTAATGAATAGTTGTTGAATTTTGTCACATGATTTTTTTAAATCTTTTGAAATGAAAATAAGGCTTTCTGCTTTCTCCTTCTAATATGGTGAATTACATTGATTGATTTTTGAATGTTGAAACAACCTTCCATTTCTTGAATAGACCCCACTTAGACATGATAATTATCTTTTTATATATTGTTGGATTCAATTTGTTAATATTTTGTTAAATATTTTTACATCTGTGTTCATGCAAGATATTTGTATATACTTTGTCATCTTTTTTCTTTTCCTGCTGCTTTTTTTAAAATGTCTTTGTCAGGTTTTGGTATTAATAAATAAGATGACACCCAATAAGATGACTGAGGGGGTATTCATTCTTCCTCTGTTTTCTGAAAGGCTGTGTAATATTGGTGTTATTTCTTCCTTGAATGAAACCTTACGTAGTTGGGAGTTTTCTTTTTAGGAAGATTTTTGCAAATGAATTCAGTTTCTATAATAGATTTTTTTCAATTAAAAATGGAAACGCTGCATTTTTTGTTTCATCTTTTGTTAACCTTGTTAAGTTGTATTTTTCAGAGAATTGAAATCCTTTGAAATATCCGTTTTATTTAATTTGTCACATTTGTTGGCACAAAGTTAATATTCTCTCATCTTTCAGTGTGTGTAATCTATAGTGATAGTATCTCTTTCATTCCTGATACTGGTGATTTGTGTTCTGTTTCTTTTTTTCTTGATTAGTCTAAGTAGGAACTTATTAATTTTGTTGATCTTTTGAAAGAGCCGGGTTTTGGCTTTGTTGATATATTCTCTCATGTTTTTCTGTTTTCTATTTCTTGATTTCTGCTTTTATCTTTATTATTTGCTTTCTACTATGACTTTGTGTTTACTTTTCTCTGTGGATTCTTATGTAACTGATTTTAGACATTTTTTTCCTAATATAAAAAATTAAAGCTATAAATTTCCCTGTGAGAACTGTTTATCTGCATTAAACAAATAATTTTGATATGCTGTATTTTAATTTTTGTTCATTTAAAAATATGGTCTAACTTCTATTATTTATTTTTTTGTCCATTGATTACTTAGGAGTATGTTCACATTTATAAGTATTTTTGTTTTTTCCAGATATCTTAGTGCTTTTGATTTCTATTTAACTTTCTTTTGGTCAGAGAAGGTACTCTGCATGATTTCAGTCTTCTAAAATTTATTGAGACTTGTTTTATGGCCCAGCATGCAGTCTATCTTGGTGACGATACCAAGTGCACTTGAAAGAATGTGTATTCTGCAGTCTTCAGGTGTAGTGATTTATAAATATAATTATTATTCAGATTGTCTTTAATGGTTTTTCTAGTTATATCAGCTGCTCAGAGAGCAGGGTACAATCCTTATTATTATTTTTTTCCCTTTAATTGTGTCCATTTTTCCTTCATGCATTTTGAGGCTCTGTTATTAGGCATATATACACACTTATGATTGTTAAAAACTTCCTGATTTATTGATCTCTTTATCATTATGGAATATCTCTTTATTGCTGGTAATACTCTTTTTCTTCTTTGAAGTATTTTTTTTCTGACACTAAAGTGTGGCCATTCCAGTCTCATGTTCAGTGTTTGCATGCAATCCTTTTGGTCTATTTACTTTCTGTTTCTTTAAATTTCAAATGTGCCCTTGTGGGGCACCTGGCTGGCTCACTTGGTAGAGCATGTGACTCTTGGTATTGGGGTTGTAAATTCTAGCCCCACATTAGGTGTAGAGATTACTTAAAAAAAAAAACTTTGACTAGCTAACAGACCCATGAAGAGATGCTCAACATCACTCATTGTCAGGGAAATAGGAATCAAAACCACAGCGAGATACCACCTCACACCCATCAGAATGGCTAACATTAACAACACAGGAAACAACAGGTGTTGGCGAGGATGCGGGGAAAGGGGAACCCTCTCACACTGTTTCTGGGAATGCAAACTGGTGCAGCCATTCTGGAAACTAGTTTGCATGTTCCTCAAAAAGTTAAAAATTGAACTACCCCATGACTCAGCAATTGCACTACTAGGTATTTACCCAGAGATACAAACATACTGATGCAAAGGGGCACATGCACCCTGATGTTTATAGCAGCAATGTCCACAATAGCCAAATTATGGAAAGAGCTCAAATGTCCATCGACTGATGAATGGATAAAGAAGATGTGGTATATACACAAAATAGAATATTACTCAGCCATAAAAAGGAATGAAATCTTGCCATTTGCAACAACATGAATGGAGCTAGGGTATATTATGCTAACTGAAATAAGTCAGTCAGAGAAAGACAAATGACATACGATTTCACACATATGTGGAATTTAAGAAACAAATCAGATGAACATGGGGGAAAAAGAGAGAGAGAGGCAAACCATAAAACAGAATCTTAGCTGTAGAGTACAAACTAAGGGTTGCTGGAGGGGAAGTGGGTAGGGGATGAGCTAAATGGGTGATGGGTATTAAGGAGGGTACTTGTGATGAACGTCGGGTGTTATATGAAAGTGGTGAATCACTAAATTCTACTCCTGAAAATAATATTACACTACATGTTAACTAACTAGCATTTAAATAAAAACTTGAAATATTTTTTAAAAATTAAATAAACAAATACGTACATACATACATAAAGTGTGCCCTTGTAGAAAGAATGTTTTTGGATCTTGTTCCTTTATCCATTTTGCTAATCTCTGTCTTTTAATTGAAGGGTTTAGTCCAATAACGTTAGGGTAATTTTTTTTTAAGATTTTATTTATTTATTTGACGGAGATAGAGACAGCCAGCGAGAGAGGGGACACAAGCAGGGGGAGTGGGAGAGGAAGAAGCAGGCTCATATGTGGGGCTTGATCCCATAACGCCGGGATCACGCCCTGAGCCGAAGGCAGACGCTTAACCGCTGTGCCACCCAGGTGCCCCTCTAATATATCTTTTGTCTTCTATTTGTTCCCTCTTATTTTGTTCCTCTGTCTCCCCTTATCTGTTGTCTTTTGAATTACTAGAATATTCTTTATAATATCTTTTCATTTTTAGATATACCTATTTGTAGCTATATATGTACTTCCATTTTTTAGTGGTTGCTCTAAGGATTATAGCATACCTCTTAACTTCCTCAGTCTACTCACAGTTACTAGTATACCATTTTCATAAAATACAGAAGCTTTGCAACTGTGTAAGACCATTTAGCTCTTCCTATGCTATTGCTTATAATTTTTGTTAGTATTAAATATCAAATGATGTTAACCCCACAAAACAAAATTATGATTTTTGCTTTAAGCAGTCATTATGTATTTTAAAGAAATTAAGAAGAAAAAAGGTTGTTTCTGTTTGTATGGACATCTGCCGTTTTCACTGTGATTAATTTGTACCTAAAGAGTTGATTTTCCCCAAAGTATCTTTTCACTTCAACCCCCCCAAAAAAAACTTCATTTAGCACTTCTTGTAATGAATATGTCCTGCAGTAATTTATCTTCCTTTTCCTGTATCTGAAAATGTACTTATTTCTCATGTATTTTTGGATGATATAGAATCCTGGATTGATAGATTTTGTTCTTACGGCATTTCAAAGATTTTATTAAACACTGTCTTCCAGCCTCCATGATTTCTGATGAGAAGTCTATAGCTATTTAAGTCATTGTTCCCTTTTTGTAGTATGGTTGTTTTTGTTTCTCCATTGGGGGGGGTGAGGGGCACTGATTTCAAGGGTTTTTCCTTTTACTTATCTTTTTTCAGAAGTTTGACTGTAATGTGTTCACTTGTGCTTTTCTTCATATTCATCCTTTTTGGGATTGGCTGAGTTTATTGAATCTGCAAATTTATGTTTTTCACCAGATTTGGAAAATTTTTGGTTCTTATTTCCTCAAATATTTTTTGGTTCTCTTCTCTCTTGCCTCTCTGGATTCCAGTTACCTACATATGAGACATCTTGATATCATCATAGTAAGGTTAAAATTTGGTCTTTAATAATATTCATTCCTTGTATTCCTATCTTGTCCCATAGGTGTCTGAGACTTTGTTAATTTTATTGCATTTATTTTTCTCTCTCTTAATTCATATTTGATCATTTCTATTGGTCTATTTTCAGGTTCACTGCATTTTGCCTTTGTTATTTCCATTCTTCTACTAAACTCACCCAGTGAATTTTTATTTCAGATATTCTGCTTTTTATTTTTATTTATTTATTTTTTTAAAGATTTTATTTATTTATTTGACATAGAGAGAGACAGCCAGCGAGAGAGGGAACACAGGCAGGGGAGTGGGAGAGGAAGAAGCAGGCTCCCAGTGGAGGAGCCTGATGTGGGGCTCAATCCCAGAACGCTGGGATCACGCCCTGAGCCAAAGGCAGATGCTTAACAACTGAGCCACGTGGGCACCCCCAGATATTCTGCTTTTTAGTACTAAATGTCATTTGGCTCTTTTTAATATTTTCTATTTCTCTGCTAAGATTTACTTTCTTTCTATTCCTTACTAGCACATTTTCCCTTACCTTATTAAATATAGTAGCTACTTTTAATTCATTGTTTGCATTATCTCAGTTTTGATGATGATGAGCTTCTAAACGGTCTTTACCCTTGAGAATGCATCACATTTTCCTGGTTCCTTGTATGCTAAGACATTTTGAATTGTGTCCTGGATATCATACATGTTTTGTTGTGGAGGCTGCATTGTTATATTCCTCTGAAGGGTGTTAATGTTTTTGTTTTAGTAGAGGAAAAACTTGGTTAGACTAAAAATATAAATTCTCTCTTGCTTGTGATGGGCAATAGTTCAAATTTTAGTTTAGTTCTTTTAGCTTTAGCCTTGTTTTCTATATGTGTGGTTCAGGGATCTGTAGAGATGTGGAAAGAATTCAAGTACAGAATTTAAAGATCCCTTTTTCCGTTCTCCCTAGTTCGAGTATCCTCCCCCACCCCCCACGCTGCTTGCTTGTTGTCACTGGCTCCTTCCTCTTGTTCCTCATGCAAGAGAAACTGAGGGCTATCTATTAGAGCTTTAGCTTCCTCATGCCATGCCACAATCACGTCCTGTCTTCACGCCAAAGCAAGGAAAACTCCGTGCTAATCCCTTTCTCCAAATTTTGACTCCCTCCCACTTCCCCTCAAATCTGCCTGCTTTTGCTTATTCTCAAGAGCTCTCAAAGAGTTGCTTTATGAATTTGTCCAAAGGCTGCATTTGTTTTCTCTGAAAGGCCTGTTGTGACCTTACTTAGATATACTGGATTCAGCTTCAGATCTTATGTTTTAAGTTTTTGCTTAAATAATTTTTTGTCCAATAATTAAATATAATAATTTCTTTATTTTTGGCTAAAGGGTTTGGAGAGCGAGATATCAAGAAATATGTGTTCTTAAAGGAATAAACTTGAACCCTGTTTGATATAGAGTAAAGATGATATAAAACACTATGATGAAGCCAGTCCACTTAAGCAGACTTTTTCAGTGAGCGTTTGGGATTTGTGCAAATCGTATGAAATACATTATAATGTGAGACCTTTTTATTAAGGAAAACAAAATACTGCTGTAATCGTGGTTCTGTGTTGCTTTACTACATCATGAACTAATAATTTTGGAGACAAATCAGAAGTAAACGAATTGGCTTGTTTACTATTGATTGAGAGTATAAATTGGCACAAAAATTTAGGGAAGCATTTTGGCCTGTCTAACTTAAAAGAGCCTCGTGCATACTTTTAACTAAGTACTTCTCAGAATAAACACACAGGCATATACATGCACACACTTTCAGAAATGCACCTAAATATTCAATCATGGAATAAAAATAAATTATGAAATATCCGTACATAGCTGGATATCCATTCTTAGCTATTACTAAGAATGAAACAGAATTCTAGGCACTGACATGGAAGGATGTCCATCATGTATGTTTTGTTTGTTTTTAAAGATTTTATTTATTCGAGAGAGAGAGAGAGAGAGAGAGAGAGAGAGAAAGCACGAATAGGGGGAGTGGCAAAGGGAAAAGCAGGCTCCCTGCTGAGCAGGGAACCTGATGTGGGGCTCAGTCCCAGGACCCTGGGATCATGACCTGAGCCGAAGGCAGACACTTAACCAACTGAGCCACTCAAGCGCTCCTGTCCATCATATATGTTAAGTAAAAATTAAAAAAAGCGAAGTTTCATGATAGTGTATAGAGTATGGTTACATTTTGACAAAATATATGTGTACATATTTATATATGTATAAATAAAAGTCTGCAGGGACATACAATTGTCTGTTAAAGGTGTAGTCTATAGGAGAATGGGATTTGAAAGGACTTTCACTTTTTTCGTTTTTTTATAATTCTGGGTGAATTGAATTTTGTACAAGGACACATCTTATTGAACCTAAATTAAATAAATAGAAGACCAATAAAAAATAAAAATAAATCACATAGGAAGTATAACCAAAATTTATGTATTTTAAAAACCTAAAATATATGGATAAGTTGTATTCATTTATTCAAAAAGCACATATGTGTATAATAGAGGCTCTTTTTTATAGCAGTATAAGCTGTACTTTTACTGGCTAGTGGTCCCCAGATGTTTTTTTCTTTATTAGCTCCTTCTAAGAATATCCAGAACACCAAGTACACTTTGCTTTGGGTAGGTCTGCTGTACAATTTCATAAGTATTTCAGGAAGCAACCTATATATAAGAAATAAGGAGTATTGCTATAGCAGAAAATGAGAGTAAGGCCAGTACAGGAAGCAACTATTAAAGGATAAACTCTGTCCCTTTACCCAGTGTCCACATTCATTCAGAAAATATTTATTCATTTGTAATTTTATTTATTTTTTTTAAAGATTGTATTTATTTATTTGACAGAGAGAGAGACAGAAAGCACAAGCAGGGTGGGGCAGAGGTAGAAGGAGACTCCCAGCCTAGCGGGGAGCCTGATGCAGGGCTGGATGCAGGGCTCGATCCAAGGACCCTGGAATCATGACCTGAGCCAAAGACAGACACTTAGCCGACTGAGCCACCCAGGCACCCCTGTAATTTTAAATTCTTCAGCCCAGACCCTTCTTCTGAGTTCCAGACCCTCCTATCTAATTGCCTAACATCTCTGCTTAGCTTTCTCACAGGCAGTCCACTCGTGCCTAAAATTGAACCCTTGATTTCCAGACCTGCTCAGACCATCTCTTCCCATGGTCTTTTTAAAAACTGGTTCCACTGCTCACCCAGTTCTTCATGGCAGAAGCTGGGGAGTCATTCTTGACAGCTCCCTCTCTAAAGGGTAGCTTGTCATTGCTCTTGAATTAATCAGTCCTATAAATTCCACCTCTGAAACTTAGTTGACAGGTGTCCATCTTCAACCAACAGCCATTACCTTGGTCCGCATCACCATCTTACCTCCCCCGGATGGATGCAGTAGCTTGTAGCTGGTTTTCCTGCACCCTTCCCCCCAACCCTGTGCTCCAGAGATCATTCTCTGTATGGCAATTATGGCAGTATTTTGAAATATATACAGTGAATCATATCATGCACTGTTTAAAACCTACAATGGCTTACTACCTTGGAATAAATGGAATAAAATCCAAACTCTTTATGGTAACGTACAAGACTATAAGATCCCGCCCCTGGATGTTTCCCATCCATCGTAGGCCACTCTCCCATTGCTTCCTATGCTTTAGCCATACTGACTGTCTTTCTAATCTTCAAGTATGCCCTGACTTTTTCTACTTTAGTACCTTCACACTTGGTATTTTCCCAACCCGGAATGCTCTCCCTGCTAGTCTTTGCATGGCTGACCTCTGCCTATCCTTTGGGTCACAATTTTTAAATGTCACCTCCTCAGAAAGGCCTTTGCTGATATTCATTTCTAAGTATATTTCCTTCAGGTATCCTTTATTATTTCTTGATTGTTTCTTTTATGATATTTTCACTTTTTGCCTACTTATTTGTTCACTTGTTTATATCCACCTCCCTTATTGCACTACTCTGTGATCAATATCATGTCTATTTCTTTTGCCATGGCTCCTTCAGTAGCCAGCAGATTGTCTGACACATAATAGTTATTCATTCAATATTTGTAGCATGAATCCTTAGGATGAATGCTTAATCCTGTCCCTTAAGTATGTTGAACAGGGAAAATATGTACATGCCTAACCCCAATTTAACATATAAATTAAAACTATACATAAGAGATACCAGGAAAGTGCTATAGAGGTTAAGTATTTAGTTTAGTCCTTGCCACAAAGTTAATGTTCAATAAATGTTGAATGAATGAAAAGTTCCCCAGCATCTGAATGTGGACATGTGTGTGTGTGTGTGTCTGTCTGTCTGTCTAAACAAGTATTTAATGTCATATATTCCAAACATCAGGAGAATAAGCTATTGTTTAGAATGATGTTGGTTCTGTGTAAGAAAATCAAGAATATTACCTATGTGTGCTCATAGAATAAAAGCATTCCTATTCTACTTTAACATTTCATTCCAACTCATTATCGTATCAGATATCAAGTAAGTTCTTTTCTTTAAGTAATCTCTGCCCTCAATGTGGGGCTCAAACTCATACCCTCAGAATCAAGAGTCACATGCTTTATGGACTGAGCCAGTTGGATACCCCAAGTAAGTTCTTGGATGGAACATTGCATTGGAGAGACAGCTGGGACATGTTTTCTTTTAATAAAAATGCAGTGAGATTGCTTGTTCTGACTTATCACTGCCATTAAGATTCTTACACCCTAACTTAAGGCAATTTTTTCTTTACAAATTCTGAGATTTAAAAAATTTAAAAAGAGGGGCGCCTGGGTGGCTCAGTCGTTAAGCGTCTGCCTTCGGCTCAGGGCGTGATCCCGGCGTTGTGGAATCGAGCCCCACATCAGGCTCCTCTGCTGGGAGCCTGCTTCTTCCTCTCCTACTCCCCCTGCTTATGTTCCCTCTCTCACTGGCTGTCTCTCTCTCTCTCAAATGAATAAATAAAACCTTTTTTTAAAAAAAAATAAATAAAGAATAAAAATTTAAAAAGAGTAGACATAAGGTAAAATTAAATGAAACTGAAGTGCACATATTTCTCGAGGATTAGGTTCCAAAATAAGTGTGTATGATGAATATTATATCTAAGTAATATTAAGCTTGAAAATCACATAAATTTTTCAAGTACAATGTTCCTAGTTGTATTGGTACCACCTTACAGAGTATTTCTCATGGCTGCTAAAACTTGAGAGCCACTAAACTTACCTAAATCAAAGAAGAAAAGAAATGTCTCTATCTAGACATTCAGACTTTACTGCCTTTAAGATAAATGATGAATGAGGGTTTGTTGGAAAATTACAGTGTCTGCTTGCCTACGGGGTTTACTCCATACACTTTTAATGTTGACTCAATAATCTGGATGCCTATTAAAATATTTCTTTAACGAGATCGGCACATACTAGATTATGAATGCTTGATGAATTTGAATTTAAATCTTGCTTAATTAGACCACCATACAAGAGTTTCTGAAATAGTTATATGGAGATAAATGTGATTTCTTACTTCCTGTATTTCCAAGTTGGCACTTCCTGTTTAACACCATTGAATCCCTTCATAATTTTCATTCAAAATATATTGGCCCTGGGGGAATTAAGATTAGGGAATAATTAATAATTTTCTGTGTCTGTCTGCAACCTACAATTGCCAAGTTCTCAGAATTATAACCGGCGTTTTCATCCAGAGATGCAATATTCATCCTTGTGCCTGACTTTATTGAGATGATTGGTACTTTCTTAACACATCATTATTGACCCTTGGAAAGAATGACTTTTTGTAATTTGAAAATCCTCTTTATTTCTCAACTCTTGGTAGCTTAAGGGGCACTAAATCCACATATCCTAGGAGGCAGAGCTGTCCAATATATCCTTTATATATATTGATTTATGAACCAATAAATGTTTCATATACAGTTGAGATTTTAAATGAGCTTATAATAATTGGATCAAAGGAATACTAGTCTAGCTTAGAGTACTGTAGACAACTAATCATGGGAGGCTATGATGAAATTTTAATTGTAAAGGATATTGAAAATCCTAGGGTGACAACTCTGTTATAATAGATGTAACATTGAATTGGAAAGAGAGAAAGTGAGATTTTTACCCATGTCTGCTTGAAATCAACTCCGTATTTCTGGTAAATTATTGAACTATTCCATGGCTCAATTTTATATCTTTGTTAAAGTTACCACTCCATTGTCTTTGGTTCACAGGATTTATTAGAGAATTCTCCAATAGATTTAGATAAAGGAAAGTCACAGGTTAAAGTGTTGATTGATTGGGGAGTTTATTGTATATTTTTTCCTATTCTGTGCTGAAAAGCTGAAGTTGGCATCAACCAACTTCAAGTTGTAGATGCATCAAGTTAAACGATTTTAAGATCTTTTGAGAACATTATTTCAGAGATGCTGTATAAACAGACCCAGTACTAGATTTTCTTGCGCTCTGCCGTATGCTGTCAGTTAGGTAGAATGTGCTTTTTTTGCTTGTAATATAAAAAAAGAGAGAGAATGCAGAGGATTGGATTTCCCCAATTTTTTGACTCCTCCCTCCCTTTTCCTCAGGTTATTTGGAGAATTTCATGAGACTTCTATCCTTATGCTTCCCCCTTCTTTTTTCTGGCTAATAATCGCTGAGAACTTATAAACTGAAAATTGTACATGCTTTATCTCAATAAATGTTTATAGTAAGTACTATGTGTTTCTTATTTTACTAAGCTTAGTTTTAGGGAAATTAAACAACTTTTCCAAGGACACATAATCAGTGAACGGTAGAGCTAGACCTTGAATCATAGCATCTGGTTTTATCCCGAGCAGCCGTACTAGAAGAGGGCCCTACGCACTGGAGGAGATAATGCTAAGTGAAATAAGTCAAGCAGAGAAAGACAATTATCATATGATTTCTCTCATCTATGGCATAAGAACTAGGAGGATCGGTAGGGGAAGAAAGGGATAAAGAAAAGGGGGGTAATCAGAAGGGGGAATGAAACATGAGAGACTATGGACTNGTGGGGGAATGGGATAGACTGGTGATGAGTAGTAAGGAGGGCACGTATTGCATGGTGCACTGGGTGTTATACGCAACTAATGAAGCATCGAACTTTACATCGGAATCCGGGGATGTACTGTATGGTGATTAACATAATATAATAAAAAAAATCATTAAAAAAAATAGAAGAGGGCCCTACGAGGGGCATGATTTTAGTGAACAACCGTGATTACAAACCTTGAAGGAGCTCAGGGGTCTATCATTGCTAGTGGAATTTAATCCTAGATCTTACTACATAGAAGATGCTTTGTAAAAATTCTGAGGTTACCACAAAATTGGAGAATCTATGTGTCTTTCCTGAATAACTTTAATAAAAGGAGCTTTTAAAAAAAATCTTATTTATTTCAGAGAGAGAGAGACAGAGATAGTGAAGGAGAGCACGAGTTGGGAGGGGAGGAAGAGCAGACTCCCGCTGAGCAGGGAGCCCAACTTGGGGCCTGATCCCAGGACCCTGGGATCATGACCTGAGCAGAAGACAGATGCTTAATTGACTGAGCCACCCAGGTACCCCAAAAGGACCTTTGATGAAGAAAGTTTTTTAGATAACCTTAATTATCTCATCAAAATGTCTTAAAGGATCTTTTAATATTCACAGAAAACATACTATATCCTAACTTAGCTAATTTAGAGGATTTATATTTTACCCACCTTACAATGTATTATGTATATAACTGCTGAAGGAATTATGTAACAAAATCTATCTCAAGGAATATGTGAGTGGGATTTATATCAGAAAAGTCCAAATTATTTGTAAAACCCCATTTGTAAATTTAGACAGAATATCATAGGTGGGAAGATGATACTGAAAGGAGAGGTTGGGGTATGAAACACAAATTTATTTTATATCACAATTTTATCGAGTTTAGTCATTAAAAAAATCAGAAGCTCCGACTGAAGTCTCTAAAAGAAAAAGATAGGGGCGCCTGGGTGGCACAGTGGTTAAGCGTCTGCCTTCGGCTCAGGGCGTGATCCCGGCGTTATGGGATCGAGCCCCACATCAGGCTCCTCCGCTGTGAGCCTGCTTCTTCCTCTCCCACTCCCCCTGCTTGTGTTCCCTCTCTCGCTGGCTGTCTCTATCTCTGTCAAATAAATAAATAAAATCTTTAAAAAAAATAAATAAAAGAAAAAGATACTTGTAGTTATAGAAACAATTGAATAGGATCCCATTGGAAATACTCGGGGATTAATAGCTCTTGAGACCAAATAATACAATTCTTTTTTTTTAAAGATTTTATTTATTGTGGGACTCGATCCAGGAATGCCAGGATCATGCCCTGAGACGAAGGCAGCCGCTTAACGACTGCGCCACCCAGGTGCCCCAAATAACACAATTCTTAATCAGAGTGCATATGTAGTCGTCAGATATTATAGTAGAATCTCAAGAAACAGAGGCGTGGGAAAAAGTTCCCTGGAGATTCGGATCCAGTATGTTCATCAACACCAACGTCACTGTGCTCTTGTGAGGATTAAATGGGATAATATGTATAGAAATAATAACTGTGAAGTACTAAGGCATCAGGATGAAAGAGGGACCCAAAAAGCCAACGATTACTTCATACTTTGAATATATGAACAGATACTTTTGAGAAGTATCTGAGAGGTATAATTTTGTTTGTTTTTTTCTAAGCGGCAAGCAAATTAAGGCCTTCACTTAGACTGAGCTCAGGTCGTATCTTGGAAAACAGTTCAAATTCAAGGAACCTCAACAATATGTCTATTTTTTTTTTGAGAGAGAAAAAAAAAGTATCCAAATCAATGAACGCTTCGGCTAAAACCCACTTGGGAACGAAGATGTTCTTTAGTGCCAGATTCCCATCTTGTTTCATTCTATGGCTAAAATCCCAAGAATTACAAGGAGAAACAGGGCCAGACAAGGATTTCTATTAAAATAAGAGACCTCAAGTGATGAATGGAAACTTGGAACAAGTTTTAATGGCAATACTAGAAGCCAGAAATTAGTTTAAATACAAACTTAGGAATTTCTGGCATGTATCGAATCTCAAATAGAACACTGTACTAATTTCAGTGAATTAGAAACATGGCTAACCTAGGCAGTTGCTCTCATTCCAGAGAGCTCATTTGGTTGCTGGCTTGACCTGGGCACTTGATGCTTCCTTGTCTTGAGTCATTGATAAAATATTGAATGGGGTAAGACCAGTAGTGGATCACTGTACTCACCCCCTTAAACTTAACCTTCTGAAAGCATTCCATTAATAAACACTCTTCAGCAGTGTTATTCAAACAGTTAAGAAGTCAACTAACTAATACTGTTTTGCAGCCTTTCTTTCTTCATTTTGCCTGCAAGGTTATATTGGGAGATTTGGTTTAACTGTCTCCATGAACTTCAGAGAGGTTGTGCCTGTAGCATTTCCCTTATCAAAGATTCTAGCAACTGAAAATCTAAAATGCCAATGTGAAATATTTTTTTAAGTCTATGCAGTTGATTTGATGTTACCAGTTTTGTTAAGCCAAAATAGTCCCTAGCATGAATGCCTTCATTTCCAAGTGTTCATAAACAATCACTTTATTGATATTAGAGTTTTGAAGGAATTTATGTGAAGCTCAATGGCACTTTAAAAAAAAATAGGAAATATGGTTCCCTGGTCACATCTGTAAGTTCTTCCATCACCCCGGAAGATCATTTATCTTATTAAAGACACTTGACTTACTTCTGGCATTGATCTTGAGGTTCAAGTTCTACTTAAACATTTCCTTCAATAAAAAATAAAGAATTTGGGTGGTACACTTTCTAAATATCTTTCAACCTTTAACATTCTATGTTTTTGGTTAGGCTGTCTCCATTGAGAATACTGACAGAGAAGCAGAGCCCCAAAATAATTGAACAGTTTGATTTTATCTGTTCGTATTACACTGTCTACCCCAATCCTTTAACCTATTCTCCCCTTTTATTGTTACTTATCCAGAGATAGTTTGAGTCCCTTTGTTTATTCCAAGCATTTTTTAGATGCTTCAGTCAAGAATCAACAATATGTTAGTTTCTCGGAACTAAAAATGTAAAGATCTCTCCCTGAAAGCTAATACCTTCTGGAAGGAAGGGAATGTGAAAAAAATGTAGCTGTCATGTTATGTGGAAAATCTGTACCTGTACAGAATGCTGTAACATATAGGAAAGTATTTTACTTCCAGAGAGGCATAAAGATCAGAAGTCCTGTTCCTTTCTAACAAAGTGAAAATGTTTTAACAACTTTGGGCTGCACTGAACATTGGGGTATTCATGCGTCTCTGTTTTTAAATTATGTATCATGCACTCAGTTTGTGGAACAACATAAATGTACATCTTACAAATGAAAATTAGATCCTTCCTGATTTGGCAGATACTCTTGTTATGGTCAGCCCAAAGCCTGATCGAACTCATGGAGTGTGTCCCCTGGCCCTACGGCCGAGAGACTCCAGATGGTTTGGTTCTGATCATTTCAAAGTAAAATTATTTGTAATGATGCAATAATGAAGGAAAATTTTATGTGAATTAGGAGAGTTCACTGAGTGCCAGTATTTTTCTTATAGGCTTAATTCAGTTGTGTTGTGATTGGTTTTGCTCTTGTGCCCAATGACCTCATGATAGATGCATTTTACAAATACAGTTAAGGGATACAATTGAGGAATACTATTTCAAAATTATTGTCTACTATGGGGATAAACAAAACCATGTCTACCGTAGCACAAAACCTTGCCTATGATGGCACTTCTCTTAACCTGTCACTTTTCTTGTTAGTTATAAGCAGCAAATACTTGTACTTTATAATTACAATATAAAGTAGAAAGAATGACCCCACAATACTTTTGGGCAGAACCTTTCTAAGAGTCCAGCAAATTTATTAGTGGGATTCAGTTCTCCAGGGGTATATACAAATAGGAAATTCAAAGTATTTCAAATTTTAAAGGAAAAAGTCCATAGTAAAATCATTTTTAGCCTCTTGAGCACCCCCCCCATTAGACATAGTCTTTCCACATACAATGAAGGGGACAAACCCAAACGGTAGCAGCTCTGCTTGCATTTGCTAAAAAGGATCTGAAGAAAACGACACAATCATCACTTATTGAGAGTTTATAAGGTGTCCCACACTGTGAAGAATACACAGAAGTGTAAGACGTGCCTTGTATTTGCAGGTTGCTTATAATTCAGGTAAAGAAATACTATTAAAGCATTTGGGTGAATGAAAGAATGACACATGTCAGCATTCAGAAATATGTGGTAGACTGTGAAAGGGGAAAAAGGCCATTATTATCAGAATAGGCAATGTTTCTTGAATTAGATGAGTTTCGAAATGGATTTTGGAATATATATAAGACTTAGGGGGAGAGAAAAGAAGACGCTATTTCTATTTGAGAGAATTGCACAAACTGTAAATTTAGTTCCGTCCAAAAAACAGTAATCAAGTGCCAAGCACTGTGCTAGGTGCTGGAGATGACAGCGTGTTTGGGAACCCTGCTGTACTCTGTTGCAAAAGTATTTTCATGTACCCTAAAAAGGTGAATCTCTGGGGGCGCCTGGGTGGCTCAGTTACTAAGCATCTGACGTCGGCTCAGGTCATGATCTCAGGTCTTGATATCGAGTCCCACATCAAGCCCTGACTCCTCAGGGGGAGTCTGCTTGTCCCTCTCCCTCTGCCCCTCACCCCTGCTTGTGCACACACTCTCACTCTCAAATTAATAAATAAAATATTTTTTTAAAAAAGGTGACTGTCTTGTGAGGAAGCAAATCCCTTGAAGGAATTCTCATGATATAGAAAGGGACTGGTTTCCTTAGTGATATAGAAAGGGACTGGTTTTTGTTTTCAAAATACATTAAGTTCTAGAAGTAATTGGGAAAGCTTAACTTTGGTGCACACTCAGCTTCCCATCATCATTGACTTCCTCCTTGCTACGTAGAGACTGTCAACTAAGGTATTATAAATTGTTGCATTGTATGTATGTATGTATGTATGTATTTATTTAAAGATTTTCTTTATTTGACAGAGAGAGAGAGAGGACAAGCAGGGGGAGTGGCAGGCAGAGGGAGAAGCAGGTTCCCCAATGAGCAGGGAGCCTGAAGTGGGGCTTGATCCCAGGACCCGGGGATCATGACCTGAGCCAAAGGCAGATGCCTAACTGTCTGAGCCACCCAGGCGCCCCAAATTGTTGCATTTTAATAATGATAATAGTTATAACATACTTGTCAGTCACTATGCAAATTGCTTTAAATACATCATCTCATATAATCATAACTACCCTATGAGTTTCACTTAATACTGTCTGTCTTCCCTGATTAAAATGAGTAAACCGAAGCTTAGGTTTCAGTGCACATCCAAGGCCACACGGTTAGTCACTGGCAAGTGTATGACTGACTCCAAAGTCTGTGTTCCTAAACGCTGTGCTATTCTGCTTTCAATAGGGGTTCTTGAAGGTCCAAGGGAAGGAGCACATAATAAGGGAAGCAGTGGTCAAGGCATTAACATTCATATTGTCGACGGGGCACTTGCCAGCAATCTAAGCAGTCTCATTCCACCAACTAGCAAGGCTGGCAAGAGGCTAAGTACAATAGGGTGAGAAACAAAATCATTGTAGTGCCAAATATAGTACAATCTCTGTAGTACAATGTCTTTGAAAAGGTGCCTGGTTTGTGTCGGCTTTCTGTTTGCCTTCTCAATCACTAAGGCAGTAAATACAAGTTGAAGCTTATGATCCTGACACATCAAAATGGACAACCTGGCAGGTCCTTGCTGAAAGGTGACAAAATTGCTAAAAGACAAGCCTTGTTTTTTCTCTAGAGATGTGACACTTGGGGGCTTCCATTAAAAACTTCACCAAGCCTCTGTCACTTTAATCTCTTCCTTAAGTGCCTGTGATCTTTTTGGGGGCACAGACCCATGCATGGTCAATGCCCAGTGGCCAGGTTTCTGAGCTGTGGGCAGACGTGGCAGTGACTGTCAGGGCCTGGGAGGAGATGAGAGAAGAAAAGGTCACTCTTCCTGACAACTTATAACTTGATTCCACTTATAAGCCATTTATTTTAGGAAATAAGTAATGGGTGAAGACACAGGCCAGGCCTACAATTCATGCACTTGGGAGTTTAAGTCTTTCTGAGATCAAATTACCATAGCAAACAGAGACAGAGTTATTGTAGGGACATTTGGGGAGGAAGCAGACAGAGAGGGAGAAGCCAGAGACCTAAGAAAGGAGACAGGAATAGAATGTGATAGAAATTGCTATCCACTCTGCACCCTTGAGGGAACAAAAGGACAAGTAAGAAGCAGCAGTGATAGGAGGACTCTGGGAACATCTGTGCAATAAAATTGGTTAGGTTGTGGAGTTGGGTTGTCAGCAAGTGCACTTGGTGGGTGGGAAAGAGGGAGGTGCTAGTTCAGGCCTTTGAAATCTGGGTGTCAGGCTCATTGCCTTGGCCCCCTCACCTATCCTCTCAAGGAGGGAAGAAAGACAAAGGTCAGCTCTCATTCTGGCTTTAGTCCAGCCCCTAGCTAGAAAATGACCCACAGAGGGAGATCTAGGAGTGAGAGGATGCTGGGAGATGAGAAAGGGAAAGGACTTTTTGGTAAGTGCTTTTTGCATGTGAGGCAATGGATTTTAAATTCCTGTGGAAGAGAGGAGAAGGCCTGGGAAGAGTGGATGTCTGGAACAGAGAAACAGAAGCAGTGACACAGCACAGAGACACTTCCTCTGATCCTTTTGCCTTCTTGGTCACTGAAGAGATAATTGGTTGTCGTTTTGTTGTCTCTCTAGCAATACAAGGTTAAGTCTTAGGAGAAAGGAGGGCTGGAGGTGTAAAGAAGCCTCATATTTATGGAAGGTGAGCTGCAGCCATTGAAACTGCTGGGTGTTGTAAGATAAATCCCAGCCTCCCATATTTTGCTTAATAACAGATTTTTCACTGCAAAGCATTAATGGAGTCCAAATTCCAGCCCGGCTTGGGAGATCAAGTGTAACCCCCTTAATTTAATGGTTTTGCAGGTTCCAGAAGACAACATTGTCATCTGTTAAATAAAAAATTTTAAATCACTCTTGAATGAACAAAGAAAAGGTCTTGGATGATAAATTAAAAAGATTTGGAGTAAAAGAAGGAAAAGCTTGAGGGAAGAATTTCTTTAAAATTTTACCAGATTTCCCCACTATGATATAAAGGGGGCAATAAGAGCTTAGCCTGCAGTTTCATGGAGCCAATTTTTAAAAGAAAAATTTAAAACCTGAAATATTGGTTATTTGCCAAGGTACACGCTGAAAGCAAGCACCCCCTGGCTACTAGCAGAGCTGAGCACTGGGATCCTAGGATGTTAGTTCTAGGCTTGCTCCGCAGAGGAGAGCCGCACTCTCCATCCCCCTCCCTTTAACCCCAGGAGCTGAACACTTTCTGCACTATTTAGGAGTATTGTAGGGAAAATGTTGGGGTCAGGTGAATAATCCCCATCATCCGCGAACCCAGAGCGCCTCCCTTGCGTTTGTTTCTTTTGAATGTGGAGCCGCCGCCCAGGTGCCCATCCTTAGCAAAAGCCCTGAGTTTATTTTCCTGAATTGCGCTTGGAAATCTTTTCCTGGGAAGGTGATAGCCCAAGTCCTAGAGACACAGCTGCTTGTCCTAGAATAATCCCTTCCGAGACCCGTTAACCAACCGAGGGACCGTGGAGACTGGCTGCACAGGGAGATGGGGGCAGGGAGAAAGGGAGTGGCCGCGTTCCCGCGGTCTGCTGGGATCCGGCGGGTCCAGGGTGAAGGAGCGGCGGCTGGAGTGGCTGGACCGACCGATCGCTCCCGGTCGCCGCCTGCCACCTCGGTGCGGATTCGGAGCCGGACTTGCTGAGCACTCCTCCCCCTCCCCTTCTGCTGCCTTTTCCCTCCCCCTGTAGCGGCGGCGGCGGCAGGCAGGCAGCGGAGCCAGGCTGAGCGACTCGGAGGCGAGCGGAGGAGCTGGGATATGGGGAGTCAGAAGGGGCGGCGGGGCCAGGAGCCCTCCGGAGGGCCTGTGAGGGGAGCGGCCCCAGGCGTTTGCTAGCGCGTGAGCCGTGGGGGAGCGGGCGCAGGGTGGCACGAGCGGAGGCGGAGGCGGGGCCCGGGCGTGGAGCACGGCTGGGAAAACTGCTGCCTCCGGCCCTGCCCGGCTCCTACGTCCGCCGCGGCCGGTGGCTATGGAGCTGGCGGGCACCAGACCTGGGGCGACAGCGCATCCGCGACTCCCGCCGCCCATGTCCTGGGTGCTGCTGCTGCCGCCGCCTCTCCTGCTGCTGCTGCTGCTGCTGCCGGGCCCCGCGGCCTCCCAGCTGCGATACTCGGTGCCGGAGGAGCAGGCACCCGGCGCGCTTGTGGGCAACGTGGCTAACGCGCTGGGGCTCGAGCTGCGACGCCTGGGGCCGGGCTGCCTGCGCATCAACCATCTGGGTGCGCCCAGTCCGCGCTACCTGGAGCTGGACCTGACGAGCGGAGCGCTCTTCGTCAACGAGCGCATTGACCGGGAGGCGCTGTGTGAGCAGCGGCCTCGCTGCCTGCTCAGCTTGGAAGTGCTGGCGCACAGCCCCGTGGCGGTGAGCGCCGTGGAGGTGGAGGTACTGGACATCAACGACAACTCGCCGCGCTTCCCGCGGCCCGACTACCAGCTGCAGGTAAGCGAATCGGTGGCCCCTGGAGCGCGCTTTCACATAGAGAGCGCGCAGGACCCCGACGTGGGCGCCAACTCCGTGCAGACCTACGAGCTCAGCCCCAGCGAGCACTTCGAGTTGGACCTTAAACCCCTGCAGGAGAACAGTAAGGTGCTGGAGCTGGTGCTGCGGAAGGGCCTAGACCGGGAGCAGGCAGTCTTGCACCACCTGGTCCTCACAGCTGTGGACGGGGGCAGTCCAGCCCGCTCGGGCACGGCACAGATCTCCGTGCGTGTCCTGGATACTAACGACAATTCTCCCACCTTCGACCAGTCCACTTACCGCGTCCAGCTCCGGGAGGACGCTCCCCCAGGCACACTGGTGGTGAAGCTGAATGCCTCGGACCCGGATGAGGGCTCTAATGGCGAGCTCAGGTACTCCTTGAGCAGCTACACGTCGGACCGGGAGAGGCAGCTCTTCAGCATCGACGCCAGCACTGGGGAAGTGCGGGTAAGTGGAGCCCTGGATTATGAGGAGGCCTCTTCCTACCAGATCTATGTGCAGGCGACTGACCAGGGTCCAGTGCCCATGGTGGGTCACTGCAAGGTGTTGGTGGACATCGTGGATGTGAATGATAATGCGCCAGAGGTGGTGCTCACGGACCTGTACAGCCCTGTGCCTGAGGATGCTGCGCCCAACACCGTTGTGGCCGTCCTCAGTGTCAATGACCAGGACTCAGGCCTCAACCGGAAGGTGAGCCTGGGCCTGGAGGCCTCACTGCCCTTCCGACTCAATGGCTTTGGGAACTCCTACACCCTGGTGGTGAGCGGTCCATTGGACAGGGAGCGGGTGGCTGCCTACAACATCACGGTGACAGCCACTGATGGGGGAGTACCACAGCTCACATCCCAGCGGACCCTGCAGGTCGAGATCTCTGACATCAATGACAACCCACCAAGCTTCCTACAGGACTCCTACTCCATCTACATCGAGGAGAACAATTTGCCAGGGGTGTTGCTTTGCACTGTGCAAGCCACAGACCCGGATGAAAAGGAGAACGCGGAGGTGACCTACTCCCTCCTGGAGAGGGAGATTCAAGGGCTACCAGTCACCTCCTATGTCTCCGTTAACAGTGCCAGTGGCAGCCTTTATGCCGTCAACTCCTTTGACTATGAGAAGTTTCGGGAGTTCTTTGTGACTGTGGAGGCCCAGGACAAGGGGAGGCCACCACTGAGCAGCACTGTGACCGCCAATGTGTATGTGGTGGACATGAATGACCATGCCCCTCACATCCTGTACCCTACCTCAACCAATTCGTCAGCAGCCATTGAGATGGTGCCTCGAACTGCCCCTGCTGGTTATCTGGTCACCAAAGTCATAGCCATGGACTCAGACTCTGGCCAAAATGCTTGGCTCTTTTACCATCTGGCCCAGACTTCTGACCTGGACCTCTTTAAAGTAGAGCTACACACGGGAGAAATTAGGACTACCAGGAAGATGGGAGATGAGAGTGGAACTACCTTCAACCTGACGGTGGTGGTCCGGGACAACGGGGAGCCGTCACTATCATCCTCCGTGGCCATTACCGTGGCTGTGGTGGATAGAGTCTCCAAAATCCTCCCTGATACCCAGAGACATGTTAAGAGTCCTCGGACATACTCCGAGATTACACTTTATCTAATAATAGCATTAAGCACAGTGTCTTTTATATTTCTTTTGACAATCCTTGTTTTGAGCATCGTCAAGTGCTACCGCTACACGGCGTATGGAACTGCGTGCTGCGGGGGCTTCTGTGGAGTGAGGGAGCGGTGCCCCGCTGAGCTAAACAAACAGGCCAATAACAATATCGAGGCCAGGATACCACATGGCCTCAAAGTGCAGCCTCACTTCATTGAAGTGCGAGGGAATGGCTCCCTCACCAAGACCTACTGCTACAAGGCCTGTCTGACAGCAGGCTCAGGGAGTGACACTTTCATGTTTTATAACACAGGGGCACAGACAGGACTGGGGCCTGGGGGAGCCCAAGCAGCAGCTAGTGACAGCAGGCACCTCACAGGCCAAAGTGGGCAGAGTGCGGGGAACCTGATTATTCTCAAAAATGATGCTGTTTCTCAAAACGAGGTGAGATAGCAGTCAAGGGGTTCTTCCACGGTCATGCATTTTTGCACATCCCCTCCGCCCAGGATCATTGGCTTTACTGAGTTACTAACAGTGAAGGGGGGGGGATAATCTGGTAAACTGAATGTATATAGTACCTGTGACTTGATTAGAATCTGCTTTGTTTCCACTGTAGGAAAAGAACATCAGGGAATTGTTCTACTTTGTTTTCTTTTCAGATATATGAAGCCTTGACCATAACATTGTTAAGAAGTAAGGATTGGTCTTAAATATTTGATGTTAAAACCTAGCTCTGCAGAGGGCTGGAACAGGCTTGAGAATAAGATGATGCCATACCGGGTAGTGTTTTGAGATTCAAAGAGAAATGGCCTCTGCTGTTATCATCTATAGGGAAAGTTCTCTTTGGAAATGCTATAGGAGTGTTGTGTTTTAAAAAGCTCTGAGACCTCTAGGGGTTGTGGTGGTCAACTCGGCATTGCTGTCCTTGTTTATACCTTGAAAATTATCCGGTTACTATTTCCAGTAATTGCACTGAACTGATGTGATAGGATCTTCCGGCAATTCAGGTCAGAGGTGATAAAGCCGTGGACTGTGGATCTCACCTGGAAGCCAAAGTTTGCTTTGGCTCTTTGATGAGGTAATTCTACTGTAGGGCTGTCTGAGGAGATGAAGGGTAGTAAGGCAGAGAGACCAAGCATGAATTTGTCTGGTTGGGCTAGAAGGTATTAGAACAAGTGGATTAAGGATGTGGGGATGTGGTGACTACTAGGACAAGCTGGGACTGGGGAGAAAGAGAAGGAGAAAAGAACTCTCCCATTAGTCATCTTTCATCAGGCCATTGGGCAAGTTCATTGTAAGATGATTTCCCTACAGTAGGTTAAATGCAATCTGTAATCTCCTGATTTCCTGTTGACAATTTCAAAGGTTTTAATGAGATGTGAAATAGCCTCCCCAGCCCTTTATATCCTTAAATTAAATGACAATACTTCAAACAATACTCCAACATACTCCAAAGCTCATGTTCATTTTCTGGGTCTAAAATGTAGTTTGCAATACCTGGAAAAGCCTTGGAAAGTGGATGGCTTGCTGTACATGAAAGACGGGTGTTAGTAAATACATGGGTTTTAAGTTTTGTGTTGTTTTTTAAAGATGTATTTATTTATTTGAGAGAGAGAGTGTGAAGGTGGGGGGTGGGGGAGGAGCAGAGGGAGAGAGAGTCCCAAGCAGACTCTGTGCTGAGTGCTGAGCCTGACTTGGGGCTCGATTTCACAACCCTGAGATCATGACCTGAGCCGAAACCAAGAGTTGGACACTTAACCAACTAAACCACCCAGACGCCCCTTGAGTTTTAAGTAGGCAGAGGCCAGCTTGCTCATTATTAATGAAGAATGAACCTAAATTATTGGCCAGGGCATGAATGTGTGGGTGTGTTTGTGTAGTGTGTCTCCATATGCATGCCTGAAAATAGAGGTCTGCTTTGTGATACTTTCAAGTTGTATTTCAGAAGCCAGAATTTTGTCCCGTCAATAGTGATGAACTGCTATCTTCCCAAACAACTACTTCGTGGCTAGGACTTTCAGAGGTACCACAAAAGGAGTTAATAATATTTGTCCCTCCTGTATTTTTGTGATGTATTTTCACTGACATACTGCTGTCTTTTTTTTAATGTCCATAGTTTCACATTCTAAATTCATGCTAATCTTGAGGAAAGTAATGCATAAAATACAGAAAAAAAAAACCCCAGATGGATGGAGAGTATTTCCCACGTACACTGTAAGTGAATGTACCAGAGAAGCCTGATTTCAGTCAATACTGAGCAACCACAGGAGGCAGATTGCCGATTAAGAAAAACAGGGGGACAATGTCAAGGAGTTTCCAGAATTCTTTAGATCATAGCTTTTGGAAGCATGTAAAAAGGCTTAGCTTTCAATAAGGATGCTGTAGACATTTGCTTAACAAATTCTTGTGAAACCCCTTTGGGCCTGGGGTGGGCTGCAGGTGGCGAAGAGGCAGGGAGAGCGGCGGGCAAGCTTTGCCACCAGCTGTGAGCAGGAGAGCCAGCTGCCTGACACTCTCCCCCTCCTTCCCCTGGCTCAAAGCTTGGGGCAGTTTGATACATGGGCTATTTCTGTCTTACGCTGACCTGTGTGTTAATACGTACTTTGGTACACAAACCTTTAATTGAGGGAGAAAATTATGTCAGAAAAGTGCTTGCTCTTGTGGGATTTTGCCAGGAGGATGCATGCATGATTTTAATAAAGGCAGATTTCTGTCAGCCATGTTCAAAAATCCGGTGAAGAGCCCTAAGATCTCTAGCTCCTCTTACAGTTATGAGGGGAGAGAGAGTCAGGTCAACGTGGCAAAATGGAAACAAAAAGTCACTCAGCTCTGAAAGTCATGACTGATAGATCAACCTGTTAAACTTCCCCGTTAGGCTTCTCTCTTCCCTCTCCAGTTACTGCAGATGGCGAAGAGTCCTAGGGCGCGCTTCATGCCGTGTGCCTCTGTTAGACGAGATGAAGGTTATGAAGGATGAGTAAGGGAATCTGCACTCAGTGACCACTATGCGATATAAAAACGTTCTGCTTTGCAATATATGTGTGATTTCATTCCCTGCAAATCATACATGAAAGAAGCATTTACCAGCATCTAACATATGAGGAAATAAGCTCAGAGAGGCTAGGTAACACACAGTCATTCTGTTAGTCTATTTTAAGTCCTGTCTGTCTGATTCCAAAGCTTATGCTGTTTGAAATAGCATGAGTAGACAGGAATCCCAATGTTTATACTTCTTTCGTTGTGTGATAATCTGGCATTTTGGCTACTAGGGGTCACCTGGTAGTGTAAATTGACTGCTTTTGGAGAAAGAGTAATTCCTTGCATAAAAGTAGGTCACAACTGGGAGGATCAATGAGTAAAAATGATACTACCAAGCTGATATCTTTTTATTTGTTTCTCTGTTTCACTTTGGCATAGCTTGTGATGATCTTTCTTCTCTGTTCTTATTCTGATTTCTCTTTCATTGCTTATTAAACAGCATTTAACATCAGACTCTAATCTTTTGATAGATTTCACCCCCGGTGAGCTTATTTCATGAGCCATTTGTGCAGTGAGGTTTCTGAAGTAACTTTTTGGCAATGGGGCAGAATTTCTCTTCAGAGATTTCTGAAAACCTGATATTGAATGTGGTCGGCACTCCTTTCAGAGCCTCCAAGAAAAGGAAACCAAACCTTAAGGTAGATTCTGTGCATTTGTGGTCCTGTGACTCCTCGTGAGTCACTCTGAGTGCTCTGGGCAGATTTGTCCAACTGTGCTTCCGTAGGACCAGGTGGCGTAAGATGTGGAAATCTCAAAAGACTAGCAGAAAAAAGTTTGCCGTCATTTCTTTTCAAGCCATTTGTAGCCGCCAGATCTTCAGTATTTCTGCCACTGTGTGTATACATTCACCCTAATTGCAGATGCAGTGATCTGAAAGAGCTAATCCTTCTTTTAGTGGCACCTAATTTTTTTTTCCCTTAGGACTGACTTTTCTATCTGGTGACTCTGTTCTGTATCAGAATTTACACTTGCTGCAAAGTGACATAAAAAGGTGTGTGATGGTCAGAATAGGCAAAGAAATTCTATGTGAACTTCCATTCTAGTGTTGCATCCTTTCATGGTCACTTTTGGGTGGTGGGCTACTTTGTTTTGCCATTTCCTTATTGGTTACAGAACTGTTCTTCTGAGAAAGGGTTTATTTTCTTTGTTCTGGTAATATAATAATTTCTTCAGATTACTCCTTCCTTGCTTTTTCTGCAGATCTGCTGAGCCAGATGGAATTATGGCTGAGCTCTTCTCAGTCTCCTATCTTGCACATATTCTGACTGATGAAGAAGTCTATTTATTGTAGCTTGAATGTCATTGGCCTACCCTTTCCTCTGACCCAGGAGTGAACTGTCACATGGGCATCTGGTCTACCTCCAAACACTGCAGGGACACAGCCTGGCATATTATAAATTGCCTATTGGCGTGCTGTCTGCTTGACAGAGGAGCAGAGCCAGTTCTGGATACTTGCCTTGGTTTGCCACCAATTTTTGCTCTCAATGAGAGGTTAGGATGATGTCAGTTCACAAATCTTTGAGGAAAACTTGCCATCACCAAGCCCAGAGGTTTAGATGAATTTAATGGAGATTTACAGGTGTCTTTGAATGTGACTTTAGTTAGGAATTCACCTGGCTCAAATTTCCTGTGCATATTAAGTATGAATATAAATTTAGTTTATCCATATAATCATATTTTGAGCATTATAATCTATAATCATGATTTCAAAAATCAAAGGGTGGAAGGATTCCTTAGCAGTATTTCAAATCTGCTCACTTAAAAATTACAATTTTTTCTTTCAGGAATTTGAACTTGACAAATGCAAAGAAATATCTGACATTGCAAAGGTGAAGAAAAATGTTAGTTCCTTGGCACATAAGCAACATTAGTTCCTTTCTGGCTTTGCAGGGTCAGAACTCTGGACTCCAGGGAAGTGAAACTGTGAGTGAGGGAGTAACTGCTGTGCTAGCAGACTGTGTGTCCAGAATTAAGCAAACCTAGCATTTTCTGTTGTACTGGAACCCATTAGTATGTTTCAGTATTATGTTTATTTTACTTTCCTGCTTCATGGATTAGCAAGTGACTTCGGAGGAAAGAATTTCACTTAGAATTCTCATATTTCTCATCTTTTCAATTGCTTTACTAGAAGACTAATATGTAATATAACAGTGATTATTTTAAATGTTCTACTCCTTCTTGCCTTATTGACCAACAGTTTATATATTCATTTTCTATTGCTTTGTAAGAAATTACCACTTACTAGCAGTTAAAAAGAAATCCCATTTATTTATCTCGGAGTCCTGCAGGATGTTAGTGGGTTCTCTGCTTAGGTTTTCACTGGGTTGAAATCAATATGGCACCTTGGCTGAGTTCTCTTCTGGAGGCTTTGGGGAAGAATATGCTTTCACGTTCATTCCGACTGCCGGCAGATTTTACCTCTTTGTGGACTACATACTTACAGACTGTTGGCTGGAGGTCACTGTCAGCTCCTAAGGGTTGTGCTCAGGTCCTTGCCTCATGGTCCTCTCCATCTTTCGAGCTAACAGTGGAGAATGTTCTCTCACGTGGAATCCCTCCCATGCTTCACATCTCTCCAACTTCTGTCTCTGATCTCTAGACCCAGATTTAAAGGGCTCATGAGATTGGGTCAGTCCGGCCCAGATGATTTCCCTGTCTTAAAGCCAAGTGTGTCATATGACATAACCTAATCAGAGGAGATTATGCAAGGTACATACACCAAGGTGTGAGGATCTTGGGGGGCATTTTAGGATTCTGCCTCTCATAGTTTATATCAATGATCACAAAGTATCACTGTGAAAAGTCTGCAGGGGTTACATCCTTAATAGAGTGCTAATAGGAAGAAAAGGAGACGCTGCACGTAGTTTCATGTCTCAGAGGGCCATTTGCTGATAGCATCAACATGGATTTCCATGACAAGGAGTGTCATTTCCTGAGTGGTCCTATGATTTTTTTTTTTTAAGGACATAAGGTATTTTAAACCCATTTTATTTTAAATTTGTCTCGAAAGAGGTGATTCACCCTTCTGTAGCTCAGATATTCTATGGTATAAATAATATTGTTACAGGATAAATTAAATCTTTGTTATAATTTTGATAGAAACTTAAATGGCTTCTTGTTCTTCATTAATGCCTCATCACCCGTATGGACTACCTAATTCAGTTTTTCCACATCTGGGGTTTTGTGGCTATTAGTCTCCTGAAGGACTAACCTCGAAACAACAGAACATACTGGGGCTTTTCACCAATAGGAATTAAGCATAGTTCTGGAATGTATCATCCAAGTGTTAGAAAACTAAATTATACTTCATTCAGATCCTTAGTATATGTCTTCAATGTGTCCAGTATATCAGCAGTCAACCTTTAAACTTGAGTTTTTCTGATTTTAATCAAGTTTGGGTGAAACCCACATACATTTATTTGTTACTTCAAATTTTGTATCATTTAAAAATAAATCAGTATCTGGGAAACTTAGATGTAACAGAGAAAACAGAAAATTACAGTTGGTCCTTGAACAATACAAGGGTTAGGGGTGCCAGACCCACGCACAGTTGAAGATCCAAGTATAAATTTTGATTTCTCAAAAACTTAACTACTAATAGCTTACTGTTGCCCAGAAGCCTTACTGAGAACATAAACAGTTGGTTAACACATATTTTATATGTTGTATGTATTGTATATTGTATTCTTAAACTAAGCTAGAGGAAAGAAAATGTTAATCTGAAAATCATAAGGAAGAGAAAATACACTTACAGTACTACACGCTATTTATTGAAAAAAATACACATATAAGTGGACCAATGCAGTTCAAACCTATTTTGTTCAGGGGTCAACAATATATGCATTCCATGTAAATTAGTTTAAAACACAAACTTTTGTGGGGCACCTGGGTGGCTCATTTGGATTAAGCGGCTGACTCTTGGTTTCAGCTCAGGTCATGATCTCAGGGTCCTGGGATCGAATCCTACATCAGTCTCTGTGCTCAGTGCAGAGTCTGCAAAAGTTTCTCTCCCTCTCCCTCTGCCCCCACCCCCCACCCCCTTCCTGGCTCACGTTCTCTCTCTCTCTCAAATCAATAGATAAATCTTTTTTTTTTAATGCACAAACTTTTGTGTTAGGGAGACCTAAATGTAACGATCAGCCAAAACCACCAATCAGGCAAGTGATTTAATCTTTCTAAAGCTCAGATTTCTTATTTCTATAAATTTAAGTACATTAATGTTACCCTTGCCTCATAGTTCATTTGTCCAGAAACATTTTTAAAACCTATCAAATACCTGAACCCTGCTAAGCTCTGAGGACATAGCTGTGTATTATGACTATCTGAGGATAGTCACACGTTTTATGGACAAAGCAGATATGCCTTTTATAGAATTTATGGTCTAAAAAAAGTGTTAGGATAAATGCAACAATAGGTTTAAAGTGCTTATCCTATTGCCTAATATTGTGTGGAGACTTAAAACATTCTCTATTCTTCCTTTTCTTTTCCCTGCCCAATCTTACTACCCTAAGACACGTCATAACTATGATTCTGGCAAATAATCTGAGAAACACCTTGTTGCTGAGGGACTATTACAGAAAACAGCAGCATGGCAAAGTGTTGTTGAGGAAGTGAGGTTGGGTAGTGAACTGAGTTCCTTGGTCAGTCCTGCTAGAACTGTGCCTTTCAGCAAAATGAGGTTGGTGCTTTCATTCCAAAGGTGAAGTCGGAGCAGTTTTCATCACGAATGTTATCCAATCACAGAAAAATTGACAACATTTACCTGACAGATGTCCAAGTCTTTATTAAAAGAAGGTTCTCACAGTTGACACTGGAGCTGCTGATGGTAAGGGGAGAGATGGTGATGATTGGATTAATGGGAAATATTGCAGTCATATTGCCAGCTTTACAGAATGATTTGCAAATAGTTTCTCTTTTGCTCCCTGCAATACCACTAGTAGAAAATGAGAAGCCTTTCATTTCATCTGGAGAGAGTTTAATGCTACTTTATATGGAACATGCCTAGCATGTTGTGAACTTGAACACCAAGGAGGAAGCAGCTCGCGTATTCGCATCTTGCCAGCAGAGTGGAAGGGACCAGAGAGGGCAGTTAGTGTATGGGGACATTTGAGGTAAAGTATCCTGGAGTTGTAGCTCTTTCTGGGCCTTGACTTTGGCTGAAGTCTGTGTGGAACTTGGGATGCTGATCACTTCTTTCCTAGGTGTTGTGAAAAAGTGTGTTTATGAAATACTCGGCATCCTTTGAGTAATCAATAAAAAGGATAGGAACAAGAATTAGTGACATTTTGAAGTAGTTTGTTGGTATTACTGTGGCTTTGTGTCTATCAGATATGATCATTATAATCCAGAATTTATAGAATTATAGTCCAGAATTGATGGAATACAACCTCCATCTCTTCATCTTTCCGCTCAAACAGACTTCAGGATTCGGTGACAGACCCACTTTTATCTCTGCCCATGAAAACGCGGTGAGAGGAACATCTATCACAGGTTTTTGTTTTTTGTTTATTTTGGTAAAGATTTTATTTATTTTTGAGAGAGAGAGAGGGAGCACAAACGGGGAGGGGCAGAGGGAGAAACAGACTCCCCGCTGAGCAGGGAGCCCGATGCAGAACTCAATCCCAGGACCCTGGGATCATGACCTGAGCTGAGGGCAGACGCTTAACCAACTGAGCCACCCGGGCGCCCCTCACAGGTGGTTTTTTTTTTTTTAAATAACAAAATTTTTGCTAATAAATTCAAGATAGTGATGGTGGTTCATTCTGTCCCCAGTGATTCCTGAGTAGCTTCTACGCGGCCCATAACTCCTCCAACAGTCTTTAGGGGGCCGTATTTTCCTTTTTGTCCCCTCCGCTTTGAATCGACAGCGTGTGGACACGGGGCAGCAGATCGTCCCGTACGCAGGTGGTGCAGACCGAGCCAGGTTCTTGGGTTTCAGCCGCTCCCTGTTAGGCAATCAGAGCCGAGCGAACAGTCATGGAGGGAGGAGGCAAACACTCAGAAAAGCAGGGAGCGGGTAGGAGTTTATGAAGAGGATTGTGTAGCAAAACAAGGTGAGACTCCCGGCGTGGTTTGTTTTCCTCTCCCTGGGATTCCTCTTCAGGCCGCAGAAGAGGCCGTTCTCAGTCGCGGGCGCTGGGACTGGGCACGTGCATCCCGGGTCGAGCCTGCTGCAGTCCGCACCGCGCGCGCAGACTGCAGTCCTCTGCGTCCGGCCAGCCCCGTGGAACCTGCGCGGTTTGTACCCTGTTACAGCCAGAATACCAAATTGGAGGTGTGCCTTTCGTGAAGCATTTGAAGGCAGAAACAATGAAAGCTTTCCCTGTCGCAAAACAGACTGCCCTCCCCCTGGTGCTGCTTTAGGAACATAGACCTGTTTTGAGCAAGGCGAAGGCACAGCTGGTCCTCACAGCATCATTAAATCTGGTTTTTCCGTGATACGGAGTCTGTGGAAGGACCCTGATGAGCTCGTTTTCTCCTGAAGGGCTATATATATGGCTATCATCTTAGAGGCGCACGTAAAATGGCTCCTTCCACACTTTTTTCAGATACATGGAAATATTTTAGAAACAGCTAATCAATCACTGGGAGATGACCGCTTTGCCTTGTTAACAAAACTTCCCTTTGTGATTTTGCAGCCACGACAGCCCAACCCTGACTGGCGTTACTCTGCCTCCCTCCGAGCAGGAATGCACAGGTATGTATTTCCTTCCTTTTTTCCATCAGAAGAACTTTAACTTTGTATGGCTCAGACACATTCTGTGTCTAGAGGCCGGAAACTGCTGTCAAACTGAGAAGCTTTAGATACTTTGCCAGGGGAATGTAGTTTCTTTTGTCTCCATGTCTTTTCCTTGAAACACTGGAAATAGTGCCAAATACTTATCAAGGGCTGGCAAATGAGAGTTCCCTGTAAAATTACGGAGACAGGCTGCTGTGTACTTTCTCTCATCAAAAGTTCTGTAAGGAAATAATTACAGCTTCCTTTATCCCTTCCCCACCTATACTTTCTGTCCCTCCCTTAGAAATTATAATGAATACTGATGCTTTTAGACCTGAATATAAAGGTGCTGTCTACCTTGATTTTCTGTCACACATCGACCCTTAAATCCTATTAACCACAATAATGGCTGTTATTCTTGTTCGTGCTCATATTAGAATCTCCTTATCTTTTCCATCTTGTTACTCTCTCGTTGCCGTTCAATGGCATGGGCTCTTCGCAGGATGAGCCATGTGAAAGGCCTTTATTGAATATCTGGAAACCAAATCTATCTTATTTTAAATGAACCTAGAGTAATAGCATTACTCTAAGACTCAGATTAAATATAATTTTGCTTTCTCTACTTTGTCTCTTTGACAGTAATTGATTAACTACCATTATTCCCAGAGCCGATTTAGTGCCCAGGGCCAAATACAAGATTCTTGATTTTTGAGGCTCTTTGGAAACCAAGAAATTAATGATCACTACCAGCAAAAGGATTTAGTTTTAAGGAAGGAATAAACGCTGAACTTAAGCCCCTCAAAATGTCTAGACAACACTTCAGTAGATCTTCACCAAACCTACATTGGTTTCTAAAAAGAGAGAGCTTACAAAGTGTGTGTTAAGTTAATGAAAAATTAGTTTTAGGTCCATTTAGAAATGCATTAAAGTAAAATAAATTAACATATTCGCAAGCATTACATTATAAGTCAAGCAGAAATCATTATAATGGGTGCTATTTCTGAACAAGAAGCAATCAGTGAAGGCCTGAAGATCAGTAGCCAACATCATGAGATGTCACAGTGGAACCTGGGTCATAATTTTGGCCCAGAAACACTTGTGCATATGCTGGAATAGTAGGTGTCAGGAGGGTTCTATCTATTTGTTAGTGAGCAGCTTATGCTTTTGCCCACATCTGAGCTATTGTTGCAAACCATACATTAGGAAAAACGTGGTTTATAATACCAGCTTTTTCTCTCCTAGTTGAACTAGTGCTTTACTTGAAAAGTATCAAAGCCATGAGACGTGTCTTTATTTCAAACTGCATTTGAAATAAAATGCTAAAACATATCACTTCCTTATTCCATTTTCAAATGGAAAAAAAAAAAAAGCCAAGTGTGCTCCTATTCAGGTTTCAACTAAGATACCATGAGATATAAGATGAGGAATGAAATAAAAATTGAAGCTAAATGTAACTTATTCCTCACAGTATAGTACACAGAACATATATCAGAGTTGTAAACTTAAAGAATACTCTTCTCTTTCTACACATGTGCTTGGCTTCTTGGCCGTTCCAGCCTCAGACATCATGCACCTGTTTCCTTGAAAATTCTGCTTTGAGTTGAGCTGGTTCCAGGGTAGTTATATCTCCAGAATGAATCTGATTGAACGCATAGAATTTGCTGGTACAATCTGGGAACACATGAAGGATATTAATATTCGGGGGAAAAAAGAAAAGAAGATTCTAGGATGTAGATGAAGGGAAGAATCGCAGTAGGGCAGAGCTTAATGAGTGAATTTTGATTAGATATGTTACTCAGAGTCAAGAGTGAAAGAATATTCAATTGATAGATGGGCTTCCCCCACAATAGTTCAAGATTGTCTGCTCTGCTGCCTCACATAACCTTGCAGATAGTAGTATAAATTTTGTTTTAGAAACTTAATTTGCAAGATGAAACAAGGTCTTTTTGAAAAGAATCCCCTAATTCTGGTGATGATTTTCTTGGATGATATTTACTCTTACTGTCCCGTTTGTTCCTTTCTTCATTCATCCATCCCACAAATATATGAGGGTCTCCTATGTGTGAGCATTGGACATACATAAATGAATATGATGTTCGCTCCATCCCTGAATGATTTATGTTCTATCTCTGCTTGCGTCTGAGGGTGTCCCAGTTCATGTCTCATTCCCTGCAATATTTCTTGCTGAATTAATCTCTTCTGAATTGGGATCTGTGAGTAGTGGTGTTAGGCTTCCTCAAGGCCCAGGAAATGTAGGGTGGGTTGTCTATAAGTGGAAGATACAGAAAGAGTAAAACAGAAAATAAGGTTAAGAAGTAATTGGGTAACTAAATTGGAATAATACTACATTTGTCAGCAAATAATTTTCATGTTTTTTCATCTTTGCTGTAGAGGCCCCAGAAACAAGAGAATCAGCAAGAGAGGCCTGGGGCTTCTGAGAACAAGCCCACCTCATCTGCTTTAGCATTAAGATGTTAAAATGGCATTAGCCCTCTGATGGGCTTCCTGTTAGATTTACTGAACACCACGTGGCATTAATGACAACCAAAATTGCCATAAAGATAAAACATGTTTATTGCCTGCATAGTAGAGCCAGCAGTAAGTCAGCAATGCTTTTGCCATTTATGGAAGGTAACTGCTTAGCAGTAATTGCTTCAAGCGTGAGTCGAGTGTGTTAGCCGGAGCCCTGCCTCCAGAGCTGCACGCACTTTCTCAGGGTGGAAGGAGATCCGGAAAGTCGTTTATGGTCTAACCATTCTTTGGGTCTGTGTGTTTACGCAGCTCTGTGCACCTAGAGGAGGCTGGCATTCTGCGGGCTGGTCCAGGAGGGCCTGATCAGCAGTGGCCAACAGTATCCAGTGCGACACCAGGTAAAGACCCAAGGTCTCTCTCTTCTTGCTGGGTTCTAGAAGGCAATCAGATGACCTGTTTTTTTGTTTGGTTGTTTGTTTGTTTTTTAAAATCAGGAATGTTAATGGTTCTCTTTTTGGTCTTTATTCTTTTCCTTACATGTATGATTTCCTTACATATATACATGATTATTTTGATTTTCTACTTAATGTTCTTCAAGAATTGAAAACAGAGAAGTGTGTGTGTGTGTGTGTGTGTGTGTATGTAAAGTTCTTTTGTAAAGTAACCAGGCATCTTTCACATGTGTAGGCTATCCGAGCCACACAGAGAAGATCTGGTGGCCTCATGCACAGAGATGACACTGTTAGCAAAGACCTTTTGGTTGAAAACAATGGAAGCCCATTCCAAGTGGTAAAAGGGAGATACGTAGATAGATCTAGAGATAGATATGTAGACAGATGCGATGGAGTTCCTCATGGAAGTGGAAAGTTATGAATAGCAAGGTACCACTCTCTTTGACTTCAGGTCAAAGTCAGACCTGCCTCTTTCTGCATATCTACGTCATTTTGCAGACTGACTTTTACTCCCTTGACATGAACATATGCACACGTGACCATCTCACAATTTCTTAGTTTAGAGGACAATTGGGGACTGATTCCTAATCCATACTTTCAGGAAATAGAATCTGCCAGATTGGATCAAGAACCCAAAGGCTGGGAGAGCAGAGAAAAATTCCTTAAACTTGTATTTCCTTAGTTTCCTTATTTTTGCCTAATCACTAAAGCAATGTCATGTAATAAAAATATGGCTTTGTAGGCCCATCCCTCTGGCAGTTTTGGGAAAGTAAGGATTACAGAGACTGCAAATGGTGTCTATCATAATCCCCTATTAATAGAACATCATGATGATGACAGTAGTTCCTGATTATAGAGCCACAGTTTACCTGGACGTTGTGCCGAGCACATAAAATATGTGATCTCATTTATCCCCCATGACAACCTTGCGAGGGGTTTATTATGTCTACTTTGCAAATGGGAAGCTGGAGACACAGAGAGGGTAAGAAACATACCCAGGTTCATGTAGTTTGTTAGTGGCAGAGGTAGGATTTAAACCCAAGTGTGTCTTGCTCCAAATCCAGCTGTCTGTAGCACCTACATTCCTCGCATGGCTGGCTTGCAAGAACTCATCCAAATTCAAATACATACATAGATACATTACAGATGACATAAGTGTGCCTGTGAAACATTCTTTCCAAAAATAATCAGGTGCCTTTCAAATGATTGGGCTCTCCAAATAACATGTGCAGCTAAGGGCCCATTTTTGCTGGCAACTCTAAGGGCTTTTGTTGATTCTAATCAGCCAGCATTTGCTATTTATGAATGTTGCATGATTCAACTAAAAGTCACATTTGTCAAAAAAAAAAAAAAAAAACCAAAAAAACCAACAAAAAAACCCCCCGAAACAACAAATGCACAAGTTAAAGCAATTCATTAGAGAGTAATATTGCCAGATGGCAAGGAGATGAACATGAAATAGTTCATTGACAAATCTGCAACCCCAGTGCCAGTGATGGAGTGAAGAAGTGATGGAGGAGGAAGTGTGTTGGGCTGCCAAGTGTCGCAGGATGGGAGGCATCTGGAATGGTAAGACTACTCTGTGCCCTGCTCACCTGCCTTCATTTCAGGGCTTTTCCTGTTCTCACAGAGGCTTTGTAGGTCAGCCCGATGAGGCAGGAACTAAATTTGAGTACATTTTCCCTTTCACGGATGCTGCTGGTGGGTGTACATTCCTGGGCGCGTGTGCAATAGGAACTGTCTGCTGATTATTTCATCTGCATCTGGCCCAGGTCTCTTTCCTTCAGATTTGAAAGAATGTTTAGGAACCCATCTTCTTGATAGAAGATAAGGAAGGAGTCTCCATTGCTCCCCTCCTCTATTGTCCCAACCTCTCTTGTCTAATCCCTTCTGTCCAGGACCGTGCCTGGCTCCTGACGCATAAGTCACAGTCCTCATGGACTGAGCTGGACAGAGCTTCCATCTTCCAAGCCGTCCATGGGTGATCTAACCGCACCTTTCAACACACCTCCTCACCGGTGACATGAAGCTAAAGGGGTGCCCCTCTGCCTTCTCCTCTGTCCTTTTGACGCTTTGAAGTTTTAGGACTCAAAATATGTTCTGCACTGTCAGTAAGGAATATGGCATAAGATTAGGATTTGGAATCAGATCTGAATTGAATTGCAATTCCAGACTTACTTGCTGGGTGAGCATAAGCAAATTGCTTAAATTCATGTTTTCCCAATTACCCCATCTGTAAACTGGGTGTAATGATAACACCTATCTTAGTGAGTTGCCATGATTATTAAAGAAGAAAGAAAGAGCTGAATATAGTGCTCGACATATAATATTAATAAATGCCTCATTTTCTCACTTTTTTTTTGGAATTGTTTTGTGCAATCTATGATGTGGCCTTGGCTGATGACCTGGTGGCCAGAATTCAGTAATTCTCATTTCTGGACCCAGAGACACACCCTCTGAGGTTGTCTGGATCCTCCTGACAGATGTGCAGCCCAGGCATTCTCCCAACCCCCCACCCCAGCTGCCCTTCTGGAGATGGAATGAGGAGGCTTCATTAGTTCTGCCCAAAGAAAAGGAAAATGCTTCAAAAACTTTGTTGTTTCCAGTCCCAAGAAGAGCCTGCCTTTTTCATTGATTCTCTTGCCCTTTGTGCCTCACGATGAAAGTGCAGTTGCTTCTAGAAGGGTTCCTCCTGTTGCCTGGGTCTCCTTACACTTGTGTCTGAGATCCCCTCATGAACCACTGCCTTCTCACACTTAAAAGAGCTGCAGCTGGCGGGCATGGAGAGAGAGAGGCCGGCTGGGCACCAATCCTCATTCACATGTCTTCCTTGTGCTTGTTTTTCCTCCATTGATGAATTCTTTTGCTTTGTCACTCAACTGTTCATTTATCTTCACAGTCCACAAAAACCTAGGATAAGAATGTCATGCCCTGAAAGGATCAATGGGGACATCACCAGGTGATATTTCTTGAAGGATAAACAAGTTAGGCATCAAATCGGTTAATCCTGCTTACTGGCCCCCTTCTCCAACCTCACCTCTGTGTGAGCAGACCTGGGCCACGGGCGTCTTCCTTAGCAGCTTCCCCTGAGACTGAGCAGAGAAACCAGATGGGCTGAAGAGGGAGAGCTGGGCATCCAGTTACAGCTGCTTCCGCAGAGGGAGGGATGTGTTGGGGGGGAGGGGCATTAAAGGGCCAGTCATTCACGTTTACCACCCTCACTTTCTCAGTGCAAATGTTCTGAAGAGGTTTTAATGACTGCTCTCTTGTGATCAACTCCTAGAGGGAATCCCCGGAGGTTACAGAAAGACTGCCCCTGCCTTTGAGAGAGCCGGTCTGGCTTCAGCACACCAGGCTGCTTTGCTATCCCCCACTGGTTCTTTTGAGCCCCAGTTTCTACTTTTCATTACCTGAGGCAACAGATTATTTCTGGAGTGGGAGATACTATTTTCAAAAGAGCTCAGGGAATTCCAAAACACGCAGCACTACCAAAGATAACACTATAGCTTGTCACGGAAGACCCGGGGATCCGGGAAGGATTAATTAGGCAGGCGAGATGACGAAGACAGGGAGGCTGAGGGGACCTTAGTTTAGAGTGACCAGACAGTGGTTCTCAAAGTACAGTGCTTGGAGCAGCCACCCAATTCCTACTCAATCAGAAATTCTCAGGGTGGGGCCCAGAAATCTCTGTTTAAACAAGCCCTCCACCTTATCCCGATGGACCCCAAAGTTTCAGGAATGGTGTAGAATCAAGAGTAAATATTCCTGAGGCTGTGTGATATCTCTGGAGGCTCAGAAATCGTTCAAGGAAGGCATCTATTCATGATTCTTGCAGGAAGCAGGACCCTTCCCCTGTATCACAGAGAGAACTGCTAAGAGTTCAGGCTCCGGGTCAGAGTAACCCTCCTTTGAATTCTAGCTCTGCCACGTTCTAAGTCCCTTATTTAACTTTTCTGAATCCTAGTTTCTCTGTAAGATGGAGATAATAGTAGTGCCCACCTAATACAGCTGTTACAAGAATCAAATGAGATAATACACACACGTTACAGAACCTAGAGAACGACGTTTGGTAGATGGTAGTTATTTTTGTGATTTTTCAAGGTTTGAGTCTATCTTTCACATTGAGAATTTAGGCCTGAGTTGTTCTGAGTAGTCTCTGTGGGAAGGCAAGGCTCTATTCTAGAGATTTTCTTAATGCGCCTTTTTTTTTTTTTTTAATGTCCCTGGGGAATTGTTTTTGCCCTGGTTTGCCTGTCTCTTTATTCCGTGGAAGATGGACACAGTTTATGTGCCCTAGTTTTATTGTGTGGGGGGGAATTCATGCTTTTATTTGTTTTAGGCATTCCTACCTCTCTGACAAAATCAACTTTCCATGAAGGGGCTTCACATAGACTCCGTCTCTGATTCTTCTCCAGAAAGAAGCCATGATCCTTGAGTTTTTTTGGAATCCATTTAGGAGCACTGCCAACACGAATTTTTCCACTTCATGAGTGAGTGCAGCCTCAGGCCTTGTTTGAGAATTTAGAAAGCCTGCTGTTCCACTAACCTGCTCACCCTCAACTTCTCCTGTTGTCATGGCAATCACAGTCCTGGGAGGTGTGTACAGATCCATATTAAGAAAAAAAATGAGATCAGCGATCTGTGTGTGTGAGGCAGCTCCCTCCCTGGCACCCTCCACCCACCCCTGCATCTCAGGGCCAGAGTACCAGCCCGGCTGAGGGGTCTCTAGCTGAGGAACGTGAGCCCTTGTAAGGTGCACTTTTACTTTCTGGGGGTTTTGGGCTCATCATGTCTGCTGGAGTTCTCTGTGTGGCTTGTGTTTTGTGTTCTGACCTTGCCTGGAGGGAGGGAGCAAGACAGTGTGGGAAAGGGGAATTAGAATCCTCTACCTAGGAGAAGCCATAAAACTTAAGTCTTTGGGGCGTCATTCATTTACCTTGGCCTCCTCCTTTAGAAGAACACCCTACCCCTTCTATTTTTCATGGTCACGTAAATAAAAAACTAGAATGAAAACTTCCTGGTTTTCCCCAAATTAAACATTTGTTTATTTTTTTAAGATTGTATTTATTTATTTGAGAGAGAGAGAGCACAATCACAGAGGGAGAGGGAGAGTGAGAAAGAGACTCCCTGCTGAGCAGAGAGCCCAACGTGGGGCTCAGTCCCAGGACCCTGAAATCATGACCCGAGCCAAAGGCAGACACTGAACTGACTGAGCCACCCAGGCACCTCTAAACATTTCTGTTTAATAAATTGATTCTGAGATAGTTCTTTCCTTCCACCCTGTGTTTCCTCCACCTCTCTCATTTTTTTCTACACCATTTTTTCCAGGATTGGTTAGCTCTGGGCAGAATACAATCAGGGTTGGGACCGTGATACTAAATAAATAAATTTCTTCCTTGAAAGTGGCCCAAAACAGAGTTCATATGCTTCCTGAAAATCCAGTCCCATCTTCACTCCGGTGTATGCTCCTGGGCATACATTTTGGAGGGTATAGTGAGGAGAGAAGAGTAGCAAGAACTGTTCCCTTAGGCTCCAGTTTCCTTCAAATCCAACAGATGTAGAGAAGCTGCTAATGCAGGGTCAGGAAGTGGATACTCATTATAGTTCCTGAGGTTATCATTGATCCATTTAATGTGTCACTGGAGTATACAGTCTGGCCCCTGAAAACTTCATCATGAGAAACAACTTTTGAATAATGTCTTAGGAAAATAATACACTTTTATCCTTCTTTTGTTTAAGAGTGTTGCATGGGACAATAGATTTTCCAAATTACCTTCTCTTCTAGTTTTGTCTGCATACCATAGTTTGTAGCTAAATTTTTAGACCCCTTATCAAAAGGGGAATTCAGGTTTCTATTGGGAAGATTCTAGTGTCTCAAAGGACCAAGGAAGGGCGGGGGTCACCAAGTCTGCCACCTGACTTGGCTCAAAGATGACAGGCTACCTGTGTAGCCTGAGAACCCTGTGGCAAAGCAGAAGTGAGAGTCTATACTTCATTCTGGAGGAAAGATGGCTTGGATTGTTTGGAATTGGTGGGCTTAGAGCTTCTCCCTGAGAGGTGCTTAGACAAAAAGGACCTACTTATAACCCGGGTTGAGGGCAGAGGAGAAGTAATGACTTTAAGCTTTGCAACTCTAGCAAGTGTTGCCTGCAGCCTCACTAATTCTAGTAACTGGAAATGAAAGCCTGTCCCCAGCAATAACAAGGGTCTTTAATGACAAATATTTTCAGAGAAAGCCCAGATTTCAGAAGAGCTTGAAATGTTCATTTTCACAGAGGCAGTCAACTTTGAGTTGAAAAGGTCGTTGCCTAATTTGGAGAAACATATTCAGGTCAAGCACTGGCTAGAGTCTGGGGGCCCCTAGGGAAGGCCATAAGAGAGTTCATTGTCAGGAGACCTGGACTTGAGCATATGGACTGGAGAGGGGCCTCTTCTGCCTCTGCACTTAGGGCTTGTCACCCACAGTCGAAAAAGGAGAGGGGGAGGGCGCCTGCGTGGCTCAGTCAGTTAAGCATCTGCCTTGGGGTCAGGTGATGATCCCAAGGTCCTGGGATTGAGCCCCATGTTGGGCTCCCGCTCAGCAGGGTGTCTGCTTCTCCTCCTCCCTCTGCCCCTGCTCATGTTGTCTCTCTCGCTCACTCTCTCTCAAATAAATAAAGAAAATATTTAAAAAAAGAAAAAGGAGAGGGAGCAGAGATCAATGCCATTCCACTCTTACCTCAAGGAGACCAACAGTTTCCTCAGCAGTAGCTCTGTCTGGAATGGTCTATCTCCAGGGGGTGGGCGGGGTGAAGGATGGGAGAAGGCAGTCCTGAGGATGGCAGTGCCAAAAGAGATAAAGGGAAAAAGGAGTACACTTGAAACTAATATAACACTGTATGTTAACTATACTGGAATTAAAATAAAAACTTAATAAATTTTTTTAAAAAGTATGTTTGTATCAGTAAGGAAAAAGGAAAATGAGAGCTTTATAGAAGTCAGACTCACAGGTGTAACTCTAGAAGATTAGGGTATAAAAAGGTAACTTTTAGGAACCAAATTTGTATCCACAAGAAAACAGGGATGATGAGAAGCTTATTGTTGCTAGAGTTGATTCAACTTGACTGCTGAATCCCAAACAGTGTACCTGGGCCTCTAGATTACAGCTGCCAGTGAGTGTAATAAACAGCCACACAAACTTTAAAAAATGAAGAAAGTCTGAACAAACAAGTTTGTTGTTGATGGTCCGAGAAAGTCTGCCAGTCTGTGCTTGCTTCCCACATTGGACCAATCCTGTGTCCAGGGCTGTTGCTCTAGGCAGCATCATGGGCCAGGCTGAGTAGTGAGGTGACATTTCCCAAGTCTTGTCTTTTATGCTTCTTGACTCTGCACTATAAATACTGCCTTACCCAAAACACACGCATCACACCTCTGTTCCCATAATCATCTAGGCTCACCGAAAAGTCTGTAGCAGGGCTAAAAGCCTCCGCCTGAGTGAGTGATTTACGTTACATGATGCGCACCAAGCTGCCTGTCAGAGAGTTTTGGGGAGAAAAGAGTATCACCAGGTATGGAGACAGCCCTGAGGTGGACGCCTTTGAACCTGTGAGATTGGCTGTGTGTTTGATGATGAGCCATGGGATGCAGATACCTTTTAGCAACAAGTATGTATGTGGATGAGAGGCTCTTTGTTGTTGAAGTATCAGAGTCTCTAAATCCTGTGCGGTTACCCCCTGTTGCTGTAAAATAGTCTTTTAGAACAAGAGAAAGGAAGATTTAATGAATGATTTTTTATTGAAACTGTCACAAGCACTTTGTATGCGCTGCATACTTAAACAGGAGAGAAACACATTGTTATTCCCATGTTTTAGATGGGGAAATTGAGACTTGTAGAAATTAAGTGACTTCCATACATTTACACATTTAGTGTTTTTTGCTCACTGTTATATTCCCAATGTCAAGCAAGGTGTCCATACAGTGGTGCTTAATATTGGTTGACTCATTAATGAATACAATGGCAAAGGCAATATTTGAACCCATGTTTGCCTGCTGGTGAACCCTGTGCACTTAACTAACACCCTACTGATACTTTGTCCCACATGCCAGATGAAGGGAATAGTTTGGTAACTTGGAGAGGACTACTCATTGTCTGAGTTCCAGGCTGACTATGGGGTCTGAATTGGTTTTTCATTATTATTATTATTATTATAACAAGTTACCACAAACTTCATGGCTTAAAGCGATGCGAATTTACTATTGTACAGTCCTGGAGGTCAGAAGTTTTACTGGGCTAAAATCAAGGTGGATTCCTGTTCCTATATAACAAGCATCCACCCTCCTTCAGTTTCCAGTAACCTGTTTCTCATTTGCATTAGAGCTGTCACTGACAGCCTCTTTAATGTCCATATTTCTACTAACAGACAATGTAGGTATTCCCTAAGATGTTGATATGTTTTCTCTAACATTTCTCACATCTTTGTGAGTCCTCTCTAGCCGAGTCTTAGTAGCTACTTTTCTACTAAGAGTCTGCTCAAAGTAAGTTAGACACTTTATCTCATGCTTCTCAGAATTCTTCCAATCTCTGACCATTGCCCAATTCCAAAGCCACATCAACATTTTTAGTTATTTCTAATAGCAGGACCCCACCTCCAGGTACCAAAATCTGTATTAGTTTCCCAGGGCTGCTGTACCAAATTCCCACAAACTAGGTGGCTTAAACCAATACAACTTTATTATCTCATAGTTCTGGAAATCAGAAGTCCAAAATGGGTTTCCCTGCACTAAAATCAAGGTGTCATCAGGGCTCCATTCCTTCTGGAGGCTCTAGGGGAGGGTCTCTTTCCTTGCCCTTTCCAGCTTTTAGAGGCTGCCTGCATTTCTGGGCTCCTGGATCCTTCATCTTCCAGCCAACAGGATAGCATCTGCAAATCTCTCTCTGATTCTGACTTTCCTGCCTCCCTCTTTCTCTTATTGAGGACTCTGGTCATTACATTGGGCCTGCTTGCATAATCCAGGATAATCTCTCTGTCTCAACATCCTCAGTTTAATCACATCTGCAAAGTCCCTTTTGTCATGTAACATAACATTCACGGGTTTCAGGAATTCAGATACCAGCATCTTTGGGGAACTATTATCTGACTACCACAGGGTCTTTCATGTTTAGGCAGATGTGGCTGTGAGCATCTGTGTGTTGTAAACTTCAGTAGAGGTGAAGGTAAAATAAAGTGCATATTAGGACCATGAAGAGACTCCAGTGTGGACTAGACTTTACACAGCTTTGAAGGCTATTATTATTGTTGGAACTTTGGTGGAGATTAATTAATCACCTCCCTTTCCCTCTAAGTCTTAACTAATTAAGAATAGATGCAAAGACCCAACTGAGGAATCAAAGTTCAGAATCAGATTTATTATTAGTAAAGATGGTCTGGAGAATATGTCGGGGCCTCTCCCTCCCAAATACAAGGGAGGAAAAATCAATAATGGCAGACCACTCCCTTGGTGAGAAGAGGGAATCATCCTAGTTTGATTATCAAACGGAGCTAGAGCAGAGAGTGAAAAAGAGTCAGAGGAGAGATATATCATGAAAAAACAGTGACTGTTAGTGCCAACTTTCCCCATCCAAAAGCACGATCCATTTGAAATATGACTTATGGTACTCTCCCCAGTTGGACAGATAACTTTTCCTTCCTGGGAAGAGTAAGTATGGAAATGGAGCTAAAGGTGAAAGCCCCCTTCCTAGCCCATTCCCCAAAGATGGAAGTATTGGTTGCTGGGAGTCTCTTTTCTATGGGCAGAGGTGAAAATGGGGAGACAGGAGGAAGATAGTACTTTGTTATGTTAAAGAGTAAGAGACATTGTTCTGTCCCAGGCCTAAGGGTATTTTCCCAAGAGTTGAGAGCAGTCAGGAGAGGACAGAACTCTTTGGATCACCCACAGCCTGATCTGGAAGGAGTCAATTAAAGGGCGTGGTAGCTAATGGAAAAGTCACTGTCCCCAGGGTGATACCAGGACATAGGGACACTGCCTGTTGCCTGCTCTGTGTATGCATCCAGCATCTGTGTCTAGGTGAAAGCAGATTAAAATGTATATTCAGGACTTCCCTGAAGAAAAATTGCAGAGCCTGATTGGTTAGCATGTGTGTGTGTTGGGGATTGTGGGCAGTTTGGGGGAGGAGATACTTTGGCCAGTATTCACTTGCTTCTCCTGAGTGTGATGTCCTCTGTCAGGGGCAGGGGTTAGGGTGGTTGCAGGCCAAGCCTGTGGACACAGGATTTGTTTGTGTGTTTTTTAGGAACATTTTTTTTTTAAGATTGATTGATTGGTTGATTGATTGATTTGACAGACAGCGAGAGAGGGAACACAAGCAGGGGGAGTGGGAGAGGGAGAAGCAGGCTTCCTGCTGAGCAGGGAGCCCGATGCGGGTCTTGATCCCAGGACCCTGGGATCATGACCCGAGCCAAAGGCAGATGCTTAGTGACTGAGCCACCCAGGTGCCCCTTTTAGGAGCATTTCGGATAACAGACCTATTCTCATACTAGCTCCCTCCTTGAGATCCAAACAGGCTGGGTACTTCCAAAGCCTAGAGCCTCTCAGCACCCTCAGCAGCTCTGACTGGAGACCAGGTCACTCCCCATGCCTCTGACAGGGATTAGACATGAAACCCATGACAGAACCTCCTTGGAGGCCAGTATCCCCTCTACAGGGGACTGCGTCACCAAGATGTTAATCCATCTGTCATCCCTGCAGTCTGCAGTGAGTGGGGTTGTGTTTAGTCAGTCATCAGTGCCATGTCAGTTTCCATCTGTTGGACCAAGTATAAATTGATTCGAATTATTTGCTTTGGGGAAATTTCTTTAGTAAGAATGAGCTCTCTCTAAATATAGGGATTTAGAGATATAAATTAGCTTCTTTGTCCTCTCTCACTCAGGGTTGCAGCTCTGCATTTAGGATACTAACCCTTTAAATGGTTGTAATTTGATGAGCACTAGGAAGAGCCTCACAAAACCCACCTCACAGGCAGGTTCCTAGAACTCCACCATTCTCCACAACTGTCTCTTTTAAATTAATTTCTTTCCTTCCTTCCTTCCTTCTTTCCTTTTCTTCTTTTTCTTTCTTTCTCTCTCTCTCTCTCTCTCTCTCTCTCTCACACACACACACACACACACACACACACGCACACGAAGTATTAGAGTACCCTATCCTACAGTGGTTTCCTTGGCTTGACTCTAATACAGAATTCGGTTAGAACCCTCCGTATAGTCATTAAACAAACATTAAGCACCTACTTGAAGTCAGTCTCTAATCTCAGTGATGTCAGTATGATGTTAGCACAGTCCTGTCCTCATAATTTAGTGGAGGAAGATAGAAATGTAAGAAAATAAGATAGAAATATTACTGTGTCATGTGATAAGGACCATGATAGTGCCATGCAGAGGCAGGGCCAATGAGGAGGAAGGAAGCTGGGACAAACCACCAGGGCCTATCAATCCAGAATGGGACCCAGGGTCTATCCATATTGTAATCTATACGAGCTGCGTGTAAATGTGATAAGCTGGTCCACCTTTCCTGAGAGGGCGCCTGAAATTGTTTTCAAGGGGCCTAAACCTCTCTCAGCAACCATGAATACTGGATGTCGTGGGAGCCCAGAAGATGGAATTGGGGATTTGGGCGACCATCTCAGGGACTGTGACATTTAATACTGGGTATTGAAGGATGGTATGTAGGATATGGAATGGAAGAGAGCTCTGGACAAAGTGAACAATACATATAAAAAAAAAAACACCAAAAACCAGGGTGGCTCACTTGGTTTAGCATCTGACTCTTGATTTTAGCTCAGGTCATGATTTCAGGGTCAGTATCTCAGGGTCATGAGATCGAGCCCCGTGTCAGGGTTTGTGTGCATGCGCTCTCTTTCTCTAAAAAAAAAACACCAAACAAACAAAAAAACCCAAAACAACACAACAAAAACAAAACAACGAAAATCAGAATGCATAATCTAGGTGAATAGAATGAGTACACTTGATGGGTGGAAGGGATAAAGGGCTGTTAGGAAATGAGATCAGAAAGGCAGACAAGAGTTAGATTTTGTAGGGCCTTCAGAATCCTGCTAAACAACTTGAAGTTTCATCTGTTGACAGTGGAGAGCCGCCAGAAGGTGGGTGGGTTGGTTGGTTGGTTGGTTGGTTGGTTGGTTGGTTTGGTTGGTTTTTAAGAAAAGCAGCTCTATTGAGCCCCTTTACCATTGCTGAATCTTCAAAAATCATCCTATAATAATGTCAAGACAAGCTCACGAGCTATCAACTCAGTGTTCTTCCCCACCTAAACCAAGGACTGGAAACTTCAAATTCTAGTGTAGTTAACATACAATGTTCTATTAGTTTCAGGTGTATAATACAGTGATTCAGCAATTCTATACATTATTCAGCATCATGATACTTATACTCTTAATTCCCATCACCTATTTCTCCCATTCCCCAACCTACCTCCCCTCTGGTAACCATCAGTTTGTTCTCTATAATTCAGTCTGTGATTTTGTCTCTTTTTCTTTCTTTCTTTGTTCTGTTTCTTAAATTCCACATATGAGTGAACGCATATGGTATTTGTCTTTCTCTGACTTATTTCATTTAGCCTTATTACCCTCTAGATCCATCTAGTTGTTGCAAATGGCAAGATGACATTCTTTTTTATAGCAGAGTAATAGCCCATTGTACATATATACCATACCTTTTTTTTTAAAGATTTTATTTATTTTTTATTTGAGAGAGAGAGTGAGTGAGAGAGAGAGAGAAGGAGAAGCAGACTCCCCACTGAGCAGGGAGCCCAACGTAGGGCTTGATTCCAGGACCCTGGGATAATGACCCAAGCTGAAGGCAGACGCTCGACCAACTGAGCCACTCAGGTGTCCCATATACCACATCTTTTTAAAAAAAATTATGTCTTCTTTATCCATTCATCTAAAGATGGACACTTTGGCTGCTTCCATAATTGGGCTACTGTAAATAATGCTGCAATAAATATAGGGGTACGTATATCTTTTTGAATTACTGTTTTTGTATTTGGGTAAATACCTAGTAGTAGAATTACTGAATCAAATGACAATTCTATTTTTAACTTTTTGAGGAGTGCCCGTACTGTTTTACACCGTGGCTGCACCGGTTTTCAGTCCCACCAACAGTGCATGAAGTTTCCTTTTTCTCCAATCCTTGCCAACACTTGTTATTTCTTGTGTTTTTGGTATTAGCCATTCTGACAGGTGCGAGGTGATATCTCATTATCATTTTGATTTGCATTTCCCTGATGATGAGTGATGTTGAGCATCTTTTCATGTGTCTGTTAGCCATCAGGATGTCTTCTTTGGAGAACTATCTGTTCACGTCTTCTGCCCATTTTTTAATTGGATTATTTGGTTTTGGGTGTTGAGTTGTATAGATTCTTTATGTATTTTGGATACTAACCCTTTAACAGATATGTCATTTGCAGATATCGTCTCCCGTACAGTAGGTTGCCTTTTAGTTTTGTTGGTTGTTTCTATTGCTGTGCAGAAGCTTTTTATTTTGATGTAGTCCCAATGGTTTATTTTTGCTTTTGTTTTCCGTGCCTTGGGAGACATATCTAGGAAAATGTTGCTATTGCCCATGTCAGAGAAATTATTGCCTGTGCTCTCTTCTAGGATTTTTATGGTTTCAGTTCTCACATTCAGGTCCTTAATCCATTTTGAGTTTATTTTTGTGTATGGTATGAGGAAGTGATCTGTTTTCATTCTTTTGAATGTAGCTGTCCAGTTTTCCCAATACAGTTTGTTGAAGAGATGGTCTTTTTCCCATTGCACATTCTTACCTCCTCTGTCAAAGATTAATTGACCATATAATCATGGGTTTATTTCTGGGCTCTGTATTTTGTTCCATTGATCTATGTGTCTGTTTTTGTGCCAATACCATACTGTTTTGATGACTACATCTTTGTGTAGTGTCTCTTGAAATCTGGGATTATGATACCTCCAGTTTTGTTCTTTTTTTCAAGATTGCTTTAGTTATTCAGGGTCCTTTGTGGTTCCATACAAATTTTAGGATTATTCTAATTCTGTGAAGAATTCTGCTCATTGGGGCACCTGGGTGACTCAGTCAGTTAAGCATCTGCCTTAGGCTCAGGTCATGATCTCCGGGTCCTGCTCAGCAGGAAGCCTGCTTCTCCTTCTCCCTCCTCCTGCTGCTACCACTGCTTGTGCTCTCTCTGTCAAATAAATACATAAAATCTTAAAAAAAAAAGTGCTGCTGATATTTTGATAGGGATTGCATTAAGTCTGTAGATTGCTTTGGGTAGTATGGACATTTTAACAATATTTGTTCTCCCAATCCATGAGCATGGAGTATCTTTCCATTTGCTTGTGTCATCTTCAATTTCATTCAATCAGTGTCTTCCAAGTTTTCAGAGTACAGGTTTTTCAACTCCTTGGTTAAGTTTATTCCTAGGGGTTTGTGGGGCTTTTTTGTTTGTTTTGGTTTGGTTTGGTGCAATTGTAAATGGAACAGGACTGTTTTCTTAATTTCTCATCCTGCTGCTTCATTATTAGTGTATGCAAATGCAATAGATTTCTGTATACTGATTTTGTATCCTAAATTTCTTTTTCATTTCTAGTAGGATTGGAAACTATCTAGAAATGTGGAACCAAAAGGGAGGTGATTACAGAATTTTTGTAAAAAGGACTGGCCTTGGAAATGTTCTGAGCTAATGCTGGTGGAGTTGATCTGATCTTGTCTGAGAAAATGGGGAGAGGGAGGCCAGGTGTGTTTAAATTTTGCCTTGGTTTGCTTCTTAAGGGAGGCAGCACAGCATTGCACAGCGCCTCTGGTCCCTGTTGTACCACTCGGTCATTGTGCCTCAGATTTATTAGTGTGTAAAAGAGGAAAGACCGTTTGCTGCTGTAAGGATTAAACGAGACAGTAGCATGCAGAATGCTTAGTGCCGTATTTAGCACATGGTAAACATTCAAAAAATGTTATCATTTACTCAATTTAATATTCCTGGCACTTAGCACAATGCCTGGCACACAGTAAACAGGATCCAAAATGGTTTTGCTAAATTAAATGAAAGGGGATAGGAAGTGCAAGGTGGTGGAGCAGTGGTGGTGGACAGGGTTTTCCCCGGATGACAGTCCTTCTCTTGCCCTCCTTCTCCTGTGGTGTTCTTTTTTTTTTTTTTTTTAAGATTTTATTTATTTATTCGACAGAGATAGAGACAGCCAGCGAGAGGGAACACAGGCAGGGGGAGTGGGAGAGGAAGAAGCAGGCTCACAGCGGAGGAGCCTGATGTGGGGCTTAATCCCATAACGCCGGGATCACGCCCTGAGCCGAAGGCAGACACTTAACCGCTGTGCCACCCAGGCGCCCCCTCCTGTGGTGTTCTGACGGCACCTCCATTTTATACCCTCCTTGCTGGGAGATCACTGCTTGTCTAGAAATGGTTGCTCAAGGCTGAGAAGTGACACAGCAACACGGAGCCTGGGATTGCTGCCAAATTTTGAGAAGCACAGATTGCAACCAAGTGAGGGGGAAGGGTAGAGATGAAAAGTTTGAAGACCCTACCAGACCCACCCAGAAGCGGTTTTATTCTTGGGTGAAAGGACTGTGCCTCACAGTTTCAGGTGGGGCAGGCAGCCTGAGAGCTGTGGGAAGAGTCCCTGTTGAGTTGTGGTGCTGAAGGAGGGACCCAGCAGGGGGCTCCTGGGTCCAGCCGGGGCTGCTTCATGGGCCCCTACTCTGAGGAAGGCCTCTTTGGTTTAGTATTATGCTGTTGGCCATCTTCGAGCACTTGGGAAGTTTTTTATGGGCCCTGCAAGTTATGTAGCTGGTCCTGGTCCAGAATATTAGGGGCAGTGATGTTTTGTTTCGGCTAGTTTTTGAGCCAGTTTTTTAATTTGCAGCTGATTAAGTAGGGCTGGACCAGGCATCTTTTAAATCTCTCTCTCTGATTGAATTATAAAAGGACAAAAATTGTGACAAATTAAATCTGTACAAAACTACAGTAAAATGACTAGTACCTTACCTCTCATCTCTAGTCATGCTCCCAGGAAGTAACCACTACCAATAGTTTAGTGTGTATCCCCCAGCTTTTTTATAAACATAAAGTTCAAAGTACTTTATAATAAAACACATTTAATTATATTGTTGATATGAATATTAAATAATACAGCATCATTTGCATGAAAATATTCATTTCCCTCAATCCCACTTCCCTTCAGTGAGGCAACTACCGTTAACAGTTTTGTGTGAATCCTCAAAATATTTAAGTTAACAGACTTTATTTTTTAGAGCAGTTTTAGGTTCACAGAAAAACCGAGTGGAAAGTACAGAGAGTTCCATGTGGCCCCATCCCCAGACCCGCACAGTGTTCCCCGCTGTTGCTGTCCAGCACCACACCCCCCCATCTGTCACATTTGAGGGACCTACGATGACACACGCTATCATCCAGGGTCCATCGTTTACACTAGGATTCGTTCTTCCAAATATTTTTCAAAATAATTTTTAATCACATAATTCAACTAAGCCAGCCGGGCGCCCCTGAATGTTTTTTGCTTATTAAAAAAAAAGCAGGTTTTCAAAAAGCAAAATGAGATGTTATGCATATTAGTATACAGCTTTGTTTTTTTAACAAACAGCTTTTCAAGTCAGTTCATATAGACCCACCTCATTTTTTTAAATAAGGACATACTGTGTTGTATACCTATATTATTATTTATTTATCCAGTTTCTTATTGATATCTGTGTTTTTTAAACAATGCGGTGGACATTCTTAAACATATGTCTTATGCACTACAGAAATGGGATTACTGGGTTATAGGGTATGAAAATACCAAATTGGCATGCTCTTATCTAGAACTGACTGCATTTGTTACACCCTTCCCTCTGACCCTTACCCCTAGCTAGTACTGTATGTCACTATATCACTTAAGTTAACGATCCCACCAGCAAGGGACTTGGCCCTCAGGCTTGAGAATACTGGAGCAGAAATGAGAGAATTTACTTGCGAATAATAATAGTAATAGCTTACCCGTATTAAGCACTTAAGCCATGTTGTTTACTTAAGCCAGGCACTGTTCTAAGCACTTTACATGTAATACCTCCTTTACTCTGTATAACCACCCCCAGAGATAAGTCTATTATTATACCCATTTTAATGCCTAGGAAATTGAGGTACCTAGGGTTAAGTAAGGTCACATATCTGTCTAGTTAAGTGGTAGGGACAAGATCTGAAACGGGGCTTTTTAACTTCTGAGCCAGTGCTCTTAACCTAGTGCTCTTAACTGTTTCTAGAAAGTTTAATGCCATCTCTTTGCCAAAGTTTTTCTACCTTGTTTATTCCTTATTTTGCTTTTTGGAAAACCTACTTTTTTTTAACAAGCAAAAAACATTCAGGGGCCCCTGGCTGGCTCCGTCGGAACAGCATGCAAGTTTTGATCTCGGGGTTGTGAGTTGAAGCCCCATGTTGGGTGTAGAGATTACTTAAAAGTAAAATCTTAAAAAAAAATTTGTCAGTCAACTGGGGTCCAAGGATGCAGGAGCACCTGGCTCCCGGGGTCCCAAACAGACCAGGTTTGGTCACTTGCTGCTGACAAAATACAAAAGCAGAGAGATGAGCGGTGGTGAAACAAGAAAGAATTTATTTCAGGGAGGCCAACATTGCGGGGACAGCAGACATTGAGGACAGTCTCAAAGACTGGCTCCAAAATGCCGCTGTCTCCAATGTGGGGCAGAGGTCAGTGGGTACATGTGCTGGGCAGTAAAGGTCGGGTCGCTCACTGTGTTGGGGGTCAAGCCCTCAGGGTCTTACTGGAGTCAGGGCCTTAGATAATGCCTGAGGGGGCAGTTTCAGTTCCCATCACCCGCAGCTTTGCCCGCTGGGAAAGATAAGCTGGAAAGAAGAACTTAATCAGAAAGTACAGACGGAGGTCACAGTGGAGGCAGTGGAAGTCCCCTTTCACTTAAAACAATATCGTATTTATTCATTTGCCTTTTTCTTCACTTTAACTCTTTGAGAGCAGGGCTCCCGTCCTAATTATTCATATCCCTGCCCCTAATTCCTAACACAATGTCTCATTTATTGTGCATAATAAATACAACAGTTCCTCTCAGAGGTAGCTACTGTATCCATGTTATGGGGGAAGAAACCACAAGTCGGTGTAGTAGGAAAGAGTGGAAAGCAGAATGGTAGAGTTGCAGTTTGAACCCAAGGCTTTTGATGCCTCCTCCGTTGGGTGGTCCACTGCATCCAAGCTGCCTCCTTCCCGCCTGCCTCTGACGGCTCTGGAGAATGGCTCCCTACCTAGCAACCGGTTCTAAGCTAGAAAACTTCTCAGCTAGATTTCTTTAATGATCCCTGGGAGGGGCAGAGCCAGATGGGAAGAGGGTCCCTGGAAAAGAGAGTTCCTGGAAGTACTGCATCCAGGAATAAATTATTGGGGGGAGGCCGTGGGGAGTCAGGTTCCTCTGAGCAATGCTACTTCCTAATAATACCTATCCTCTATTTTGGGTTCTGCCTGCCAGGCATTGTTCTGTGTGATTTACGAGCATTGGGTCTTCTTAACGCTCACAGTCCCATTAGATGGATATTGTTATCTCTATTTTACATATGAAAGAATGTGGGCTGAGAGGCCAAGTGACTTGCTCAAGGCTGCACAACAAGTGAGTGATAAAGCTGAGATTCCAACTCCAGTCTTTGTCTGTGTCCCCCAAACCCTCATTTTAAGGCTTCTGCTACCCCTAGGTTGTAAGAGCTGGCTAAGGCTGGGGGCAATTTAAGAAAAGGCTGTAAGGGGAAATTGCCCTCTGGACTGTGGGGGACTCTAGCAGCCAGGAATAAGGTACAGAAGACTTTGTAGCTTGAGCCCTGCTGGGTTAGGGGGTCATGGAAAGAAATAGGATTTTTTTTTTTAAGCTGACTATGGAGAGCTTCGAAGATTTGAAACCAGCCATTCCAATTTTTGAATCTGGGTTCACAGCACGTGATGTCTTTATACTCTTAACCTAGAAATGGTAGAGTTATTTTGGGCACAAAGCAAGAGCTGTGGCTTTAAAAATATGCCACTGTATTTATCTCTTCCGCTCCAAGATTACTGAAAATTAGCCCAGCTGTGGCCCGAGGCAACAAATAGCCACAAAATCTCCTTCCAGATCACGCATACTCCCCCCCTCCAAAGGAGGCGGAACACCAGGGAGTAGCACCCTCTGGGGAGTGGATTCAGATCAGCCGGTCTCCCATCGCACACACACCACCCCCTCCCAGCTACTCTAGGGGTCAGAATGCTAGGTCTGTGAATGAGCTCAACCTCACTTTCCTCCCTCATCCCCAAGGCTTCACAGAAGTAAAATAATAATAACAAATCAATTACTGAGCTGGGGAGTCCGTGCGAGAAGAATTTTTCAGCTTTATTACCAAATCCCTGTGTGATGTAGGGCAAATTACCTTGCTGTAAATTAAGCCTCAGTTTCCTTACCTATAGTATGTATACTGTACTATGTGTGTGTGTGTGTGTATATGTATGTATACTATGTGTGTGTGTGTGTGTATGGGGTTATACATATATGTGTCCACATATATATGGCTTATATATATATATAAGAGTTTTCATAAATATAGAGATACATATATAAATATATAAAGAGATATATATTATCTTTACACATGAAAACTGAGATATTAAATGATTTGCTAAACATCACATAATTTATATGGCATAGCCATATTTAAACCTACTATTCTGATTATAGAGCCTAATGTCTTAGAGAGCGGGCAGTATATTTTTACATTGTCTTGTTTCCATGGAAAAATCTTTCCACCATCATTTGAAGAGCTAAGGATCAGTGGGGAACTGGTGGAAACGCTAGCCCAGGTGGTTTGAGCTTTCTCCCCCTCTCTCTGATCCTGGACAGGATTTGGGCTACAGACTACGGTTCTCCTGTGATTTGTGGGCTGTAATTACCCAGATTAACATTGCCTGATTCATAAAGGTTGAGTGAGCAAGAGGAGGTGGAACTTGTCCCAGCAGCCTGCAAGCGCCACAGATGGGAGGGTGGGGGCGGGGAAGGAGCTAGGGAGGCTGTACAGCCTGGTCTTCCCGCATGTTGGGTGGTGGATGGTTTTGCCTTTTGGTCAGGCCGAGCGTGTATGATTCTACAATCTGCCAAGTCCTGCTACACACACACACACACACACACACACACACACACACGACTGAGAGACAGAGAGAGACAGACATGTGAAATGGTTGCTCAAAGCCAGGAGGGTACAAACAAGATCGGAGCTGCTCCAGGCTGCAGTGGCTGGCTCAGTGGGGAGAGGAGTCAAGGAAGGGAAGAAGTGGGGTGTCCCTACACAGAAAGCCTGGTTGTTCACCTGCACACCCACAATCTTCAGAGCCATCCGTGCTCTGACTTCCCTGGGCAGCCAGAGGCAGCAGCAGCAGTGAGCCAGAGAACAAGCAATCCAGGGGAGCTGTCTGGCTGGGCCGGAAATGGCTGTGATCAGTTAATAGCCTTTGCTGGCTGCACTGACCTAGCAGAGTGGGTGGGAGGCAGGCTCCAGAGTGCTGTCTGGCAGGATAGCCCAGGCTTTAATCAAAATGATGGGCTTTCTGGAAGCTCTTTATTAACCTTAGGACCAAAACCCCAATGATGTCAACAAAGGAATGAATGGGGAGGGAAGGGGAGGGCTGAAACCTGCAGAATGGGCTCCGATTTTCCTGAGCTTGTCACTCCTGCATCCGTGCCCCTCCCCCCTCCACTCCTTTCTGCTGATTCTAGCTTAGAGGGGCCTGCCTGCCGCTCTGTCTCCCAGATGGTGGCAAATCAAATATAATCAAAGTAATTGCTACATTTGTATAAGGCTTCAGGGTTTTCCAAGGGTCTCCATATACAGCTCAGATGTGGTGGAGTGAGACCTGCCTGATTCCATCTGGTCCTAGGCGCTACCAGTTATTAACTGTTGGTCCTTCGTCTCTTCATTTATAAAACAGGCATATCTATAAAACAGACATGGATATTGGCAATATTTGCTTCCTATGGTTCTTGTGAGGAGCAAAAATTATATTGCCTGCAGATCTGCTTAGCCCAGTGCCACGCACATAGAAGATCCCAGTAAATGTAAAATACATCCATAATCCTGTGATGTAGACAGGAAGGTGATCATCTCCATTTCATGGACAAGAAAACTGTAGTTCAGAAATATTTATGTAAATTGACCAGGACTGCGTACTATTAAGTGATAGAGTCAGAGCAAGCTCCCAAGTTCAGAAGAGCAAAGCAAGATGAACAGAGGAAAAGAGAATTTAACTGCCTTCCTGCATTCTCCAGCCTGTGCCCTTCCAAGAGTTCTCCTGAACACTCTATCCTTGGTCAAAATGACTTGGTGTTGTTTTTTGGGGGAGAATCAGTGCATATCAGGAAAACGCTGTGCTGGTCTTAGTTGATTGTCCAGAGCAGTTCAGAACAGGGGTTGGGGGTGAGTTTACCAGTCTGGCATTTGCTTCACAATTTTTAGGACCTTCCCCAGCATCTGCGTTGGCAAAGCCTCCAGCCCACTCATTCCCAGAGTCCCTGAGGCCAAACTCCAGCCAGAGTTCCTTTAGCAGAAGAGAGGAAAATGGGGGAATGTTGCCAAAAAGACCCTAGGCAGTGCCTAAGGGAGGAGGTGTCTAAAGTGGCTTATAGATTAAGTGTAGTGGCCAGCTACCTCCAGAGAGCAGTTTTTTAGGTTGTACATCTATACACGTTTTTTAAAAATATGTATGTTGTTCTGATTTTTAAATGTATTCCTACCTGAGAAATCAGTCAGTTCCGCCCCCCCCAAAAGCAAAACCATTTACTGTAATTATGATTATATGCTATTAAAGCTTTTAAATCCCAGTGGGTTGTAATCTGAATGTCAGGGAAGGGTTCTGCCTAAGAATCCAGACCCCCGCCTGCTTGATGTGTACCTGAAGTCCTCTTCCTGGGCTCTAACAGTGTCTTTTTTTTTTTTTTTTAATTTTATTTTTTTATATTATGTTAATCACCATACAGTACATCCCCAGATTCC